>NW_024070208.1:72280831-72618757 GCF_014754425.2 Oryx dammah
AGTTTCATCCATCTCATCAGAACTGATTCAAATGTATTCTTTTTAACAGCTGAGTAATACTCCATTGTGAATATGTACCACAGCTTTCTTATCCATTCATCTGCTGATGGACATCTAGGTTGTTTCCATGTCCTGGCTATTATAAACAGTGCTGCGATGAACATTGGGGTACATGTGTCTCTTTCAATTCTGGTTTCCTCCATGTGTATGCCCAGCAGTGGGATTGCTGGGTCATAAGGCAGTTCTATTTGCAATTTTTTAAGGAATCTCCACACTGTTCTCCATAGTGGCTGTACTAGTTTGCATTCCCACCAACAGTGTAGTAGGGTTCCCTTCTCTCCACACACTCTCCAGCATTTATTGCTTGCAGATTTTTGGATCGCAGACATTCTGACTGGTGTGAAGTGGTACCTCATTGTGGTTTTGATTTGCATTTCTCTAATAATGAGTGATGTTGAGCATCTTTTCATGTGTTTGTTAGCCATCCGTATGTCTTCTTTGGAGAAATGTCTATTTAGTTCTTTGGCCCATTTTTTTATTGGGTTGTTTATTTTTCTGGAATTGAGCTGCAGGAGTTGCTTGTATATTTTAGAGATTAGTTGTTTGTCAGCTGCTTCATTTGCTATTATTTTCTCCCATTTGGAAGGCTGTCTTTTCACTTTGCTTATATTTTCCTTTGTTGTGCAGAAGCTTTTAATTTTGATTAGGTACCATTTGTTTATTTTTGATTTTATTTCCAGAATTCTGGGAGGTGGATCATAGAGGATCCTGCTGTGGTTTATGTCGGAGAGTGTTTTGCCTATGTTCTCCTCTAGGAGTTTTATAGTTTCTGGTCTTACATTTAGATCTTTAATCCATTTTGAGTTTATCTTTGTGTGCGGTGTTAGAAAGTGATCTAGTTTCATTCTTTTACAAGTGGTTGACCAGTTTTCCCAGAACCACTTATTAAAGAGATTGTCTTTACTCCATTGTATATTCTTGCCTCCTTTGTCAAAGATAAGGTGTCCATATGTGTGTGGATTTATCTCTGGGCTTTCTATTTTGTTCCATTGATCTATATTTCTGTCTTTGTGCCAATACCATACTGTCTTGATGACTGTGGCTTTGTAGTAGAGCCTGAAGTCAGGCAGGTTGATTCCTCCAGTTCCATTCTTCTTTCTCAAGATTGCTTTGGCTATTCGAGGTTTTTTGTATTTCCATACAAATCTTGAAATTATTTGTTCTAGTTCTGTGAAAAATATCACTGGTAGCTTGATAGGGATTGCATTGAATTTGTAAATTGCTTTGGGTAGTATACTCATTTTCACTAATATTGATTCTTCTGATCCATGAACATGGTATATTTCTCCATCTATTAGTGTCCTCTTTGATTTCTTTCATCAGTGTTTTATAGTTTTCTATATATAGGTCTTTAGTTTCTTTAGGTAGATATATTCCTAAGTATTTTATTCTTTTTGTTGCAATGGTGAATGGAATTGTTTCCTTAATTTCTTTTTCTACTTTCTCATTATTAGTGTATAGGAATGCAAGGGATTTCTGTGTGTTGATTTTATATCCTGCAACTTTACTATATTCATTAATTAGCTCTAGTAATTTTCTGGTAGAGTCTTTAGGGTTTTCTATGTAGAGGATCATGTCATCTGCAAACAGTGAGAGTTTTACTTCTTCTTTTCCAATTTGGATTCCTTTTATTTCTTTTTCTGCTCTGATTGCTGTGGCTAAAACTTCCAGAACTATGTTGAATAGTAGTGGTGAAAGTGGGCACCCTTGTCTTGTTCCTGACTTTAGGGGAAATGCTTTCAATTTTTCACCATTGAGGATAATGTTTGCTGTGGGTTTGTCATATATAGCTTCTGTTGCTATTTTAAATACTATCTTTAAAAAAAATGTACATTTTAATATTGTTATCGATGGTGTATTGATTGTGGGTTAATCTTATTTCTAGCCTGACTGCTAAACTTTTATTAATTTAATAATTAGATTTTCTGTGTAGGTAATTATATTATCTGTGAATAATGATATATTTTTTCCATTCTAGTTCTTATATTGTAAACTTTAGTTTTCATGTGTTACTACACAGCAAGAACCCATAATGTAAGTTGTATAGAAGCAGATAGAGGACATAGTTCTATTGCTATTTGTTTTAAAGTTATTCCTTCTAACATTTTAGTGTTAAGAATGTTTTGGATTTGGGTTTTGGGAACTATTCTTTATTGAAATCAAGAAGTTCTCTTTTATTTCCAGCTTACTAATTGCATTAATTTTATCATGAATTTTTCTTCATGAATTGAGAAGCTATATAATTTTTCTTCTTCTTTTACTTATTAATGTGCTGAAGTATATTATAGATTTCTACTGTCAAACCACCTTTGTAACTTTGGGAACTTTTAAATGATAAATGGTATTAAATACTGTTCATTTTTTTGCTTTGACTATTGAGATAATTTTTCTTCTTCTTTTAGTGAATATAGTGAATTATACTGATTCATTTTCATATAGTAATCAAATCTTCCATTCCCTGACAAATCGTGTGTGTCCATGATGTATTGTCTTTTTCATATTTATATTATAGAATCACTATCACTTAATGTGGAATCTAAAACTAACAAAAAATAAAAAACAAAAAGCAAAACAAACAAACAAACAAAACTGCACAAACAACAACAACAACTCACAGAAAAAGTCAGATTTCTGTTTAAGGTGGAGTACGGGGGAAGGGGAATTGGGGAAATGGGGTAAAAGAAAGTGTTGCTCAGTCGTGTCCAACTCTTTGAGACCCCATAGACTGCAGCCCGCCAGGCTCCTCTGTCCATGGGATTCTCCAGGCAAGAATACTGGAGTGGGTTGCCATGCCCTTCTCTAGGGGATCTCCCCAACCCAGGGATTGAACCCAGGTCCCCCACATTGCAGAGGGATTCCCTAACATCTGAGCCACAGGAAAGTTGAACACTGGAGTGGTTTAAAGGTACAAATTTCCAGTTAGAAGATAAATAAGTATTAGGGATGCAATGTACAACACAGTGACCGTAATTAACCCTACTGTGTAATACGTAGAAAAGCTGCTAAGATAGGAAACTCTTAAGAGTTCTCATCACAAGGAAAACTAATTGTTTTGTCTTTTTTTTTCCCCTTTTTTATTGCATCTATATGAGATGATGGATGCTAAGTAAACTTGTGGTAATAATTTCACAATATATGCAAGTTAAACCATTATGCTATACACCTTAAACTTATACAGAGATGTGTGTCAGTTACATCTGAATAAAACTGGAAAAAATAAGGTGTGTGTGTATGAGATTGTCAAGTTCCTTGCAATTGAAACATGTAGCTATTTAGATATATACCATCAAACCAAAGTGGGAGAGTTATTTTTAAATGTTCTAAATGTTGAAAGTTGTTAGGACACAAATTTTAAACCTTGTGCATTGCATATACTCAACAATAAAAGGTGATTTTATAGTTGTGTTCACCTCTCTTGCAGGCTGGCTCTATATGGACTCCCAATGGAACCTTATTCTCTCCTTTCAGGTTGTTCTTGTCGCCCTGTGAATAAAATTAACAAAGAATTATTCATTGGCTCAACGGCCTTATTCAAGACTGCTTCTTTTTAGGAGAATGAGATATTTTTATTTGAAGTCCAACCTGTTCTTTAACTGTTCAAGTCACTGATTCTAAATAATTAGCACTTACTAAATTTATCTTGTGAGAACTGAACATTTTACAAGCCTTGGCAAAGTTGAAAGGTATTGCATTCTTCCTTCATTCCCTTGTTCCTTTCACTGTTCTTTTTCCTCTTTTACTTATCCCTTCCACCTCTTTCTTTTTCATTAGACTGCTTTCTCTCCATTTCAGTCCTTTAATTTTTAGAAAAAAAATGCAATAAAATTTAAAAAAGAAAAACAAGTTACTGGAACCAATCTTCTCCCCTAATATGGCCCTTGTACAAGGGTGGTTTAGTCCTTTTTGAGAGAAATGATTTGCAACTGTGAAATGATGTGGCACATTGCCCATTTAGATTCTTTGGAAGTCTGAGGAAAGAAGGCATAGGTAAGGAGCAGTGGAAAGAAAAGCTTGACCTACTAAGAAGTTTTCCAAGCCAATTAATTTTACCAAGGTTATTCAAAAATTTGACATAGGTGTATACCTCAAATGAATTAACATAGCCTAAAGGTTGGGTGGCTCAGCTGGTAAAGAATTTGCCTGCAATGCAGGAGACCCCAGTTCCATTCCTGGGTTGGGAAGTTCCCCTGGAGAAGAGATAGGCTACCCACTCCAGTATTCTTGCCTGGAGAATCCCCATGGACAGAGGAGCCAGGCGGGCTACAGTCCATGGGGTCACAAAGAGTCAGAAATGACTGAGCCACTAAGTGCAGAACAGCTCAAAGGTTAAGAGACCCAGACTAGGTGGGTTCAAACCCTAGCTCCACCTTTAGGAGCCACACAGCTTGGACAAGATTCTCAATCTCTTTTTGCATTCTCCTCTATAAACTGGAAGTTACTGTGGTACCTACTTTCAAACATTGTTGATTAAATGAGACAATATTTGTAAAGCACTTTGAATAATGTTGGACATATAGCTCGAGTTTCCTAAATAGATAAAAGTTAAATAAATGGGGGAAAATTGGACAAGAGAGTTAGTTACAAGTCTTATTTCATTAAAGTGCTTTTCAAAGTTAATTATTCTTGGATAACCTTGAAGATAGAAAATAATTTTCAAAGGAAAATGTAGTGTGCAGGAAAACAGTAGAAATGAAAGAAATTACAATGACTTGCAGCTGTGCCTACAGAATCACAACCATTTGTACTTTAATTAAAAATAGTTCATAGTGTAAGAACAACATTTACTCACACCCATTTTAGATTCTAGGGACTTCCTCACATCGTCTTGCTCCTTCCTTAAATATTTTAAAGCCTTTTCTATTGAGTACATGAACAACACTAATTTTAGCTCCAATTGTTATATTTTGAAAGAAGCTAAAAAAAAGTGTTAAGCCTGACTGTTTTCAAAGAGGGTTTCTATAACAAGAAACTAGGACTGCTAGTTTGAAAGTGATTGGTCTTATTAACTGGAGAGAGAAGTATGGCCTGATGGAAAAGGAAAAAGGAGCAAGTAATGATTATATCTTACACTTCCATCCTAGGCTTCCCAAAGTACTTGAAACCAAGCCTCATTATCATTTCTTTAAATAGATGAAGCAAGAGAGATAGCCAGTTAAGTGCGGCTCCCCAAGGTCATACTCCAGCTTGCCAACATAGCGATAAAAATCCAATACACTTGATTAGTGTCCGCTGCCTACTCACCCTCTCAGCATTGATTTCATGCACAATGAGGAGAGGAGACAAGCGGGGTGATCTTCTCCGTCTTTCCAACCCCGTCATCTTGCTCAGTGGCTCCCCTTTTATTCTTCATTGATTGCATCTCAGCAAGCTTTCCTTCACAACCATTTTTGTTCAGGCGGGATTCTCGCCAGTTAAGAGGTCATAATGACAAGTGTATTCCTGCCTGTTCTCCTTTTATTTTTTGGAGTAGATATAGTTCTACGTATAGTTCTAATCCAGTGCTATACCATAGGTCCTTGTTCATTCATTATTTTATGTATAGAAGTGTATATATTTTAACCTACTTATTTCACTTACGTATCTTTAAATTTGGCAAAGAAAAGTTTGTTTTATTGGAATATACTTGCTTTGCAATGTTATGTTAGTTTCTGCTGTACAGCAAAGTGAATCAGCCACTATATATGTACATATATCCTCTCTTCCCTGAATTTCCTTCCCATTTAGGTCACCAGAGAGCACTGAGCAGAGTTCCCTGTGCTATGTGGTCAGTTCTCATCAGTTATACATAGTAGCATATATGCCAATCCCAATCTCCCAATCTGTCTCCCCTTCCCTTTGGTATCCATATGTTTGTTCATTATGTCTGTGCCTCTATTTCTGCTTTGCAAATAAATGTGCAATCTAGCAAAATGGTCTAGATGAACTTATCTGCCTCTTCCTCTTCTCTTGGGCCACTTTCACTCTTTCTCATCTTTTCAGCTCATGAGGAAGACCTGAAGTCCTCACAAGTGTTTTGGTTTTTGTAGGTCTTTGTTTCATGGGTCACTTTTGCCTGAAATGCCTGCCATGTTTGTGGTTGACCAGAAACCTTTGGGGATTTCATTCATTGTAAATGACTTTTGTCGTTTTCATTCAAATTTTAACTCATTGGTCATGTCTTTAAACGTAAGGGTTCAGTACAGTTCAGTTCATTCACTCAGTCGTGTCCAACTCTTTGCGACCTCATGGACTGCAGCACGCCAGACCTCCCTGTCCATCACCAACTCCTGGAGTTTACTCAAACTCATGTCCATTGAGTTGGTGATGCCATCCAACCATCTCATTCTCTGTCATCCCCTTCTCCTCCCACCTTCAATCTTTCTCAGCATCAAGATCTTTTCAAATAAATCAGTTCTTCACATCAGGTGGCCAAAGGATTGGAGTTGCAGCTTCAACATCAGTCCTTCCAATGAATATTCAGGATTGATTTCCTTTAGGATGGACTGGTTGGATCTCCTTGCAGTCCAAGGGACTCTCAAGAGTCTTCTCCAACACCACAGTTCAAAAGCATCAATTCTTCGGGACTCAGCTTTCTTTATAGTAATGGTGGAGAAAGATAAAGGAATAGTCACTACATAAGAGCCTATTGAAGCTGAAACTCAAGGTAAATAAAATTAAAAATTCAGTCCCTGAGTTGCACTAGCCTTATTTCAAGCATTCAATAGCCATGCACTCTCCCTTTCAGTTTCAGCCTCAGCCTTTGCATCTCTAGAGTAGAAAGTTTGGATTAAATGACTGTAAGATCACTCTGGCACTAGCGTTCTGTGATTTTTTTTTTTCCCCAAGGACTTTTCTTGGGTTTGGCAATACTACCTTGGATTCTGTGAGCAAAAGCTCTCCCCCCGCAATCTCTCTCTCTCCATCTAGCAAAATGTACCTCTCATATATTCACCTTGTATGTTGGAACCAAGTGCTTGACAAAGAATATGGTAATGTATTCAACAAAAGCTTTGTGTACTAAATATAGCCTCAGAGTTTTAAAGAGCATTTTTTTTTCTTTTAGGAGTGTTGGCAGCTGTTTTCCTATGAAATAGGTCTCAGAAAGAGATGAGGACACATTCTATTTTGAGATAAAAGCTTCATCTGAGATGTAGGAACGACACTGTAATAAATGCTATTACAGTTAATGAAATCAGGGTAGCACCTGATTTTTATTTGATTGTATGAGGCAAATTCTTCCAAATTTCATGTATACATTCTCAGCATAAACTAGCAGTAGAGCCTGTCACCGATCAATCCAAACCGTAAGTTGGTCCCTGTTCCATTTTTCTTTGCCACCCTGAGGTAGTAAAGCAGGGGGTGGAGGGAGGGAAGCAAGAAAAATAGAGGTTAAAATGGTAGAGATTAGAATTTCCCTTTCTTTCCCCCAGTGTCCACATGAAAGGGCAACAACTAATTATCCAGCGAGAAACACTTATGAACCTCAGTTTACAAACTAAATGTTTAAAAAATCATATAATGCAAAATTTCTGTTTCAATCCCTTTGAAAAGTAAATGTGACAATATGGTGTTAGTCATCTTAAAAGCGGGAATTTTGAAACCTTAAACGCAGCCAATTTCCAACATTTGGATGACATGTGCTAATTGTCTTTCGCTTGTTATTTCTACCTTTTAACTAGGAAGATTCTTTAGCATATGTCTATTCCCCCCTCCTCCTTTCTACAGGCAGAAATTCCCTTGGGAGGGAGTTGCCTGAGAAAATCATTAAGTCGAAGTTTTATGAGCCTAGGTGGGATAACATTTGGAGGTGACTGATTACATGATTGCCGCTAATTGTTCATGGGACTCAGAGAGTCTCTAGCATCTTTAAGAGGAAATCTTTCCACATGCAAGCCAGCAAAAATATTGCAGCTTTCTCTAAGGGGTGTCACGGAGAAATATTTCGGAGGTAACCTTGCATCAGCATCACTCTTTTCATTTTCTGATGAAAATACCACCACCCCCACCAGCTTTGTCACCAAAATATAATATATAGCTATAAGGCCATCCCTGGCTAGGATGTTTGCCCTTCAACAAGATTATCTGAGATTTCTTCTGGTTCATGCAAGAAACTATATACTAGCTTTGTTCTATTACATCTGAAAGGATTAATGTTCTTAAGAGATTCACTCCAGAGATAGCTTGCTTTTAAAAAAGTATTGTTATGAATAGCATATATTTATTTATATATATTTGTTTATTATGGTAAGGAAACTTAACATGAGATCTACTCTCTTAGCAAATTAAATGTACAATGCCATAGTGTCCATTCTAGGTACAATGTTGTATAAGGAATCTCTTACTTTTGAATTGAGCCAGTCTCTGAGTGTCTCAAGTGTTTGTAACTTTAGTGTATTTTTATTGGGAACTTCCCTGGTGTCTCAGATGGTAAAGAATCAGCCTGCAATGCAGGAAACCCAGGTTCTATCCCTGGGTTGGAAAGACACCCTAGAGAAGGGGACTTTAGTGTAATTTTTAATTTATTTAGTGTATTTTTTATTTTAGTGTATTTCTGTGCAGAGTGCAAGTATTACCTGCTATTTTTTAGCAGCATATTCATTGAACTCTTTGAATACATTCTTTCCCACATCATAGTTAATAAATAACCATTAATTATGAGACTACAGTGAATCCATCATCCCTGGAATCCTCAAATGCACATACAAATCCTCTCTGTGGCCTTTTTGTTTTGTAGCTACAGTACAGTGCTAGTTATATGGCAAGTATTTAATAATTATTTTCAGTTATTTGTTCAACTGCTAACTGCTGTGTCGCTTCAGTCGTATCCGACCCTGTGCAACCCCATAGACAGCAGCCCACCAGGCTCCCCCGTCCCTGGGATTCTCCAGGCAAGAACACTGGAGTGGGTTACCATTTCCTTCTCCAATGCATGCAAGTGAAAAGTGAAAGTGAAGTCGCTCAGTCGTGTCCGACTCTTTGCGACCCCATGGACTGTAGCCTACCAGGCTCCTCCGGCCATGGGATTTTCCAGGCAAGAGTACTGTAGTGGGGTGCCATCTCCTTCTCCAATTTCTTCAACAACATTTACCAAATACCTCCTATATGTGATGCACTATGATGAACACACACATACACGTGCATTTGTATACACTAACACACATGCATATATGTACACACTGACACGTGTGCATATAAGTGCACACTAGCACACTTGCACCCCACCCCTAAGGTTCTGGAAGATGAAGGTCAGCTAGGTCTCAATCTGTTGTGATACTGAGAAATTATAACTTTGGGAGGAAATGGAGGTGTTGGTGCAAAAATTGTGAACATGTTGTCTCTCTGTGTGGCCTGTTACGTGTCTTGTACGCTGCTTTCGTTTGTTTAAGAAACTCTTGAACTGAAACCCTGAAATAATGCTGGGTATATGCATGTCGTGGCAGGTAGGATTTTGACAAAATTTCTGCTCTTGGGAGGTCTGGATAGTATTTGGTGATAAATTGTGCCTGAAGCCATGTGAAATAGATCAGGATGAAGAAATTAGTCTGGGAATTGAGGAATGCAGGCCAAGGCATGAAGCCAGTGAGATTCACATATTGCCCAAATCTCAATCAGCCTAGAAATTAATTATTAAGTGTTCCAAAAATTGGGTATGCCCTGGATTAAAAGTGAAAAAAATGAAGCATCAACACAACTTTATTGAATGAGATACTCATCACCCTGGCCTGGCTGAGGATCTGGCACGCTTTGTTTCCCTGGAAGGAGCTAATATTAAAATCAGGTTAACTTCCAAATCTTCCGCTCTCATTGGAAGCCATAGTAGCTTTGTTTTCTCATTCTAGCTAAGAAGAATCTTATCTGCAAAAGAAAGATAGAGACACAGACATAGAGAACAATGTATAGACACCAAGGGGGGAAGGGAGGGCGCTGGGATGAATTGGGGGGTTGGGAATGACATATGTACACTATTGATACTATGTACAAAATAGATAACTAATGAGAACCTACTGTATATCTCTGGGAACTCTCCTCAGTGCTCTGTGAAGACCTAAATGGGAAGGAAATCCAAATGAGTGGATATATACTTGGGTATAGCTGATCCACTTTGCTGTACAGCAGAAACTAACACAACATTGTAGAGCAACTATACTCCAATAACAATTAATTAAAAAAAGCAAAGGAATGAAGCTAGGGAGTGGAAAGGAAAACATCCTTGAGGTCTTCTTATACCTTCTTTTCTTTTTTCACTTCTCATTCAGGCAGACCCAGTAGACTCTCGGGGACTCACTTTCTTTCCGAGGGCCTAGGAAGAAGAATGCTTTCATTATTTTTCCAATCACTAGTGGCAACTTCCTCCTCTCTTTGTTTACCTTGCTTATGCTTGGAAGGTAGGTCACACTGGCTCAGCTTATAGGCACCACTCTTAACTGCTTTAGAGGCAGCAGATTAAAGGGAAAAGGATCTGAACACTGCCTATGCCAGAGGGAGCTGCTTAGCATTACTCCTTCCGCTAGTTGACCATGTAGCAAAGTAATTGACAACAGTGATTTGGGGTGGACCAGCTGCAGGCACAACATTTAAGTGCATACACATAAGCCTTTCTGAGCAAATGATCACAAACTCCGGCTATGTCCATTTTGTGTCCTTCTCTAGCTTTTCCTTCATTTCTCCTCTGACACATTTGTTTGGGAGGCTAGAATTTTAACATGAATACTCAAACTCTATTTCTTGTACTCTGACTGAAGTAGGATTCAATTGAGAAAAGATTCTTTCCTGCCATGCACCATGCAGGTGGGAAAAAAAGATTCTCAATACCACTTTTTGGCATCCCATAAACATGCCTTTCATAAAAAGCAATATCCAAACTCTTCAGTCAGTGTACAAGCAATGCCATTGATCCAATGGGCCATTTATACAAAATCTAAAATGCCAGCAAGCACATTATTTAGTTGCTGATCTCTGCTTGTTTATACCCTCTTTATTCACAGTGCAGGAAAATTCTAGATCGATACTTCAGAAACTCTAGTGAGCAAATGCATCACCTGCAGAGCTTGTAAATACAGATTCCTGGGCTCTGCTCCAGAAATGTAGTACGTTGGCCATGGGAGGGGCCTGAGAATTTTCAGCTTGAACAAATTCTGAAGTTCATGCTGGCCCATGAACCATTTGGGGGAGCACTGCTCCAGGCCAAAGGGCCCACACTGAGAAATTTTTACTGTTAGGTACCTAAGGCAACACACACACACACACACACACACACACAATCTGCTTTTATTTAAGGCAGAGGATTTGGTAGGTTCATTTCAGGATAGACTGGCAACACATCTTCTTTACAAGACATTTCAACTACCTTCGAGGAAATAGCAGAGAGAGTTAGAGAGACATTAGGACAGACCATTGAGCACATCCCTGACTTTAAAACCCCGAACAGAGGAGAAACCATTAATGCAGACATTCATTCTGTGTTTCATCAGAACATAGCATTGCTGACACATTGCTTTAGAAGGGCCATTTAAAACCTCTTGTCAGTTGGTCATTATTAATATTTATTACCACTCTGATGAAACCCCAAGCATATATTTACTTTCTAAAGGTTTATAATAAAAGCACTTAGACTGATAAACAATTAGTCATCCGCAGAACTTTCTTCCTGTTTAATTTGTTTCTCACTGCTATCCCCATATAGATAGACAGATATAGTCTTGAATAAAGTATATATTAGACTAGAATATATGTGGAATATATGTACTTACATATAGTTTTTAAAATATATAATATATATATTCTAGTTTTGTCAGCTGAGTTATGAGGAAGAAATAAATTACTATCACTTCTCTAATCCCTTTCTTTTGGGAGCCACACAATTATATCATTAAGTTAATTATACCAGTGATTAAAAAGGATCTAGTTATTTGGGAACAGTTATTCAGAATGAATGGCTCCTTAATGCATGCACACAAGGATTGTTTTGATGGGAGAACAGGAAGCCTGTAGGTCAGTCCAATATTTCTTGTTGCATTTTGCTGTCAGAGGCTTTCATTCTTGCCCTTGAAAGGCTCAGAAGTCCTGGATAAACCGCATTATACCAGCCCTTATCTTTCTTATGGGTATTAGGGACAGATATTCTCATTAACTCTCAGCCTGTGAATTATGGGCCGGCCGTTTACTGTACAGAATAATAAATTGTCCAGAACTTTGTGTGCACACAGCTATTGGCTCTAAATATTGGCTTCCTTGCCCAATGCAGTTAAGTTATTTGTAGATGCCAGACTGGAGTTCCCGTGGATGAACTGAATTGAAAATGGATCCTGTTTGTGGTTTTTGCCATTTAGCAATTCTTCAATAGTTTCTCTTGAGTGTAATTTTAATGCTGATATGTTCTCACCCTTTAAATGACTGGAAACTTAGGCAAATATAAGTGAGGCCTAACACCTTCATGTTTAACTTACATGCCTGCCTAATAGAACCCAAGTTA
Organism: Oryx dammah; assembly: GCF_014754425.2. Classification (NCBI taxonomy): domain Eukaryota; kingdom Metazoa; phylum Chordata; class Mammalia; order Artiodactyla; family Bovidae; genus Oryx; species Oryx dammah. The sequence continues at coordinate 72,293,343 of NW_024070208.1, forward strand.
TTCTTAATTGAATATTATACATATCACACGAATAGTGGTTTTGTAAGGCAAAAATGTGCTTACTGCAATATATTGAAAACTATGGTGCAAAACAAAAAATACTTGATTTTCTTGAGGGAGGATGATGAAATAGAAGGAGATGTTAGGGAAAAAATAGTAGATTTTATGGCACAATGAGTACTCAATAGATTGGTATTAAATTATGGATTGATTAATTGTTGGGTAGTAATCATCAGAAGTGAACAAAAGAGTTAAAAACATTACTCACGTTTATCAAGTTTGAATTGGGATCTAAGATCTGTGGTCATCCTTTTGGGGTGTTGGGGTGTTGCGCTTTTGGGGTGTTTAGGATGCCTTATCGAAAGTTGTCTTGATGAGGTTACACATGTCTCATCAGTTATTGTCTCTGAAAGGAGGATGGTGGTATAGTAGATGGTTAATCCATTGGCAGAATGACTCTTGTTGTATCAGCAAAATTGATGATATACCAAAAGCAAGAGTCATCTTTTGAAAGAATTCAGGAAGCATTCTAATGATGTAATTGCACGACTATTCATAGAACTACAATATAAGCAGGTCACAAATGGCTGAGGGGTCAAGGGAGGAGAAGCCTAATCATTCCAGTCGGAGTTGAGAGAACATATGTACATTTCAGGAAAGTTGCAGTACACAAGTGTTCATTGTTTCCTCTACCAAGCTGCCAAGCCTTCCAAGATTTTGGCAGCTTTTTTCCTGTTACACAGCAGGTGTTCCATTCTCTCCCAGACAGTTAGAGAAGATCTTGGCATGGCTGATTTTGATATTCATAATCACATCCTGATGGAAAAAAAAAAAGCCCTCAACAGATCAGGCATCAACTTGAGGCAAGACTACCAGGAAGTACTAAATATATATAGTGTTTTTCAAGGAGACCATCTTCCCATCACTTCTAATTCTAACGGGGATGAGCAGTGGATAGTGACAGTGAAATACTAGCTTTGAAATATTACAATTCTATGTGTGTGATAGGATCATGACCTCATGACTGAGTTTGCACTTATTCTTTCTTTGTTGTATTTCGGTTTTCCTTTCATATTTCATGAAGCCTTTTTTTTTTTTTAATTCCATTGTGTTCCAGCTTTGCCAAGGAATAACAAGGGAAGATATTTGGCTTTGTGCATAGGCCATCATTTTATATGGACAGTATCACATACCTGGCAGCCAAGATGTTGGTGCAGCTCATACTAACCAAGGTGGGGGAGACACAAGGGGGAAGTGAAACTCAGCAAGACTGTCAGAATTGGGGCTACTGAGACTACCAGGTGCTGCTGGCCTCCTCCCAATCCCGTTTGGAGATTTACCTTCCAGAGGTAAAGTGTTAGTTGCTCAATCATGTCTGACTCTTTGTGACCCCATGGACTGTAGCCCACTGGGCTCCTCTGTTCATGGAGTTCTTCAAGCAAGAACACTGGAGTAGGTTGCCATGTCCTCCTCTGGGGAATCTTCCCGACCCAGTGATCAAACCCATGTCTCCTACATGACAGGCAGAGTCTTTACCACCTGAGCCACCAAGGAAGCCAAAAAATTTGTGATATACCTAATTTCAACAGGAACACAGATGGTCAACTCCAGCGCTCCTCTATGCTCTTAAGCACATCCAGTTAAAGAGAAACAAAAAGAGCAATGTTATGTTGGACAGAGCAAGCAAATGGACACGAGAACAAAAAAGCCATGTGGTCATTGGGCAGCGGTCATCAAATACTCAGAATATTGTATTATAAATATGTTCATAGTGAGTGAAGTGAAGTCGCTCAGTCGTGTCCGACTCTTTGCGGCCCTGTGGACTGTAGCCCACCAGGCTCCTCTGTCCATGGGATTCTCCAGGCAAGAATACTGGAGTGGGTTGCCATTTCCTTCTCCAAAATGTTTATAATAAACATTATATAGGGAGATATACTAAAGTTAACTATTTCTTGTCCTCAGGGCACAGATATGAGGAAATAAAACAGTATTTATTAAGCATCTTCCTTGACACATACCTAGTGGGCTTCAGTCGATAGGGTCGCAAAGAGTCAGACAGGACTGAACATGGCATGAAAATGGTTTGTATATCCAGAGACACCATGTGCAGGACCAATTCAAGCTATATGGTTCACTTTACCTCGTTATTATTGTTGGTTAGTGACTCAGTTGTGTCCAACTCTTTGCAACCCCATGGACGGTAGCCCTCCAGGCTCTTCTGTCCATGGGGATTTCCAGGCAAGAATACTGGAATGAGTTGTCATTTCCTTCTTCAGGGGATCTTCCCAACCCAGAAAGCGAACTTGAAGGTCCTGCATTGGTGGGCAGGTTCTTTACCGCTCAGCCACCTGGGAAGCCCTCACCTTGCTACATATACATTATTACACCTAATTGATGGATAATGAAACTGAGCTAGAAGGAGTTAATTTTGACTTATCCAGAGGCAGAAAACTGTCTTTCTGACTTTGAGGAATTATTCCTTCCCTGTCTCCAATTCCTGAATCTTGCTTATGGAGACAGTCTCTTCCTTCTGGCCTTTATGAAGCAAAAATTAATCTTAACATTTTGAGTTTTCATATTCAGTGTCAGCTGCCAGGCTAAATAAGGACCTCTACTAGCATGTAAATGCCTCTGTGAAAATTAGTAAAAGGCCCCCCTTCCTCTAGGTGGAGGCAGCCCAGTGCCAAGGCACACGGCTGAACAAGGAGAGTGTGGGCCAAATTTCAGTCCACTTACCCCTTGGCTAGATGCCCTTGTTCAGTGAACAACCTGCCCAACTCTACATAGCCTCCTGAAGCCATTTTTTTTTTTTTCCAAAATGCTATCAGAGGTGGCGAAAGCCAAGGACAAAGCTTTGTTCTCAGGAAATGCCGTAGTGTATTCATGGCAGTTTCTTAGTGATCTTGATATTCAGTAGCTGTATCCTCTTAAATAAATTGCTCTGGAAGTTTACTCTTTTGAAAAAGCATGTACTATAAAAATGGAAAGATAAAACTCTCAACAGGAAACCAGGGCAGATCATAACTCTGCTGCAGTTCAGCAAATGAAAATATATCAATAATGAGATGAAGCCCAACTCAAAACAACTTATGCTGTCTTTGGGCCTCAAGAATAATCTCTTTTCCATTATTAGGGAAAACGTGAGCCCTTTTTTCATTTCTTGTGAATCCAAATCTTGTTTGCAAGGGATGATCATGTTTAGCTAAAATTGCTCCTACTTGGCTATTATGGTGAAATGACAAACATGTTATTGTTGGTATTTATTGGTATTATTATTAGTTAGTTGTCAAACCTTGAAGGAAAAATCACAGGCTAAAACCCTGAAAAAGTAATCTTATTTTCATAAATGTTCCCAAATAATTATCTCATGTCTAGTAGCCCCTTAGCCTTAATATAAACTTTTCATGTGAAACAGCAATGGTTGTAGATAACTTGGAAATCTGTTAGGAACATACATAGAAATGATAAGGCATATTTTGTGATGTATTAGCATCCATATTGATTATGAAATTTCACACTTCTCTCAGCTACTCTCTCTTTTCTCCCAGAGTCTGAGGCTTTTCTTCAGAGAATATAATCAATTTACCCATCCAACTCTGCTGCTGCCCCCAATTTCCACAGGTTATATATGTTAATGGTCAATCCAAGAAAGCCACTGAATTATTTAGGAAACTGAAGGCAGTAAAATTATCCCAGAATTAATGATCACCAGTTTTCTCCATAGTCTCCAGAGTGGTTGTCATGAACACATCAGATCATTGCCAAATAAAATTTTCTTTGTTCCTTTTCAGCTTTAGTGTCATTTCTTACACGTAGACTTGTGACAGTGAAGTGCTAAGTAGCCATCCGCCAGCTCTAAAATGGTGAACATACAAGGGAGTTTTGAAATTTGGGAGGCTTCTTTAAACAGACTTGTCTGACATTAGCTTAAAATCAGTCATTCTAGGTAGAGAGAGAGGAAAAGCCTTCCAAATAACTAAAGCTGGAATATCTGGGTCCCTGTTAGGAAGAGACAGAAGAAATGGGCAAGCACAAATGGCAGAAAGATGAACTCTAGGCGGCCAGGAATTCTGGTCTATAAGAACAGACAAAGGCACCAAATCCAAAATAGTTCATAAGACCTGAAATCATTCATAACTTGAGTAAATTATTTCAAACCATGTGATCAAAGGAAGGCAAAATAGAGCATATTATTTATTGGAGAAACAGAGTCTTAGGAATTAAGAGTCTTAGCTAGGGAACATGGATATTGTTGAGGCAATCTGAGAGCAGGTTGGAAAAGAATTTCCAGATATAGAATACTGTAAAAAGAAGTGAGTTTATTAAGAGCAAAGAGCAGAGATAAAGTAGGTGTTATGAGTGTAGCAGGCTGACAATGCCTGGCAGGCCAGGAAGAGTCAACAGTTTTCATGAGTTATTAGCCGATTTTTTATAGCCTCATGACAAAATTCCTGTCAGAACATTGGTGTTAGGTTATTAGTGAGGGCACTATAGGGTGATTACTGGAATGGACATCTTTGCCTAATTTGGAGTCAGGAAGTTTGTTAGTGATGATTATGGGGCTTTGGCAACAGTTACAAAGGAGTTCAGTCCACTTCAGAGGTAATCTTGGTTCTGGGCTCCACTTCTGTAGCCTTGGTACAGGGCTCGCACCTGTGGCCTTGGGGGCAGAACTCAACAGACATGCCCCCCAAAATATAAAAACATATATGGCATGGCATTGAATGAGCCCTTACACTCAGTGAAAAAGGCTGTGTGTGGACCATTGCTTAGGCATCAGCAGCTTTAGCTGGTCTTTGAGCTTGGCTGATTTGTAGCCATAGTGGGTCATGACTCTGCCTTCTTTACTTCTTGTCCCATTAACACCCTACCAACTAAACATCAAGAAGGCTGGCTGAATTTATTTTTTATTCAACATTTTAGCATCCCACAGGCTGTAGCAAAATCTGGTATTTCCCCCTACCACCACCTCCCCGCTCGCCTATCTCCTTTTCTGTCTCTGAGTTTGAAATTCAAAATAGTTTATATTTTCTACTAATAAAATGTGAATTCCACTACCACCACATAACTATGGGGTATTAGAAAAGTAAAGATATTTCTTCTTTCTTATGAAAGGAAGATAATCTTCCAGGGTCTCAGGCATCAGTACCTCAACTTATGGTCAGGATGAAACCAAAAAAGTTTTGCCAGACAATTTGAGACAATATAAACCAATCCCTTTTACTGGGAGATGAGCAGTACAGTTTTCTGCAGTAGGAACACGTGAAGAGGAACATTAATAAGCCTAGCCGCAATGTAAGAACTCTGCATCAAGAGATCACATCAAAGTTGTTATTGATTGGGTTGAGAAGAGGATGCCTTAAAACCATCATATTTGCTGCACCATTGATCTTCAGAAGCTCCCACCGTGCTGCTTCCTCACATTTACCAAAGCTGAATGGCAACACCCCGAAGAAAGACTCAGTAGAAGAAGCGAGTGGAAGACAACCAAACCCTGAGGGCTTCTCTCCATCTTGATATTTTCAAGTTCTTCCGGCTGTAGGAAGAACTTTTGATTCATCACTATTGGGAGACTAGAGACTGAGGCTGAAATTCACTTCCTGCTGAGAAGAAAGGGGATTTGATACAAATAAGTAAGTTGCATGTTTATTTGTATCAATATCTGCTTTATCTCCTCATGAGGATCTGGGGAAAGATTACCAGTGGGAATGAAAACCCTTCGGGAAATTAAGATGACCTATGTAACTGACCAGTCTGGTGAAAGCCAGTGCTTCAAACAGGGGTGTTAGCAGATGCAACAAAGAAGAGGAGAAGAGGGAAGGAGTGGCAATCTGCTCTTTAGGAGATGAGCTCCTAGGGTTTGTAACTTTAAGGTTTTTATCTATTCATTTTTGTCAAGGGAAAGGCAGAGAGCTGGATAAAATGACATATGCTGAAATCTAATATGATGCACACACATAATGTTGTAGGACCCTATTCAAGTAAGGAGTCATAATGTCATTTTTGCCTGAAGACAGATAAAATGACTTGGCTTTGCTTAAAAAGCAGTGGAGAATGGATTTCTATTTCAAACAAAAATTAGCTTAAAAAGCATTGTGCAAAATGTATTTTACAGATGTTACATTTCTTCCTCAAGGAATTATAAATTGGGTGCCTCAAATTGAACATGCAAACTAGAACTTTTATCAACTGACTATATTTGTTAGACTTGATTTTCTAATTTCACTGTACCTTTTATCAGGGTCGTCCTCAAGGAAGTGATGGAAATGACGTTGCGTGCAATGAAGCTGTGAAGTTTGCCTGGGAAAAAGATAGCAAGGATTGAACGCTTCTAATATAGAAGGCAGTGTTTGGGAAAGCTGTTTGTATATTAATGTCGTGACTCGGTAAAGAGAATCCAGCAAGCTATTGGTCACGAGGTAGTGAGACAGAGAGAAGGGTACTCACTTATACTAGTGAGAAAAGGTGTTTCTTTGATGAAAATAGGTCTGAATAGAATTGCAGAATTTAGGACAGCAATGGGTCTCAAAAACTGTCTAATTTCTAGTAGATGAAGAAACAATTCGGAACAGTGATGGTCCCGTTTAAGTGTGCTATGAAGCCGAATCATGTAAAACTGGCTCACCCTAATTTAATCAGTTGTGATCTACTGAATAGCTGTTTCGTACAGTGCAACCAAATAGAATCAGAGCTGCCTCTCTCCCAGTCCCCTCTCACAAGTGTGCAGTGACAGCAGAAACCAGAGGCTTTGCCTGTGCTTGTGCTGAAAGTCAGAAAGAATAAGTAAAAGATGGAATGGCAGGAAAAGAGACAGAACGGAGAGGTTCACACACAAACAAAAGCAATAAAAGGACACACACACAATGGAAGAAGATAAACTCAAATTTTATTAAGTACCTGATATACCGTGCACAATTTTAGACACCAATATATATAATTCTCACAAGCATTTTGCTCAGTGTGTGATTATTCCCCCTTGGCATCTGTGGAGACTGAGAGGCAAAGTTAATAGAATTTTCCAAAGGTCACACTGTAATATAAACAAGATCATGGTAGTGACCTTGCTTTAAAGCGTAAATTAAAAACAGAACACAAGAAAAACCAGTGGCTTCCCATTGCCCTTAAAAGCAACCAGACCATATGCCATGGCTTACCAGCCTCTGTGATGTGACTGCTTCATCTCTTCCTTTTTGCCCATCACAACACTCCAAGCTCATCAGCATCTTTGTTGTTCCCAGAATGCACCAGCCCTGTCTTACCTCTGCCCCTTTATTCTTGCTTTTCCCTGTAACAGCCATGCCTCTTCTCCTGGTCCTTGGCATGAGCGGTTCATCATCATCCTGCAGTTCTCAAGTGTCCCCTCCGCCCCGCTTCATCCTGCTTTAGCTCCTCACCCTGTTTATTTTCTGGATAGCACTCACCACAGCCTATAATCATCTGTAGTTACCCATTCTAGTATTTGTCTGTTTACTGTTCATTTCTCTAACAAGATTGTAAATTCCTTGCTGTCTAAACCTTTGTTTTCTGTATCCTTCAATTCCAAGAAACTGATACATACCTGGCATATAGTAGGTGCTCAATATATATGGATAAAATTGGGAGGCAAGAATTTAAATTCAGATTTGCCCCTGAAGCATGTGCTTCTTCCAACAGACTATAAGGATCTCCTATTGGTGGGTACGTAGATAGAGACTTACACACAGAGGCAAAACACAATAGAATGCACAGTTTTGCATGAGAACATTATGAACAGGAACATTTAACATATGATCAAAAGAGAATTTTTTAAATTTATATACAGTAAAATTAACTTTTTTCAGATGTGCAATGAGTTTTAGCTTATGTGCAGATTTTTGTTAACAATCTCTACAAGTAGGGCACAGAACCAAAATGTCCTCATGGCGCTCAATTTTGTTTAAATCCTCCCTGTCTTCAACCACTCATCTATTCTCCATCACTGGGATTTTGTCCTTTCAGTGTCATAAATGGAATCACACAATATGTAACCTTTTGAGATGGACTTTTTATTCATTAGCATAACTTCATGGCGAGCCAGCCAGTTTGTTGTATGTACTGATTGTTCTGTGTTGTTAATGAGGACTACATCATTGTTTGACTATAACACAGTTTATCTCTTCACCTGTTGATGGCATTGGGTTGTTTCCAATTTTTTTTTGACAATTATAGATTGAGCAACTATAGACATTGAGCACGGTTTTCTTCGTGAAGATAAATTTTCATTTCTCTGGCATAAATACCCAGCAGTAGGATGGCTGGGTCAGATCATTCTTATCACAAGAGTGAAAAATGCATGTTTAGAAACTGCCAAGGTGTATCCCAGAGTGACTGTACCAGTTTGCATTCTCCACAACAGTGTATGAGAATCACTAGTTGTTCCCCATTTTTACCAGCTCTTGGCTTTGTTGTTTATTCATGGCAATACATATTCACTTATACTAATTTGTTTTAGCCATTCTACTATATGTAGTGGTATCACGTTTGGTTTTAATTTGCATTTCCTTAATGGGTAATAATGTTGAGAATCTTTTCATATGTTTATTTTCATCTGTCTATCTTCTTCACTGAAATGTCTGTTCAAATATTTTTGCCTATTTTTAAAAATGAGTTGTTTGTCTTATTATTATATTGTAAGAGTTCTTTGTATATTTTGTAATCAAGTTTTCTATGACACGTAATTTGCAAATAGTTTCTCCCAGCTTGTGGCTTGTCTGTTCTTTCTCTTGGCAGTATTGTTAGCAATGTCAAAATTTTTCAATTTTGATGATGTCCAGTTTATCCAATTTTCTCTTATGGATTATGCTTTTGGTGTTTTATCTGAGAACTCTTTGCCTAACCCAACATCAGGAAAGTTTCTATGTTTTCTCCTATAAGATTTCTAGCTTTACATTTATATTTAGGTTGATGATCCATTTTTAATTTTTGTCAGGTTGAGGTCAAAATTCTTTTTATGCCTATGGATATCCAATTGCTCTGCAATCATTTGTTGAAAATATTCTTCCTCCTTTGAAATGCTTTTGCAGCTTTGTCAAAAATCAGTTTAGTGTACTTGAAAGTGAAAGTGTCAGTCACTCAGTTGTGTCTGACACTTTGTGACCCCATGGACAGTAGCCCACCAGGCTCCTCTGACCCTGGGATTCTCCTGGCAAGAATACTAGAGCGGGTTGCCATTTCCTTCTCTGGAAAATCCCATGGATGGAGGAGCCTGGAAGGCTGCAGTCCATGGGGTCGCTGAGCGTCGGACACGACTGAGCGACTTCACTTTCCCTTTTCACTTTGATGCATTGGAGAAGGACATGGCAACCCACTCCAGTGTTCTTGCCTGGAGAATCTCAGGGACTGGGGAGCCTGGTGGGCTGCCGTCTATGGGGTCGCACAGAGTCGGACACGACTGAAGTGGCTTAGCAGCAGCAGTAAGTCTTAAAATCAAGTAGTGTGATTCCTCTAGCATTAATTTTTTCCAGATTTTTTTGGTTATACTATTTTGCCTTTCCATTAGAATCTGCTTGCCTATATCTATAAGACAATCTCTTGGAATCTTGATTGAAATTATATTAAATGCATAGATCAATTTGAGGAGGACTGGTATCTTAGCTACGTTGAGTCATCTAATCTATGAACATGGTATATCACGTCAATTATTAGTTCTTGGTTTCCTTTCATCAGCCTTTTGTAGTTTTCACATATAGTTTTGCTGCTCTTTTTGGAGTGTTCTTTAAATGTCACTTAGATCCATGGATTGATGATGTTGTGCAGTTTTACTCAAAAGAGGTTAACTGTGGCTTGTCCATTTTTCCTTTTAGTTCTATCAGGTTTTACTTCATGATTTTTGAAGTTCTATTGTTCAGTGCATATACATTTAAGATTGTTATATATGCTTAATGAATTGAACCTGGGGTCATTTTGTAATTCCTTTTTTATCCCTAGTAATATTTAAAGTAGATCATTTTAGACGGAATATAATTGAGTCTTTTGATTTTGGCTGTTCTGATAATCTTCTACTTTTAATTGCTGTGTGGACTGTTTACATTTGATATAATTATTGATATGTTCAGATTTAGGTCTACTGTTTTTATTGTTTTTTCCCTTGGTTTTACATTCTTCTATTTCCCATTCTCTTGCCTTCTTCTAGATTGTTTGAATTTTTTTATAATTCCAATTTAGTTTGTTTATGGAGTTTGAAAATATTTCTATTTGCATTAGCACTTAGCACTTGGCTGGAGATTACAATATACGTGCTTCACTTTTTGTAGTCTAGTTATAATGAATATTTTATCACTTCTAGTGGAATGTGGAAATTTTTACAACTATAGCAGTCCTTTAGCCCTTCTCCTTCTATGTTATCATCTTCATCATTCATTTCATTTTAGTTGTAATCTCTATATATTTAAGTCCCAGTCAGACAATAGTATAATTTTTGCCTTCAACCATCATTCACATTTGAAGACTAATATGAGAAAAAGTCTACTGTATTAATCAGATATCTGCCATTTCCGTTTTGCATTCTTCATTCCTGAAGTTGCAAGTTTCCCACTGATATCATCTCTCTTTTTCTTGAAGAACTTTTGTTCTTTAGAGTAGATCTGTTGCTGCTGGATTCTCTTCTTTTTCCTTCTGAGAATGTCTTTATCTCACCTTTATTCCCGAAGCATAATTTGCTTGATACAGAAAACTACATTGATAGTTCTTTTCTTTAAATGTTAAATTTAAAAAAAAATGCACCGCCTTTTGGCTTCCTTGGTTTCTGATGAGAAACTCGGTCATTTGATTCATCCTTCCTTTGTATATAGTACAATACTTTCACCTGTTTTGCCTTTAGTTTTTAGCAGTTTGATTATGATGTATCTGGGTATGGACTTTTTTGAATTTGTCTTGTTTGGGATTTATGAACTTCTTAAATCTGTAAGTTTATCTTCTACCAAATCTGGGATGTGTCAGAATTTCTTGAGGATATAATAAAGCACACAATCCTCCATCCCATGCATTGAGATTTGTATAATACAGCCCATTAGCTGTCTCCACGGTGGTTCTGGCGCCCCACCTTGATTCAGAGTGACTTTGGGTATCTCATGAATAAATTCCGTCATGAAATTCTGATAAATGGTTATCTAACTTTCCCTGGAATGTACCATTCTAACATGTTCTATTATATATTACATACATTGCCTGCATGTGAGGTCAGTCATGTCCGGTTCTGTGATTCCATGGACTGAAGCCTGCTAGGCTCCTCTGTCCCTGGGATTTCCCAGGCAAGAATATTGGAAGGTTGCCATTTCCTCCTCCAAGGGATCTTTCCAACTCAGGGATAAAACCCATATCTCCTGTGTCTCTTGCATTGGCAGGTATATTCTTTACCACTGAGCCACCTTGGAAGCCCCTAAGTCTAAAGTGAAAACTAGATTGCCATTTCACTACAAGTTCAAGGAAATGGGAGCAGTAAAAATTATATTTTGTGGACAAGGGGATTAGATACTCTGTTTCCTAAGCACTTAACTATCTCTGTGAGGAGAGCTGGCCCAGATTTTCACAGCAAACTAGTGTTCACTGATAGATTTACACATATGAGCTGCAGAATGAAAATACACTTTGATCCCTGAATTTGAAACACAAGCTATGGCTCAGATGGCTTCCTGAGAGCTCACAGCACTGGCCCATTCTGACATTCTGGGAGAAACTAAATTCTGAACTGACCACGTGTGTTCCTGTCTGGTGTTCCACGGGGCACTTCCTACATCTGTCACCATCATCTTCCTTCCCATTTTGTGTAGCTGCCCTGTGAAACTGTTGATCTCTGCAGCCCCCTGATTTCCAATTTTGATGACAGTCTCTGAAATAGTCCCTTACTTGGACTCAGGCATTAACTTAGAGGACAGGAGGCTGTTTTGGTCCATATGAGCACAGACTGCCAGTTGAGGGGAAATTTTATAACCTATGTTTTGGCCTGGGAAGAGAGACCTCTGGTCCAAGTTCACTGTTTCCAGAAAGAAAGGGGACTATTTACCTTGGGCATAAAATATTCCAGGTGCAGGAAGGGCAGTTTTTCCTATCCAAGCTGGCATGGCTTTGTTTATCTGGAGAGATTTTGCTCTGTGGCAGCCTGGCAATTTGACTTGAAAATTTTGCTTCTCCATTATCACGCGTCTTGTAATGAGAGACTTGCCAATGACATATGTTTATTAATCTTAGTTAAAAGACACCTGCCTGGGTGGTTTATGGCAGGAAAACACTTGCCGTCATCAATCCTTATGTAATCAGCAAGTTTTCCTTCCCTCCTGGCACCACACCAGTGTGCCGCCAGGGCCAAGAGTTCCCTCTCTCCCATCATGCGTGGTCCATGCCTTGTACATGAGAGGGATAGAGGGAAATGAAACGCATTGCTTAATCTGCAAAGGAAGTGAGTTTGTGTCTCGCCTGACCTTTAGTTGAAAGGATTCATTTCACATTACTCTTTACCTTGCAGCCTGAAAGTCGTGGTAATGAGGTGCTCTCTGAGTACCCACCCCCTCCAACAGGCTGTACGGAGAAGTACAGCTGCGCACAGCAGGGTTCTAATCACCACTTCTCCATGGATGGTGAGGACTGACAGGGCGTAGAAGTGGGGGCTGATTTTTGATTGGGGAAGTGCTCTGCCTCATTCCAGCATCAGTTATCACTGCTGCCCTGGAAACTCCTGGGTATTTGTTGCTTGCCACAGAAGCTAAGCTTCCATAAACCAGAACCATGATTCTGGGTGAAATTAGCCAATGTACGAAATTGCTCCACTTGATGGCAAGCAAACATGGTAGCTGGGAGACCAACGAGAAGCCACCATCATCTGTGAGATGCAAAAGAGCCCAGACCTTAGCGAAGGAGAGTTGGTGAGTTGTGAGCCTGCCAGCGGTAACATGGTATTTCCCTGAATCCCATTATGTCAAAAGAGAATTTACTGGATTTTTACCTCATGTATCCTTCCGGCCTGTGGGCATGAGAATTGCAGTGTGTTTCTTGATAATTTAAACAGCGGTCATTAGACAGTGCACATTTGATGTCTAATTAAATCTCTCCGACCACAGCAGCACAACCACGCTCCACCATCCAGGTATCTTGACAGTCTGCTCTATACCATAGAGCAAGCAACGGCATATAAACCTGCAATCAATTCTCAGAAGGCCAGGGTGCTAGGAATTTATTTCCACTACAGTGCTCTGGGATTTGTATGCTAGTTTTAAGGAATCCCTGGAGAGAGAATAAGGATATTATTGTGGCTGTAAGAATTACCTCCCACCTAAAATATTGTTTAAAGGTAATAATGCATTCTGTTTTAGGTTTTCACCATCACCCAAATATTTTCTTATTGACTGGATGCAATGACATACCAAGAAAAAGCAGGATTCTTAAGGAAGATTTAGGTATGCCTTTACCTGGCTACTTTTGTTTCTACTGATTTTGCAATTATGACATCTTCCACTCAGAAAGATGCCAGTGATTCTTTTTCTGAGGAGACCAGACACTTCAGTGCCATTCTTTATGTACCACTTTGCTTGTTCCAATCCCTAATGACAGATTAAACAGTAAAACATTTGACACTTCCTTCAATGTGAAAATACATAGCCCCAAACTTGTAATTTGGTAAATGAGTTATGTTTACTTTATGCAAAATTTTCTGATAAATACTCCATGCAGATTATAGTTCTAGGAAACTGTGTAATGAAAGGTTCGATTTGATGCCAGAAATTTACAATCTATAAAATATAGACATATTTTAACAAATGAAGATCTTTCTAACATTTAGATTTTCTAAATACTTATGGTTAAGTTCCCCCTCAAAAATGTATTTAAGCTATGTTTACATAACTTCAGTGCTCTGAAAACAAAAATGAATCTTCGATGTGACAAATTACTTTGTCTGCAAGGAAGATATTTGACCAAGTTTTTTTCCCCCCGCTTATTTTTGGGGCTTATTAAGTGGACAACTATTTTTGGATTCTTGATGTTGATTTCTGAAGAGAACTTGAAAGGTGAAGAAAGGAAACAGGCTACATTGTGGCAGATTTTGGTCACTGTACCATCCTCTGAAAAAAAATAAACAAGGATGAAGAGTGTCGTTTCAGCCCACAATTCTTGATTTGATGTATAAGGTCATCAGAGGAAACATGAAGTAGAGATAGGCTTTCCAGCCAGCTGCGTATCTTGGTTCCAGCTGACTGACAGTACAAAGAAAATGTGTCAGTCATGAATATGAAGTTTCTTTCTGGCATTTTCCTTCCAGATGGAAGCAGCATGCACACTGTAACAATGCTTCTTCCAGTTGATGAATTTTCTTGTTTATATTTTTGGCAAAGCATATTGATTTTCATCTGTGATTTCCACCTTAGTAACCTAGTTTTGAAAAATGTGCAGTTTAGTTTCTTTTCAAATAGCCCACCCTCCAAAAAAAACAAAAATCTATTTATAGCAAAGTCCTCACAGCCCAAGTTCTTCTATTATCTCTCAAATCCACTTTATTAGCTTTGGAAGTGCATATTATAAAGCTCCATTTTTAACTGACTGATAACATTATTTCCTAGTCTTGTCATCACAATACTGTAATGATATTAATAATCAATTTTAATATTAAAACCTACTATTTTTAATGTTGTCTTTGTGGCAGGTACTTGAAATATGCCTGTTATTCATTATGCTCTTAAGTCTTCCAACAGCTCTATAAGTAAAACATTATTTCCATCACATAGTTGAAGAGAATAAAGATGAAAGGAGTTAAGGACAACTTCCAAAGCCATATAACTAACATGTGGCAGAAGCAATATTTGAAGCTGGTCTTTTGGAATCCCAGTCTCATTCTCTTGACTGCTCAGCTATTGGAACTGTATAAACTCGATGCTTCTCTTCTTCATTTATTTGTATCTGCCTTATATTTTTCAAACAAAAAAATGCAATAGAAATATAACTATTTGTAAGTTGTTGCATTTAAAATATCTAAAAATTTTTTTTAAAGATTATGCTTTTACTCATTCAACTTTCTGACTTTTTTGAAAATTACGTTCAGCTTGGCGCTCAGAGAACCCAAAGAGGATCCTATCTAAAGGGAAGGGTTTTATGTTGGGAGACCTGTTTTCATTGAAAAGCTCTTTTCCTAACCCTTATCCCCAGGGCAGCAAACATCTAACTGAATTCTCCTATGCAGTCTCCATCAAATGGCAGGAAACTGGATATCCTCGAGGGGCTGTTGCTTGTTGGAGATGAGGCATAGTGGTCCAGCCCAGTGGTACTCACTGTCCATGTCCGTTTGTGGTCTTTGCTTCCTTGATACATCTGTTGACAGCTTTGAGATGGTGGAAAGGAAAAAGCACCACAAACCCAAATTACCATTATCATGGTCCTTGATGCCACCATTAGTATTGATAGAAGATCTGTTTCTAGTCTGTTACCTTTCAGAAATAACAAGATTCACATATTTTAAGCAACAGTCACCACATCTAAATCAATCTGGCATTTATTCAGTCTTTCGTTTATCTAAGTCAATCACTGAACATGAAATCTTGCTTTTTGATTTGTTGCTGGCCCTTATTTGAATGGGGAAAGGGAAACTTCAGATTTGAACATCTCAAGCCTTGTCGTATTTTCCTTTTCCAGATGACAGCAATAAACAGATCTGGGCAAAACCTCAGATGCAAAAGAAATTTTTTAAATGAAATACACTGTCATTTCTTTTGAATGATATGGCAATAAGCCAGTAATTCAAAGGATCGCTGAACATCTAGGCTTCTAAAACAGGAGAATGGCTCAGACTCGGTGCAAGAAAACACCATTCAACTTAATGAATTTTCAAAGAGTAAATTTTTTTAAAAAGTCATATTTGGGAAGTATCAGTGATGATTGACTGAGGAAAGCTTAATAGAGTGAAAAGACATGAGCTTTGGAGATGGAGAGAGTTTCATACTCTTTATAATTATGAGGCCTTGGACATGTTACTTAAATTTGCCAAGTTTTGGTCTCCTAAATAATGAGAGAGAAGCATTAATAATAATTGGCAGCTCACCAAGTTATGATAAGAAATAAGACTGAGGTATGTTAGAATAGAAAAAAAAATGCTCTGTCATATATTAGTTGCTCAGGAAACTAGCTATGACTGTTTTTTGTCTCTCTGTTATTTTCATGGCATTATTGCTTATCTGTGTATGAGGAGATGAGTGGATGACTATTTCTTCAGCAGGGGACCATGAAACAGGGAATAATGTAGAATACACTATCTGTTTAACACTGTGCCTATAAAGATGTGTCCTTATGAACCCAAGGACCCTGAATACAACCTACCAGACATGAAGCTATGCAAATCCATAGGCTGAAGGCATCTGCAACCTTCCACAGCCCTCCTGCTTTAAAAAAATCCATTTATGAGTGGGAGAGAGTTGGCCCTCCAAGGAAGGATCGTCTGAGCATGAGATCCAGTTGGCTAAGCCTTTTAATTATAGGTACTGACCCTTTCACTGGATGTCACCCAGTGCTCAGGTGTGGAGGCACGGAGAGATTCGAAGCTCCACTTTGAATGGAAGTAAAATGCTGCCGGGTAGAACAGACAGCACAAATGTTTACAAAGCCACAGGTCCCAGGTTGCTCTGACACAGGCGCCATCTGATGGCAGCGCTGTCCCAGAAATCTGGGTCCCACTCAGAGTTCTGATCTAAGCACCTCATGGCAGAACTGGCATGCTGCAACCCCCTGGCGTGATCCAGCTGAGATGCGAACAAAGGCCGAGGGAATAAACAATCTGCTTAATTGAGTTTGAGTGATAGAATTGCAACAAGGAGCCAATAAAAGGCTCAGTAAGAAGGATGTTTAAATATTCTAATAAACCTTGGAGAGACAGTGGTGTTGGACCTCTGAAAATAGTGATGGGGGGAAAAAACTATGAAATCATAGCATATAAGCTAGAGATCTCAGTATGGTTATAGGAAATAGATAAATAATTTTTTTTTAATTTCTGTTCCTATGACTTCCATTTTTACAACTGCCTTTTAGAGGGATCCTATAGTCAACATGCACTTGGTAAGAAATTGCCTGACATATATGACCTTGAGGAAGTCCCTTAATCTAAGCCTCATCATTTATTTTCTTAATTTATTTTTATTGATATACAGTTGATTTACGGTGTGTTAATTCCTGCTGTACAGCAAAAGGATTCAGTTATACATATATAAATAGTCTCTTCCATATTCTCTTCTCTTATGGTTTAACATGGGATATTCAATGTCTTCACTTGTAATAAAATGAGGATAATAATGTTTACTTTGTAGAGATAAGGAGAGATTATACACTCGTATATCTCTATCTATCCACACTATGTATTATTATACATATATGTGTATGTATTATACATACATATATTTCTATCTAGCTATACTGTGTATTCCTAGGGCTACTATAACAAAATACCATAGACAAGGTGGCTTAAACAGCAGAAATTTATTTTCTCACAGTTGTGGAGGCTGGAAGCTCAAGATCAAGGTGTCAGGAGGCTAGTTTCTCCCGAGGCCCTTCTCCTTGGCTTGCAGACAGCCACCTTTTCAGTGTGTCCTTGTGACTGTTTCTCTGCGTGTGTGCACCACTGGCATATCTCCGTGTCTCCAAATTTTCTATTCTTATAAGAATACCAGTCAGATTGGACAGATTGAATTTGGGCTCACTCTAACAGCCTCATTTTAACTTAATCATCTCTGTAAAAACTTTAGGTCCAAATGCAGTCGTCTTCTGAGACACGGGGCAATAGGTTGTTAACAAATGAATCTGAGGGTATATGATTTAGCCCATAACAATATACAGAGAGAAAGTCGAGTTTAGAATTATTGCATCATACTAGGTGCCCAATTAGTAATAGTCCCTATTGCTGTAAGGGACATTCTTCATAGTATTCCCATATAATTTGATTTTCATGTCAAATGTTATTATTTAGTCACTAAGTCGTGTCCAACTTTTTTGTGACCCTAAGGACTGTGGCCCTCCAAGCTCCTCTGTCCATGGAATTCTCCAGGCAAGAACACTAGAGTGGGTTGCCATTTCCTATTCCAGGGGATCGTCCCAACTCAGGGATGGAACCCATGTCTCCTGCATTACCAGGTGAATTCTTTACCACTGAGCCACCTGTGAAGCCTCATATAAAATACATTAGCATAATAATTTAAATGCAAATTATCATAAAAATAATTGTCTATGTAGTTAGAGAAACTGAAGTGAAGAGAAGATAAAATACTGACCCAATAACATTTGATGTCAGATTTAACCCTGAGAGTGCACCTCATTTCTTCTGACCCCAAATTGTTTTCTTTCTACTACATTGGTCTGCCACCAATTGGACAGTAGTCAGAGAAATCGTTTTCCTATTAAATTCATGGCTACCTGTCCCAAAGCATTTATCCTCTACTTACTCCAAAGGAGCCCTTCATCCAGGCAGCTCAGCGTCTGAACCATTAGAGTAGTCTCTAGTTAGAGGCGAATACTGTTCTTCTTTCTCAGAATTCTGAACTTTTAACCCAAGGTCGAAACTTTGAAATCCACAACAAGGTGAATGTGTAAGGCTTTCCCGTTTCTGGGAAATTCCTTCTAACTCTTGACTTTTATATCGTGTTGTCTGTTGTCCAAGATAGAAGTCAACAGATGGAAATCCACTTGCCTTTCCAAACCCACCAAAGTACCTGTATCCATCTGCACACACTGTAGCTCCCATCTTATTAAACGAAGAAAGTTTCGCAGCTCCTACCTAAGGCCAGATTTCTCATCGTTATCTCCCCTCGGGAACTTCACTGTTGTGATCATCTCTCTCCTCTCTGCTCTGTCTCTTTCTCCCTTAGTGCATCATTTGTGTCAACACTCAGACATGTCCTAGCATCTCTCATTTTAAAAGGAAGAAAGGAAGGAAAAAACACCTTCAGCAACCTGCAGTTCCTGCCCTGTTTCTTTTTATCCTGCCCTAGTAGAATATGAAAGGTAGGTATAGTCATTGTCTCCAATCTATTAACCCTCATTTACTGCTCAACCCACTCCAGTCATTTTTTGATCATCTTCCTCCATGGAAATCCCTGTTCTTGCTATACGTGGTCCTCTTAGCAGCGTTTGACAGTGTTGTCCACTCTATCATTCAAGAACACTTTGTTTTCTTGGCTTCCGCATCAGTATATTTAATTTTATTTTTTTATTTTATTTTTGCCCTACCTACATCACCGGCTTCTCCATCTCATCCTCATTAGGCGATCCTTCTCTGATAATCTCAAAGCCCTGAAACATCGAGTACTTACTTCTCAGATCCTGGGTTCCACAGGGATCCTCCCCTCAGATGCTAAGTTCTTAAGAGATCAGAAGAAAATAGAAATATTTTTGTACTTTGTCTTGCATGAAGTGTAAAAAAAAAAAAATAGGCTTTAAGTCCTATACTCAGATGTTGTCCAGGATACCGTATGCCTTTCTAGTTTTATTTATCCTGCTGCTTGAATGGTGTTTATTTTCTCACTTGATTTGTTTCCTATTTGAAAACAGCTGCCGGAGTTGCCTTTAGAGTGTATGTGTGTTTGTATTTTGGTTACTATTTACTGAGTACACTTTGCATGCCTTCTCTTACAGAATCTTTCCACATGCCCTGTAATATAGTGGCTATTGTCCCTTTATTAACAGAAACTTGAGGCCTAGAGTTTAAGTGGCTTATCCAAGTTCATACAGTCCCTGGCAGAGTCTGAATTATCCAGATTCCTGGGTCTGACTCTGTTGCTGGTGTTCTTTATACTTGTGCCATGTTGCATTTCTAGAGCAAGCAGGAATTTGGGGTCAGGAGGTGGCCATTTCTTTGAGATTTGTATAATGTCTTTGGCTGTAGGCAACAGAGAAAGGTCAACTGGAAGAAATAATGGAATTTATCACCTCAGTGAACTTATCATTACTTAAGTCACAGTCAGATCGGAAGCTCAGAAGTGTCTTCAAGCATCTAAGCTCTGTCTAGCTCTTTGTTTTGCTGTTGGTCTCTGTTGGTTTCATCTAAAGGCTGTTTTTCCTTATAATTGCAAGATGGCTGAAGTACTTGCAGAAGCACACCAATATAGAACACCATCTAGCGATAGAAAAGAAAATACTCTTTACCTGTGAAATTTGATATGAAGGAAAACTTTCAAAACCTCCAGTATACATCTTCTCAAATCTTGGTGACAGAACTGGTTCTCATCTTGGCAGCAATAGAACCATCCCTAATGGCTTAGGCTCATCCAAGCCTGATTCAAGAGTAAGGAGATTGGATTGTAAACGAAAAGATTGGGGTTTGGGCATCATGAAAGAGGGCTATTGCATAGACAAGCGACTCTGCCTCTCAAGGAATGTTTCAGGCACACAGTATCTGTGGTTGCACATTGGTGTTTGTGTAGATTGCATTTTGAAGCCTTTTTCCCCTTCTACACAGCTTCACTTTGTTAAGAACAACTTTTCAATTGTTCTTTGTACATTACTTTTGTTTCAGAAGTCTAATGAGCTACGTTGTTGGCAAGAGCCTTAAATAAAACATACTTCCCATGGTACCAGGAATGCTTAATTATCCGTCATTTGGTCTGTGACTGTTCTGTGTAGGATTTCCAATTTTTCAAAATGAACTGGTATGCAGAGGGATTGAACACATTCCCAAATCATCCAGAGGCTCATGCAATTTTAAAGTTTTCTCCTCAGAAACAAGTCGCCTGAGCTATATCATCTCTGATCACAACTAACCATTTGAATATCTTCCAGTGACTTTCCTTTGTTAATAGTATCTGTGACTCAGTTGCCCTGTGCCGATCTCACCTCATTCTTATTTATACAAGAGTCACCTTTTCAAATACTTTCCCCTTGCTCTTTTCTTTGGCTCTGAAGTAAAGCATATTTTCAAGTGGCACCATAAAGCCTCTGTATAAAGTACCTCGCCATTCTATGTATCCAGTTATGCTGCAGATCAGACCTTGCTTCAGTTGACCCATCACTACATAATCTCTGTCTCACTCAATAGCATTGAAGCTGACAATTATTCTGCTACCCTTTAGGAGAGGTACTCTCATATTCACAGGATTTGTATACGATGGATGCCAGTCTCTTTCCAACCCCTCTGGATCATATACCCATAGGACAAATTAATGGTGTCACTGGCTCTCTCCCCGAGTAGAGGCTGGACAAGAGTTTGTGGTGTGCCCCGCTCAACCAGCCTCTTTCAAATCCTCTCAACATCTGCTCCCTCTACTTGTTAATCCTCAAGAATTTAATAAAGTGCAAAAATAACAATACTTCGCATCTTTGCAGAGTTGACAATTAACTAATTAGCCCATTAACTCATTGAGCCAGATTTGTCCCAGTAAGTTAAGGGCTTTGGGAGGTACATTAATCCTTTAAGGCCACTGGAGCAACATTTGCAGCTAATGGGCCCATATCCCTAACTTACTACCAGGGAGGGACTGGGGTATTGTTAGGAAATAAAAGTCGTTAATCCTCACTGTACCCAGAGGGGCAGGTGAGAATGACTTGGCACAAATTGATGAGGAAATGTGTTTTGTTTTGTTTTTCTTTCTAAAGACCAAAAAGAGACTCCGAGTTAAAACCAAGATTGGAACTCAGTATTTTCTGGCATAGAGCCTATATTCAAATCTGAGCTCTTGACAGAATTTATTTGTGTACATATTAAGATCCTGTACTGAGTGAGTAGACAAGAAGTTTTGTGAGGGGAGGGATGAGGGAAGCGGTCACAGGGGTGTTTATTCTAGTATCTGGAGTCATTGACAACAGGAATGGAAAATTGTGATTTTGCTTCTGTTCTATAATCTACTTAAATAAGCACTTATTAAGTCATGTGGACTATAACTCTAGATGGCTTTGCATGGGGGAGAATGTACCCCCAAAAAAGACATTTTAACAAGATTCCACTCTGCAGAACCTATAGATAGTGGGAACAAAGTGGGTCCTGCCTTCAAAAGGCTGCAGCTTATCTGAAGGAAGCCTATTGAGGACCCATCTCTCCCTCTGTCTCCGCAGGACGCTGGACATGCTTATTGACAAATCCTGGGGACCTGGGATGCTAAGCTTGAAGGCCAAGATGTGCTCCTATAAACATGAAGGCTGAGCAGTGGCAGAATTGCTTTTGTCAGCATTCCACAAGGGGTTTCTGGTTCCCTGTGCCAAGGCAAATATTATTTGGCCAAAATGTTCATCTGGGTTTTTCCATTGCATCTTATGGAAAAATCTGAATGACACTTATTGGCCAACTCAATGCTTTGGAATCAAGTTACCAAAATCAAATGGAGAAAATATGAGCAAAAAGGCCAGAGATGGGAGTGATGGTGGTGGACGCAGGAAAGATATGCAGCTAAAGTGCTCAGAGCAGAGAAAAGACTCAATCCTGGTAGAGCAAACGCAGGGCACGTGGCAGCCCCCAGTGTCCTTTATGTGGATCCCAAGGCTGTGTGGTATCAAGCGTGAAGCAGGCTATGCCTTATGTATTGAAGGGTAGGGCTTGGGGCTTACAAATGTTATTTATAAACTTACATTCATCAAAAGCACGTTGCTGTAAATCCTCAAGGGCTCTGTGTCTGCCTGGATTAATATTAATAATATAAAAATCCCTGCTTATATCAGTTCGCTAGTTGATATTGAGGTTACCTAGGCAATAAACAACACTCCAGGAACACTTCCTTCTTCCTTCCTTTCCAACTACTGTGATCTGTTCCTTCAGGGTCCTTCCCTCCCTCAAGGTGCCAAATAAGAAGGAAAGCTTTCATTTCAACAATAGGTAGCATGGAATGTGGCAAAAACCACATCAAACTCTTTGAAGGGATTGCGTAGACATTCAGTCAAAGAAAGCCTTCAGTGGCTTTCTAGACAAAAAGCGCCCGAAGCTAAGGTTTCAAATTCTTCCTCCTTTGCTACTTTGCATCAAGCCATCTCACCTCTCTGTGGCCCGTCTTTGCCCTTTGAAAACAACTGTGTGCGTCTGTAATACTAAAGCCTCAGTTTGTTCCATAAAGATTGTAAGCCAGCAGCTAAGAGTTTGAACAAACATGCACTTAGAAATTTATAAATGAAAAAATTGGCCCAAGGGAAAAGTAAGACTAGGAAGCACGAAGGTGAACTTAAGGTTATTTTGTCCATCAAGTAAATTTCACTTGCTTGAGACAGTCAGGAACATTCCTTTATGCTTTCCAATCATAAAATGCCAAGAAGGTAGTGAAGGTGTCATGATAATGGTGATGATGACCTTGATGATGGTGACAATACTTACTAATTGCTTAACATGCACCCAGCAGTGGGCTAAGTAAGCATTTTGTTGGTGTTACCCCATTTTATCTCGTCCCAAACAGTAGCTCAGCTGGTGAAGAATCCGCCTGCAATGCAGGAGCTCCCGGTTCGATTCCTGGGTCAGGAAGATCCCCTGGAGAAGGGATAGGCTACCTACTCCAGTATTCTTGGGCTTCCCTGGTGGCTCAGCTGGTAAAGAATCTACCTGCAATGAGGGAGACCTGAGTTCGATCCCTGGATTGGGAAGATGCCCTGGAGAAGGGGAAAGGCTACCCACTCCAGTATTCTGGTCTGGAGAATTCCATATCCATGGGGTTGCAAAGAGTCAGACACGACTGAGCAACTTTCACTTCACTGCAAACACTCGGAGGTGGATACTATTATTCTCCTCATTTTTCAGGTAAGGAACACAATTCCTGATGATATGATAAAAATAAACGGGTTTTCCAGAAGAAGTAGAATATGGAACTTGATGCTGCTCCAGGGATCATCGGCAGGAAGTCGCAGTGAACTAGAGCGACCAGTTTCCTCAACTACCTTCTCCTGAAAGTGAAAGTGAAAGTCACTCAGTCTTGCCCAACTCTTTGCGACTCCATGGACTAGTCCATGGAATTCTCCAGGCCAGAATACTGCAGTGGGTAGCCTTTCTCTTCTCCAGGGGATCTTCCCAACCCAGAGATTGAACCCAGGCCTCCTGCATTGCAGGCGGATTCTTTACCAGCTGAGCTATGAGGAAAGCCCCAATCTTCTCCTGGTGAATCTAATTGAATTCAATAGCATTAGAAAAACTATCAAGTTGTTACAGTGTTACATTTATCCAACTGAAATTTGTTGAAATTCTGTAAGAATCTATACACTTTTGTTCTAGGTATTCAGGGCTTCAGTGCTTTTGCTTAATCCAAGGATATATTTTAGGGCACCTAGAAACAAGAATAGTTCTAGCACCAAAGCCATGTTCCACATATTCTTGTTCAGAGCTTTTAAAACTCTCAGTTCAGTTCAATTCAGTCTCTCAGTCATGTCCCACTCTTTGTGGCCCAATGGATGGCAGCACACCAGGCTTCCCTGTCCATCACCAACTCCCAGAGTTTGCTCAAGCTCAAGTCCATTGAGTTGGTGATGCCATCCAACCATCTCATCCTCTGTCATTCCCTTCTCCTCCTGCCTTCAATCTTTCCCAGCACCAGGGTCTTTTCAAATGAGTAGTTCTTTGCATCAGGTGGCCAAAAGTATTGGAGTTTCATCTTCGGCATCAGTCCTTCCAATGAATATTCAGGACTGATTTTCTTTAGGATGGACTGGTTTGATCTCCTTGCAGTCCAAGGGACTCTCAGGAGTCTTCTCCAACACCACGGTTCAAAAGCATTAATTTTTCGGCACTCAGCTTTCTTTATAGTCCAACTCTCACATCCATACATGACTATTGGAAAAACCATAGCTTTGACTAGATGGACCTTTTTTGGAAAAGTAATGTCTTTGCTTTTTAATATGCTGTCTAGGTTGGTCATAGCTTTTTTTCCAAGGAGCAAGCATCTTTTAATTTCATGGCTTTTAATTGAATTTTAACACTATGCTCCCTGACAAATACCTAGAATTGTAGGCATCTGCAATACTTGCCGTTCTCTTCTCCAGAGAGCTTACCGGCCCAGGGATTGAACCTGGGTCTCCTCCAACCCAGCCCATAGCTAGAGGTGGGATTGATTCCATCTTATAAATGTGGTGAAGATGAACAAGGGCACATAAGCAAACAGGTTACTATAAATTCACCCAGATAACATCCTTGGATGGAAACAATACACACCGCATGAAACAACTTTGAAACGTTTCTAAGTCCCAGAACAAAGTGCCAGATATTAGAGGTGTCATGGAAACAAAATAGATCCCGTCGCTCTCATCACTGAGTGTACAGTCAGCTACGAGATACTGATGGCTAAATAAGTGATTAAAGTAAAGCCCATTAGAACCATGATCTGATGGATTTATGGTACACAAACAGGGAGCACCATTAAGAGGTGTCTGCTTTATTGTGGCAGAGAAGATTTTCCTGACAAAAAATGGCATTTCAGTTGAAATTTAAAAGAATATTAGCATTCAATCAGGTTATGGGCACACAATCTCAGTTTAGAAAAAAACCTATTAAAGTAAATATTATGAAATCTTTCCTAAAACAATAACTAGTACCAGGGAAGCACCTGCGATGCCTTCAGTCTTCCTGGTTATCAGAGTGTAAAGTGTAGTCTTAACCGAGTGGATTGATGTACACATATGATAAAATAACTATGAATCAGGTTAAACGTTGACACTTCAATCACAGATGAGATTCATATATAGATTTGGACAGATTCCAGAATGCCCAAGCTTTTTCTAAGCCAGTATTTTCCAAATCTATTTCTTCACCAGATACAACTGCCCAATTAGATCCCCCTCTCACATGGACTTCCCTGCAGAAGGAATGTCATAAAGGTTAAGAGCAAGGGTTCTACATCAGAAATATCTGGGTCCAAAGTCAACCTCTGCTCCTAATTAGCTGTGTGACCGTGTCCAAGTGACTTAACCTCTCTGTGACTTCTTTTCTAACCCTGGAAAGTAGAAATATTAATTTTAACCATCTGTTAAGAATTACTTGGGCTTCCATGGTGGCTCAGTTGGTAAGGAATCTGCCTACAATACAATTGGTAGGAATTCGCCCACAATGCAGGAGAACCAGGTTCAATCCCTGGGCCGGGAAGAACTCTGGAGAAGAAAATGTCAAGCCACTCTAGTATTCTTGCCTGGGAAATCCCATGGACAGAGAACCCTGGCAGGCTGCCGTCCATGGGGTTGCAAGAGTCAGACACAGCTTAGTGATTAAACCACCACCACCAAGAATCACAAAGAATCAGTGAGCTGAAGCACATGAAGAGATGAATAATATTCTTGACACACAGCAAGCCCTTAAAAAGATGATGGCCATTATTACAATTACATCACAAAGTGAGCTCTCTGTTTTCCTCCATGTATCTTCCTAAATTCCTTAATTGTCCCCTAAAAATCCATATATTGCAATCCTAACTCCCAGTGCCCCAGAATGTGACTTACTTGGAACTAGATTCTTTGCAGATGTAATTAGTTTAAATGAAGTCATCCTGGTGCAGAGGAGGCTCCTAAATCAGTGTAACTGCTGTCCTTATAAAAAGGAGAAATCTGGGTGCGCGCACACGCACACACACACACACACACACACACACACAGGGAGGGCTTCCTTGGTGGCTCAGATGGTAAAGAATCTGTCTGCAATGCGGGAGACCTGGGTTCGATCCCTTAGTTGGGGAGATCCCCAGAGGAGGAACTGGCAACCCACTCCAGTGTTCTTGCCTGGAGAACCCCCATGGACAGAGGAGCCTGGTGGTCTGTAGCCCATGGAGTCGCAGAGTTGGACACAACTGAGCGACTCAGCACACAGCACACACGCACACACACACACGCGCACACACACACAAAGGGAAAATGCCTTATGCACTGAAGGCAGAGCTCAATAGAGGTGATGCATACAGAAGGTAGGAACAGATGCTTCCCCAGCACCTTCAAGAGGGAACGTGACCAGCTGATACCTCGATCTCAAACTTTTTGCTTCCAAACTGTGAGACAATAAATTTCTTTTGTTTAAGTCTCTCAGTTTGGGGTAGCTTGTTATAGCATCCCCAGGAAACTAATACATGCCAGCTCCCCACCAAGACAGAAATCTGGGAGTCAGCTCCCTTTGCCCTCTCCCTCTTTCCTCAACAAGCACGTGGGATCGCCACGCCCCGCCAGCCCAGGCTCTATTGTTCTGCACCTTTGCCAACATCTCCCCTCCTTCCAAATGCATTTGGCTAAGGCCTAGCTCAGCTCAAGCATACAGATCAATCAAGATTCAGAGAAGCACAGCCGCTGTGCCTGAAGGAATTTATTGAGGAATAAGAATTTCTGCAGTTGTGGGAGGAGCTGAAAAGTAAGAATCTGAAAAGGAAAATTTTTTAAAAAAATTTAATAAAATATAGTTGATTTTAACTTTTGTGTTGTTTCTGCTGTACACCAAAGTGAATCAGTTATACATATACATATGTCCACTCTTTTATTTTTAAGTTATTTTTATTTTCTATTGATTTATAGAAACATATACATACATAAATAGAGGGAGATTGATTCCAAAATTCCAAATATAAAATGAATCTAAAAGTGAAAGAAAAAGTGAATAAAAATCAGAATGCACTATGAAAAGTATTGAACGTTAAAGAAAGTACTGATAGATTATTTTAAAACACACCATAATGAGAAACAGTGGAATACTATGCATATTATTTGGTGGAATTTGATTGGAATTGAATAATATATATGTAAGTTAATTTGGAAAGAGTGGAAATCTTTATAATATTGAGTCTATCAACTACAATACTGGAGAAGGAGACGGCAACCCACTGCAGTATTCTTACCTGGAAAATTCCATGGACGAAGGAGCCTGGTGGGCTAGTCCCTGCAAAGAGTTGGACACGACTGAGTGACTATCACTCACTCAGCCACAATATGGTGTATTACTCCATATACTTAAGTTATCTTTGATTTTTCTCAGTAGGGTGTTGCTGTTTTCAGTATAGATTATTCTGATTTCATAAAGAGTTGAAAATTTCTTCTCTCTTTTTGTGTCCTTTAGAAGACTTTGTGTAAGATTGTTGTATTCTGTTTCTTAAGAGATGAAAGAATTCACCAGTGAAGAAATCTATGTCTGGGATTTACTTTGTGAAAGGATTTAATTATGGACTCAATGTTGAAACTATGTAGTGGATTATTTAGAGCTGTTTTTCTTTTTTCTTTTTTTTTACTTCTTCTCTCAACCTTGACAGGTTGCATTGTTGAGAATATATTTGTTATACCAAAATGCCAACTATATTGATTTAAAATTGTGCCTAATTTCCTTTCATCATCTTTTTGATGAGGACATGATCTGTTCTATTGCTTTCCATCACTTCTTGTATTTGGAACTTGTCTTCTTTTTTTAAAAAAAATTTATTGGTGTACAGTTTCTTTACTATATTGTGTTAGTTTCTGCTATACTGCAAAGTAAATCAGCTAGACATATACATGTATTTAATTGCTCAGTCATGTCTGACTCTTTGCGACCCTTTGGGCTGTAACCCACCAGGCTCCTCTGTCCATGGGATTCTCCAGGCAAGAATACTGGCGTGGGTTGCCACTTCCTTCTCCAGGGGATCTTCCTGACTCAGGGATCCAACCAGTGTCTCCTGAATTGCAGGCAGATTCTTTACCCACTGAGCCATCAGGGAATCCATATGTATATATATATCCCCTCAATTTTAGATTTCCTTCCCATTTAGGTCACCACAGACCACTGAGTAGAATTCCCTGTGCTATACATTAGGTTTTTTTTTTTTTTTTTTTTTTTTTAGAATATCAATTAGAAACAAACTAGGCCTACCCAATGTAAGTAACACTAAAAGTTAAGTAAAATCATATGACAGTAAGAATGTAAATTAAAAAAAAGAATGTGTAGCAGCTCTATTTGTGGCACTGCAAACAGTGACCCTGCTCATACATTAGGTTCTTATTAGCCGTCTGTTTTGTATATGGTAGTGTGTCTATGTCAATCCCAATCTCCCAGTTTATCCTTCCCTGCTTCCCCTTTGGTAACCATAAGTCTGTTTCCTATGTCTGTTACTCTATTTCTGTTTTGTAAATAAGTTCATCTGTACCATTTTGAAAGGGAGAATTTTTAAATCTAAGAAATATCATTGCTTAGCACTGGTGTGCAAGAGTTGAAGCTTGCAAGGAGGGCTTGAAGGCACGGACAAGTCACTGGCACAGTGGGGCCGGGATGTGTGTGTTGTAGAAGCCTCTGGAGGGTTCTGGACTGCTCATGGCTTGTTGGCTCTTGTTGGCACAGGGTGTAGTGTGGGTCTGTAGGCACTGGAGGTCAGCGGGGCCAGATGTTGAGACTGAGATATAGTTTGTACCAAGCAAGTACGAGGGATTCCTGTGGGAACCACATCTCTGCGCACATCTTAGCTTCTCCCTAGTGATGACTTCAGAGTGTAAGGGGTGCTGCCAGGCTTCCACACCCCAAGTCTCACCTATCTTCATGCTTGAGAATTCTAACTTAGAGCCATACAGAGGAAGGGATTCTGAGCAATGTGGCTCCAAAATTGACAATACAATACTATTAGATGTAACAAATTACCACATACTTGGTGACTTAAAACAAAGGAAATGCATTCTCTGGCAGATACGGAGGCCAGAAGTCTGAGATCAGTGTCCCTGGGCCAAAATTGGGCTTCCCATGTGGCGCTAGTGGTAAAGAACCCACCTGCAAATGCAGGAGACATGGGCACGATCCCAAGTTGGCAGGATCCCCTGGAGAAGGAAACGGCACCCTACTCTAGTATTCTTGCCTGGAGACTTCCATGGACAGAGGAGCCTGGTGGGCTGCAGTCCAGGGGGTTGCTAAGAGTCAGACATGACTGAGCGACTTCCCTTTCACTTTTCACTTTCATGCATTGGAGAAGGAAATGGCAACCCACTCCAGTGTTCTTGCCTGGAGAATCCCAGGGACAGAGGAGCCTGGTGGCTATAGTCTGCAGGGTCTCAAAGAGCTGGATACAACTGAAGCGACTTAGCACACAAGCACAGGCCAAAATCAAGATGTTGGCGGGGCTGTGCTCCCATTAGAAACTTTAGGGCACAATCTGTTCCTTTCGTCTTCCAGCTTCTGGTGGCCGCCAGCATTCCTTGACTTGTGGCCACACCACACTGCATGGTAATTTTCTGTTTACTTTTTGCCACTCCTCTGAAAATCTGAGTTCCTCGTGTGTGTGGATCTGTCTTCTCTGCCCTGACCACTCAGTTTGGCCCATGTGTGCATGCGTGCATGCTCAGTCCCTTCAGGTCTGTCTGACTCTTTGCAACCCTGTGGACTTAGCCCGCCAGGCTCCTCTGTCCATGGGATTCTCCAGGCAAGAATACTGGAGTGGGTTGCCATTTCTTCATCCAGGGGTTCTTCCTGACCCCAGGATGGAACCCACATCTCCTGCATTGGCAGGTGGATTCTTTAGCAGGGAGCCACCAGGGAAGCCCCAGGCAGTTGTATGATAATGATCATTTTCTACATGTTCCTTAACATGAAAGAAGTTGGGAGGAGTGTTCTCACTGAAGAAAGCTTGGTTTGATCTTTTATAAATAAACTTTTTATCTTGCTTAGATTCTAATATAGATTGAAGTATAGTCTTAAGTGGAGAAGGAAATGGCAACCCACTCCAGTGTTCTTGCCTGGAGAATCCCAGGGACAGAGGTGCCTGGGAGGCTGCCGTCTATGGGGTCTCACAGAGTTGGCCACGACTAAAGTGACTTAGCAGCAGCACCATAGTCTTAAATAGTAAAATGGACACAGTGTCTAGATAGAGGAAGACTGAAGTTTAGGCTCTGCCTTCACTAGTTTATTGCGTTGTTGTTCTGGTCAGGCAACCTCCCTCAGACTCAGTGTCCCCACCGTGAAACAAGAGCAGCAGTTCTCCCCGCCCCTAAGGGATCTTTATATGGAAACACTTTCTGCACTCTCGTGTCCGATACAAGGGTTGATTATAGTTTTCTGTTTCTTCTTATTGTTGATTTACAATGTTGTGTTTGTTTCAGGTTTACAGCAAAGTGATTCATATATATATATATATATATATATGTACGTATGTATGTATGCTTTTTCAGATTCTTTCCCATTATGTTATTACAAAATACAGACTATAGTTCCCTGTGCTCTACAGTAAGTACTTGCTTGTTCTGTATATTATATATGTCAGTCTGATGATCATGGTTTTTGATTTGTGGTCAGGAATGACAATCCAGCTCATGGGTCTAATTAACCCCACATAACTGTATTGGAAATTTGCCATTTTGGTTCATTTTCTGCTCTTTTTGTCATCTCTCCCAAGATGAGAGAAAGGCAGGACCCTGTCTTGCCTAATTGAGCATCTGTAGTACAAACATGTACAGAGGTTGCACCAGGCTTGTACCAGGCCCTCCATTCTCGAGGATGTGGCTCACAGGTCTAAGGAGAGTGGAAGATGGACAGAGGGTCACAGCAGAGTGTCCAGTCCAGCAGCAGTGGAGCCAGGGGACAGTGGGAAGGGCACCAGGGCTGGCTTCCTCAGCAGACTTCCTGCTGTGGGACTACAGCGGGGTCTTGCTGCTTTAAATCCTGCTTTTCCTTTCTAAACTGATTCTTTAACTAGCTCATCAGCTGTACAGGCTCTCCTTTACCTCCTCCCTTCAACCCTCCACCCATAAAAATTCCTTTTCTGCCCATGTTAACTAAGCTGGCTTCTCTGGATTTCTATCAAGAACCCAGTTTGAAAAACAAACTTTATTTTGTTTAAGAATACTATCCTGGGGCTTCCCTGGGTGGTTCAGATGGTAAATAATCTGCCTGCAACATAAGAATACTATCCTGCATTATCTGCCAGACTTCTCTAAACTTGCATCAATTTCTTTATCTGTAATGAAGATAGTTTCTTATCAGATCATTTGGAACACAGAATGAATTATTAAATGAGATATTTGTTGGGCGATTATTATTTTTATTATTATTATTTTTCAGGCACTATCCTATGAGTTTGGGGTAGAATATTTAATAAGTATTTGATAAAATATCAGTGCTTGATAAAACAACTAAGGAAATAGTATTTGAAATGACTATCCTAAAAATTAAACTGATTAAACAAAGAGTTCAAAGTTCTAATGGGCTTTCTCAATGGCTCAGTAGGTAAAGACAGTAGAAACAGTGTCAGACTTTATTTTTTTGGGATCCAAAATCACTGCAGATGGTGGCTGCAGCCATGAAATTAAAAGACGCTTATTCCTTGGAAGAAAAGTTATGACCAACCTAGATAGTATATTCAAAAGCAGAGACATTACTTTGCTGACTAAGGTCCGCCTAGTCAAGGCTATGGTTTTTCCAGTGGTCATGTATGGATGTGAGAGTTGGACTGTGAAGAAGGCTGAGCGCCAAAGAATTGATGCTTTTGAACTGTGGTGTTGGAGAAGACTCTTGAGAGTCCCTTGGACTGCAAGGAGATCCAGCCAGTCCATTCTGAAGATCAACCCTGGGATTTCTTTGGAAGGAATGATGCTAAACCTGAAACTCCAGTACTCTGGCCACCTCATGTGAAGACTTGACTCATTGGAAAAGACTCTGATGCTGGGAGAGACTGGGGGCAGGAGGAGAAGGGGACGACCGAGGATGAGATGGCTGGATGGCATCACGGACTCGATGAATGTGAGTCTGAGTGAACTCCGGGAGATGGTGATGGACAGGGAGGCCTGGCATGCTGTGATTCATGGGGTCTCAAAGAGTCGGACACGACTGAGCGACTGAACTGAACTGAAGTGAGGTAAAGAATCTGCCTGCAATGCAGGAGACATGGAGACGTGGGTTCGATTCCTACGTCAGAA
Organism: Oryx dammah; assembly: GCF_014754425.2. Taxonomy (NCBI): domain Eukaryota; kingdom Metazoa; phylum Chordata; class Mammalia; order Artiodactyla; family Bovidae; genus Oryx; species Oryx dammah. The sequence goes on from NW_024070208.1 coordinate 72,326,094, forward strand.
AGATCCCCTGGAGGAGAAAATGGCAACCTATTCCATTATGCTTGCCTGAAAAAAATCCCATGGACAGAGGAGCCTGGTGGGCTACAGTCCATGGGGTCACAAAGAGTTGGACACTACTGAGCAACTAAACACACAAAAATCAGAGTATAATGTGATACATGCTGTGTTTTAAATGTAATTTGGAAAGGTAATCAATACCTCGACAAGCTGCTAAACATCTATTAAGTGCTCTTAACTGTGGTGGTTCAGGTGAATGATTTCCAAAATGACACGGTTTCTGGTCTCAGAGGAGAAAAGACATAAATGCTTGAAATAATAACTTAAAATACATTTAAATATGACAGCACTAAATGAGTGGAAGAGAAAGTAAAAGTTCCAGGAATGAAGGGGAAAAGACACCACTGCCATCCAGCTGGGCTCTGTGTGAAAAGCAGCAGAGAGGTTTGAACTTAGCCTTTAGTACTGATAGAATATGAACCAGTACTTTCATGAACGCTATTTACCACTATTTTTTCCCATTTGAGTCACTGGTGGAATTGCACATTCTGAGTCTAATGGGTCAGGTCATGTGGCTAGTTCTGATGACTGAGTGGACAGTGAAAGTGACATGTGTCACTTCCAGGTCAAAGCATTTAATTGCCTGTCTGAGTCTCACCGAGCTGTTTTCATTCTCTGATATGGCAATCAGTGATGTCCAAAATGGCTACTTCATCCCTTGAGTCTGTTGTGTGAAAGATGAGGCCAGCCCCTGTGCCAGCTTATAACAGACATGTGACCTAAGCAAAAAAATAATCCTTTGTTGTTCTAAGCCACTGAGAGTCAGGGGCTGTTTTGTTACTACAGATAACCAGGCCTATTCTTACTGATTCAGCACTTGTAGGAGAAAAGGCAAAAGAGGAAGCACAGATATGGGAATGTAGAATCTTAAGTAGGTCAGCCCATTGAAAAAACTTAATTTTGAAAAGAAGTGGATTCTAAAAAAAAAAAAAAAAGAGGGAGCCCAGATTGTGGAGAATTTTGCCTGTCAGAGTAAGAAGCGGGACTTCTTTCAGGAGTCTATTACTGGTTTTGAATAGAAGCTAGATGTGAGAAGTTAATTTGATGATTCATAGGAAGGCAATAGTCCATGGGAAGTAAAGAAGGAAGCTCAGTCAGACTACTGCAGAGTGCAGATGAGACGTGAGAAGATAAAAGTTTTACAAATTGGTGGCGTTACCCTCCTTCAAAAAAGAACAAAACAAAATATGTGCTAATCTGGGGAGAATTTATAGATTCACCTGTAACTTTTTGAGCTACTAGCTTAATATTTTAGAATCAAGGCAAGAGCTTTTGGACTTCCGATTTTGCATTCATCACATTTGAGTAATGGTTCTTGTTAGCCCTTTAATAATGTCCTCTTTTTTCTAAAGTGAAGCCCAGTAATAAAAAATTTTATTGTAATCCAATGCTAACATGATTCTTCCTAAGAATTATGTTTGGTGGATTCAAGCAACCCTAGGAAAATATTCCAGCTAAGATTTTAGATATATTTGACAAAAAGAAAACTGTTATGGATGAATGTTTTAGGAGGATTTCCTGAGAATATGTTGCATCTTATTCTGTCTTGTCTTTTAGCTTTTAAACTTGAAACTAGTTTTCAACTTTTAATTAAGAATCATCTCAAAAAGAAAAAGTAAAAGGGTTTCCTCATGGATCAGACAGTAAAGAATCCACCTGCCAATGCAGGACACCCAAGTTTGATCCCTGAGTTGGGAAGGTCCCCTGGAGAAGGGAATGGCTACCCACTCCAGTATTCTTGCCTGGAGAATCCCATGGACAGAGGAGCCTGGCAGGCTACAGTCCATGGGGTCACAAAGAGTCAGACATGACTGAGCAACTAACCCTTTCAGTTTCTTTTTTCATGCCCACCTCAGAAGGATTCTGATTCAGCATGACTAGGGGAAGACTAAATATCTGAGTCTTCCCAAATTCTTTTGTTGAATTCCTAATCTTGAATGAGTAAAGTGAGTAAAGTCACTCAGTCGTCTCCGACTGTTTGCGACCCCATGGGCTGTAGCCTACCAGGCTCCTCTGTCCATGGGATTTTCCAGGCAATAGTCCTGGAGTGGATTGCCATTTCCTTCTCCAGGGGATCTTCCCAACCCAGGGATCAAACCCGGGTCTCCCGCATTGTAGACAGATGCTTTACTGTCTGAGCCACCAGAGAAGAGTTTTTAATCTTGAATGGGATGGAATTAAAAGGTGAAGCCTCTGGGAGGTGATCAGGTCATAAAGGTGGAGCATTCATGAATGGGATTAGAGCTCTCTGGTTTCTTCTACCTTGTTTGGACTCAGCAAGCAGGTGGCCCTCTAGGAACCAGGAAGTGGGTCCTCACCAGACACCAAATCTGCCAGTGCCTTTATCTTGGGTGTCCCAGCCTCCAAAAGAGTGAGAAATAAATGATTGTTTAAGCCACCAAGTCGATGTTATTTTCTGTCGTTGGTTTGTTGTTGATGTTGTTCATTTGTTTAGGTTTTGTTGTTGTTGCTGTTGTTGTAGCACCCCTAATATCTAAGACAAGGGGGCTAAGAAGTAGCCCAGGTCCTTCTTGTGTGCAGGGTGTCTGCAGGTGCCACTTAGAGGGACACAGTACTGACCCTGTGCCTCTAGATTCTACCACAAACTCTGTGAACGGAGGCACCATTTTCATTATCTTGGTATCTCTGAACTTATTATAATTCCCTGCACATTCAGAGCAGAGCTATATAAGACTTACAGATGTCAGCTTTGCAACTGGAAAGACCTGGATTTACATGCTGGCTCCAAGACTTATTCGCTCTGGGACAGGGGTTGTAACCTCTCTAGACCTGGCTGGGTCCTCTGAAAGTGGAATATAATGACACCTTCCTCCCTAAGGATTATGGAGCTTAAGTAAGTTTCCATGGAGCTTGGCACAGGGCCTGGGGGCAAGGAGTTTGAGTAGGATCTTAGTACTAAAATGATGGTATTATGACCAGCACACAATGCTACCATTCAGGTTCCTGACTAAGGAAGCACTGTCAAATAGAATCACAGTTCCCCTTGCTTAAGGGCTGAGACTGCGTCCCAATACACTGCAAGGCTGAATTCAAGTCAAGGCTAATTTGGAAAATGTGGTATAGACCTGGAGGACCCAGTGAGGAATCCTGGCTCCCTAACATGAGAGAAGCAAGTATAAGGTGGTCTCACCATGGAGGCTCACTTTGAAGATTTGGTAGCTCTTCCTATCAAAAAAAAAGTAATAAACTCCATCACATTCTAGACTCTATCCAAAATTATTAGAAATTCCTTCTTCCTCCTTCAGTGAGGAAGACAAAGAGGAAAAGAGGAAGCAAACCAGTCTCCTCTCCTTACCAAGCACAATGGAAGTGCCCCGTAAAAGGTATTTGTTGGGTTATTATCATTTATTACTATTTTTATCATGAAACTTTGTGAAGGATGAGAGTAGCTGATCTGACGTGGGTGCTCCGTTCCTTCAGTCGTGTTGGACTCTTTGTGACCCCGTGGACTGTAGCCCTCCAGGCTCCTCTGTCCATGGGATTTTCCCAGCAAGAATACTGGAGTGGGTTGCCACGCCCTCCTCCAAGACATCTTCCTGACCCAAGGACCGAATCCAGTCTCCTGCATTGCAGGCAGATTCTTTACCTCTGAGCCACCAGGGAGGCCCAACTGATCTTTATTTAGTACTTGTAAGCTGGTCAATGGGAGCCTCCCTGGGGGCTCAGTAGTAAAGAATCTGCCTGCCAATACAAGAGACACAGGTCTGATTCCTGGGTCAGGAATAGCCCCCATAGAAGGAAATGGCAACCCACTCCAGTATTCTGGCCTGACAAATCCCATGGACAGAAGAAGCTGGCAGGCTACATTCCATGGGGTTGCAAAAGACTATTTAGCAACTTAACAACAATAACATGTGGTCGACTCTGCTAAGGTTTCTTCCTACTGTATCTCACCAAATCCTCACAGGAAACCCTGTGAGGTTGGTACTATTTTTATCACCATTTAGACACACACAAAAAAAATAGAGCTTAGAGAGGTTAAATAATTTTTTCAAGTAAGTGGTGTCAAAGTTTGAATCCTATCTAATGAGCAGTGTTAAATATGGATTAGTGGTTAAACTGAAATGAGGGGAAAACCTGAGTTGCCCTGAGTTTGGGAAATTTGCTCCCAACTTAAAGCTTGGGTGTACGTCTTGGGGTGAAAAAATCTGCTTTGCCTTCGTCCAGTGAAAAACTGACCATAAGACGCAAAACAAAACAGCAAAAAAAAAAAGTAACTGAAGAGCTTAGGTGATTTTTCTATGACCTGTGTTACTCAAAAAGAAGAAATTACAATTCAACTTTTTCTGCAGCTTAATTATAGCCCTCTGTACTGTGCACGGTATGCTAAATATTAGCAATAGGGGCCATTGGAAACCAAATTCTCCACTGACCTCCCAACTCCCTCGGGTCTGTTTAGGACAAGTGATAAGGAAACAATGTTCTATATGAAGGAGCAGCAGGCTCCTAGATGGTGTGAATCTTTTTTTTGTTGTTAATGAGGTAAAATGAGCATTTTTACTCGTGTAAAACCAACAGCAGAAATGAAAAGCCATTTTTGTTACTGACCTCGGGGCTGTGGAAGAAATATCCATTCAGTGTGTAAGCTAGGAGGTGATACGTCCCTGTCAGGAGACTTGCCCTGTGCTGCTTTGGCAGAGAGACCAAGGAGAAATGGGCCTGTTTTTAAAGGGCTTTTCTACTTCTGATACAATGTGGGCCCTTTGCCTAAATCATCTTTGAATCAGAATAGCAATTCTTATTCTCCCACTTGGCTGGAGTGTGAAAGAATCTTTGGAAACTGTTCAGTAAGTGTCTTGAGCTTTATGTAAATAGGAAAAATTGCAGCTATATGTAAAAAGGATATCAAAGAAAAGGCCAATATTATTTAACTTTTTCTATACTGGGAAGCAAATACATTGAGTGTACAAAATGGTAGGATTACTTCACAGAATAGAACATACAGGGACAGCAACATAGTAGGCTTATAAGTATCTGTTGAAGGAATTAATGAATAAAAACAGAAGCACATGAGACCTCATTAAAAGCAAATTAGAAATTTGAAAACCTGTAATAAATAACCATTTGTGCCTACCTTTGTAATTTAGTCTTTTACCACTAAAAGAAAGCCTTGTTGAAAATATAAAGAATATTGAGACTTGAAATTCAAGACAGATGTATGAAAGAACCAGAAAAACCTGGGTCTCAAGCCCAAGTCAGTAACAAATTCAGTTTTTATTAGGTCAGAAAGAACATGTTCAAAACAGACTTAGGTAATGGAGGAGTCTTGGCCAGAGAGTGCATGTACTTGGGAGGTGAGGCTGGGGTTGACTGGATGGGCTGGGGTCTCAGAATTGGAAACGGGGTCTGTGGGACAGCCAGGAGCACAGATATCCTTCCCCAATTTACTGTGCCCAGTGAGGAATTCATTTCTTTTCAAGGCCACCTTTTGCTGACAGCCTGAATTCAGTGAGATTTCAACTCTGGCACAGATCAAAAATTCAACCTCTTTTCCTAGATGGCCTCAGTCTCCTTCCAGTGCAAGATGTTAGATTAACAGACTACTGATGGTTTGGGGTGCCAAAGAGGACTTCCAAGACAGAATCACAGAAATAAAATTTAAACACAGACGGAGAGAATGGACATGTGGAGCCAGGGTGGGAAGAGGAGAGTGGGACAAATTGGGAGATTAGGATTGTCATATATACACTGCTGCTGCTGCTAAGCCACTTCAGTCGTGTCCAACTCTATGTGACCCCATAGACGGCAGCCCCCCAGGCTCCCCCGTCCCTGGGATTCTCCAGGCAAGAACACTGGAGTGGGTTGCCATTGCCTTCTCCAGTGCATGAAAGTGAATATATACAGTACGGAGGGTAAAATAGGTAGCTAGGGGAAAGCTGCTGTCTAGCACAGGGAGCTCAGCTTGGTGCTCTGGGATGACCTAGAGGAGTGGGATGGGGAGGGTGGGAGTGATGTCCAAGAGGGAGGGGATATATGTATACGTATAACTGACTCACTTTATTGTACAGCAGAAACTAACACAGCATTGTAAAGCAGTTATACTCCAATTAAAAAAAAAATCAGTCATCTCTGTTTTACAAGTCTTCCCACCACTCTGTCTCCAGAAGCTGCCTGCTGGTTAATATTTCCCCTCTTGCCTCCATCGTAATCCATGGCCTAACATTGTTTTTTTCTTTCTTGAAACTTCTTTTTCCTTCTTACTTCCCTTCACTCCAAATTCATATTAGCTTCTTCTCGAAAGTATCCGTGTCCTCACTTGATTCCAGCCCCTCCATGCTGAGCACTGGAGCTTTTGCTCTATAAACACATACACACACCAATGTAGGTAAATTACTCAGCAAACTCAGTTCTTCTCCTGCAAAGAATTCTGAAGTTTACTCTTCAGATAACCTTCTGTTTTCCTTCCTCATTAGCACATGGGGCCAATGAAGAGCTACACAGAGGGGCAGGTTTTGCAATAACAATGGTTAATTTGCTAACCATTCCATTTTATTCTTCAAGCTTTGGGATATTGATTACTCCAACAATTGGCTGAAGCTCTGATCATCATAGGGAAGACCTCCTGAAGAAGGGAATGGCACCCCACTTGAGTATTCTTGCCTGGAGAATCCCATTCACAGAGGAACCTGGCGGGCTTCAATCCATGAGGTCACAAAGAGTCGGACACAACTGAGCATGTATAAAGTTGTTAACCAATCATGGTGTCTTTTCTTTTTCTGAATATGATGAATGATCTTTGTATTTAAAATTGAACACACACACACCCCCTGTAGGCATTGGTGTTAGACACTGGAGATGTATCTTTGATACCTGACTTAGAGTTTGCTGGAAGGTTCTCTGTTGTCAGTGACTCCTGCAGATTTGAGCCTGAAGGAATCTGATATAGGGTTATCAGCTTCTTAGGATTCAGGTGCTGGTGAGGCCTGATTCCTTCTGTTCCTCTTCTCTGATCTCAGTACCTGTGAGATCAGCTCTGCCAGCTCTCTTATCTTATTTCTGGTCTGGCAGAGGAGCTATATATAAATCCTTTGCTTCTGAGGCTAGTTGAGTCTCAAGATAAATTTTTGCAATTTTCTTCCAGGAAGATAGTAGTGTCAATGCAGGTTTACCTGCCCCACAGCCATTCTCGGATCTGACAAAAAGGAATAAAAGCAAAACTAGGAAAGAAAGTGTTAAAAATAGATAAAAGGGGTATGGTATGAACTCTACATTCAGCTTTAGGAACGTCTGTCCCATATAATGTAATTTGGACTGAAGGCAAAGGTAGCAAAAAGCATCAACTTGCAACTTTCCATCTCGAGAAGGATCTATTCCATCTTCTCTGTAGCGGGTATTGTCACTGTCCAATCAGGAAGACCTGGACCACAGCTAAGCCTGCTGCTTCTACTCTTGCCTCCGCAGGGATCAGCACGTACTTGCATTCAAGGAATAAATGCCTTGTTTATTTCTCCATCACCCAGAGATGTCTTGACTCTTCATTATGGAAAATGAGGAAATTTAGGCACATTATGTTCCCTCCCACCCCCATCAATCCACTTCACCCTAGCATCTGTTGGGCTCACCTTCATCCTATAAGGCTTTTGTGAACATTTGCACTCTCAGTTCAGTTCAGTTCAGTCGCTCAATGGTGTCCGACTTTTTGCAGCCCCATGGACTGCAGCACACCAGGCCTCCCTGTCCATCACCAACTCCAGGAGTCTACTCAAACTCATGTCCATCGAGTCGATGATGCCATCCAACCATCTCATCCTCTGTCGTCCCCTTCTCCTCCCGCCTTCAATCTTTTCCAGCATCAGAGTCTTTTCCAGTGAGTCAGTTCTTCGCATCAGGTGGCCAAAGTATTGGAGTCACAGCTTCAGCATCAGTCCTTCCAAAGACTATTCAGGACTGATTTCCTTTTGGATAGACTAGTTGAGTCTCCTTGCAGTCCAAGGGACTCTCAAGTGTCTTCCACAACACCACAGTTCAAATTTGCACTCTAGCTTCCAATGTAACACAGACTTCTGGACTTGTTCTATAGGATCATTCTAAACACGAAAAATTAAGACACCAGTAAATAAGATGCTTAATGTGACTGTGTAAAGTATCCACTATTGTGAACAGATTTACAAAAAAAAAAAAAAGGAAATGTAAACTGATTCCTCCGACCTCCACTGAAGTCAGGTGGATTCTCCTCTCATACATTCCATTCCATTTAGTCCTTAAAATAATGTCTTGTTTTGGCTTGCTTTGCATCTAGTTGTGACTTTCTTTTTCAGCTTTGTGTTTTTCTTAGAATTTCAATTGCCTTTCTTTCATCCTGTGGAGAGAAAAATTCTATGCCTCTTTCATATTTATTATCTAAAATATTCAATCCTAGAATCCTAGTATTTGTTGAAAGAGAACCCCTTTTCCCTCATATACCTTGGAGATGCCTAAATTGTCATCGTTGTAAATCCTTCCTTTAAAGACATTAAAATAAGTATGTTAGAGTCCATCATTATTTCATGAGTTCCTCTTTACTTACATTGGGATAGTTTCTCAAATACAGTTCTCTTTTTCCAGAAAGTGTAGAGGAGTGAAATTTTCTGGGCATATAAGTATTTTTTTTTATTCTACATTTAATTGATAATTTGACTAGGTAGAATTTTCAATATTTAAAATCATTTTCCCTTAGAAGTTAAATGGCACTGACCCAATGTTTTTAGCCTTTGGAGTTCTGATTTAAAAATTGTTGGCAATTTGCTATTTATTCTATCTTAATACTTTTTAGGTCCTTCGTTTCTGGAAGCTTTCTGGATCTTTATATTTAGACTTCTAAAATTTTATTTATACCATTTGAATTCCACTGGCCTTTTCAGTTTGAAAATTTATGTATTTTCAGGCTTAGGAGATATCCTATTTTTACTTTTATTATTTTCCCCTATGCTTTCTTGTTTTTCTTTACTTTCTATTGGGAATCTTTTCTAGATGAGCATTAAATCTGTAGAATCTATCTCTTTTTGTCCTAATTAAATTTCTCCTATTTCCCACATCCTCCTCCTCCCTATCATATCTGGCAGGTTTGTTCTGACTATTGATTACTTTCAGGCCCAACATATAAATTAATTTCTAAGAAATCTTTTGTGTTTTGTTTCCTCCTATCCAATTCTTATGCAATCGTGCAGTCACTTCTCTCGATAGTCATAATCATATTCTTGTTTCTTAAATTACCGATTTCTTCTAGGCAGTTATTCTGTTTGCTCATTTTTTTCCTCAAATGTTTAATCATCCTTAATGTTCCATTCATATGTATAAATAAAACCAGTTTTAATGAATGGAGGCAATGAGAGTTCCTCTGCCATTATGTCCGTTCACCTGCTTCTCCAATAAAAATCTCCCTTTGCATTTGTTTTGCAGCTGTAGTTAAAGCACCCCAAGCTTAAATAACGGAAATTTATTCTCTCCCAGCTGTGGAGGTTAGAAGTTCACCACGAGGTGCAGGCAAAGTTGGTTCTTCCGAGGCTTGGAGCGACTATCTGTCCCAGGCTCTTTCCTAGCTTTTGGTAGCCTCAGACATTCTTTGGCTTATAGATGGCCATCTTCTCCCTAGGTCTTCACGTTGTCTTCCTTCTTAATGTGGTCTGTCTCTGTGTCCAAGTTTCCTCTCCGTATAAGGACATCGGGGCTTCCTAGGTGGCGCTAGTGGTAAAGAACTCGCCTGCCAATTCAGGAGATGTTAGAGACATGGGTTCAATCCCTGGGTGGGGAAGATCCCCTGGAGAAGAGTATGGCAACCGACTCCAGTATTCTTGCCTGGAGAAAATCATAGACAGAGGAGCCTAGCAGGCTACAGTCTATCAGATTGCTGAGTCAGACCCAACTGAAGCAACTAAGCACGCACATAAGGACACCAGTTATATTGAATCAGAGCCCACCCTAATGACCTCATCTTTACCTGATTCTCTACAAAGATCCAATTTCCTAATGCAGTCCCAGTCACAGGTACTGGGAGCTAAGATTTCACCATCTTTTGAGGAAACAATTCAACCTAAAACTTTTTTTTTTTTTTGGTGAGGAATCAATGATGGGATTTCTGTTGATTAGTAAAAACTGGTGGTTAGGCTAGTGATATCTAAATTGAGAAAGGCAAGTCCTCCAAGCCTCACTCCCAAACTATTTCATTGCAATAGACTGTTGAGTCATTTAATTTCTTTAGAGATCTGGTGTTAGTGTGGTCACAAACTACTGTAACCAGATGCTCTATGAGAGGAGAAGCCTAATGGAGAAAGAATTCCCTTATTTTTTCTAGAACACCCACCTTTGCTCTAATAATCAGTTTCAGTGTTACAACAAGATACCACATACTGGGTGGCTAAACAACAGGAATGTATTGCTCATAGGTCTAGGGTCTGGGAAGCTCAAGGTAAGGATGCCAGCAGATTCCATGTGTGGTGAGAAACTTCTTCCTGGTTTGCAGACCACTGTCTTCTTGTTTCCTCACATGGCAGAGAGAGTAAGATCTGGTCTCTTTTTCTTCTAGTGAAAACACTAATCCCAGCATGAGACTCTGCCCTCATGACCTCATCCAGACTTAATCACCTTTGGGACTCATGTCCTAGTACCATCCATTAGGGGTTAGAGTTTCAACATATGAATTTTAGGGGGACACAAACATGTAGCCTGTAATATTTGGCCTCCTCTTGGGGGGGGGGAATTCCCTATCTTTATGACCTTGAGTTATTTGAAGCACAGAGATCAAAAAGTATTGCAAAGATACATCCTCAAACTTGACTGATGTGCTTTGTCCAAAACCAAAGTGCCCTACAACCTCTGAAGGATCTGGATGTTTCTACCTGATTGATGGGATTTCCCCTCCATTATAGGGTCTGTCTCAGTCCTACCTGCCGTTCTGGAAGGGCAGGACTCTGAGTCAGGACCAGCTGAAGGCTCTTGTCTGTGCACAGAATCCCTAGACTAGATGTCAATCCGAGGTCATGACTGAAATGCTTTAACAAGGTTTGCACCGCCAAAAGGGCAATATTCCAAGGCTGCATCAATGAGGGAAAGTATACACGGCAGATGGGATAAATGTGGGAAAACACGAAAGGAACTCTCAAAGTGTCAAAGAGGAAGGATTTAAACGGAATCTGGATTAGATCTGAAAAATACATCATGCTTCCTAGAAGGCAATTTTTGGAATTCTAAAAGAGAAGGATTAAGGCAAATTAAGAGGGATTACTGCTCTTCAAACTGGAAATTAAACTTGAGGAACCACCAACTCCAAAAAGTATTAGCTAAAAACATCCACATAGTTTACACCGAGGTTGGGTTCCACTTGTATTGAGGGCACATGCCAAGCAGTGTAAGATTTCCTAAGATAGAACTTTGTTTCTCCAGAACACTTCTCTTGAGCGCCCAAGTCAGAGGCAGAATGCTAACCTTCTTGAACTAGGAATTTACTCTATGATAACTCTTAATTTCAGAGATGAGTGAACGCACGAGCACAAGGTGTGGGCACTCTGATCAGGAGTGACACCGTGGCCCGAGCCGGTGCCCGCCGTGTTCCTCAGTCCTCCTCCTGGTGCCAAGGTCCAGGACTGCAGGCTGGCCAGAAAAACCACATCTCCACAATGCCAGGGAAGCACTCCTGCCCTCTGACAATAGAACTGCTACCCATCCTTACCAGTCTTTAAGATTATTTTACCATTAGAGCAAAGGCCATCAGCAAAGAGTCGTGGACAGAGGCATCACAGAGGTGGACACGACTGAGCGACTAGGCACAGAAGAGTCATCTCATGTCAAAGCAGCTTTCTGAGTTTGTACCAGGTGATTTTGATATTTTAACTAACCTGATGGGATATTCTGTTGAGTCTCCCTGTGTTGGGGTGACAGATGGTATTCTGTCTTCTGCTGGACCTTTGAGAAAGCTCTGTTTCCAGTCTGTCCTTATTTGCTGAAACTTCCCATTCTTCCCACGTGCAGCATTACCTATTATGCTATATACTATTCTGCCCTACCTTTCAGCTTGAACAGAAAATTAAAATCCCTTCTGTCTTCCACGTGTCTTTGTGGTGCAGGCTGTAAACACCATCAACGGCATCAAGCTCACAGCGGGAGTTGAAAACCTCCAAAACTAATGGCTGCAGAAACTTCTCACTGCCCCGGGAGAGGGTCACTGCATTTTAACTTTGGTGTGTCAGCCTCCATGGCTGTTTGGGGAATGCAGGATGTGGCAAAAAGAGGCGGGATAGCCTTTAAAATCCACTGGAGGTCAATGTATTCCATTATATACACAGTGCTTCAAATTCAGTTTTAACCTTTGATGAAATTTGCAGTGTTGGGAATTTTCATGCTAGAGCAGACACAGGAAATCACAGGTGCAACTCATTTTTGGTTTTGACTTACAAATCACTGAGGGCTCCTAGAATTTTTGTAAGAAAAGTCTCTCTTTAACTTGAGCATAAAGTGACAGAAGTCAGAAGCTTGTCTCTATAATGGACATTAATAGGTAATATTGATTTGTGGAAATTAATTACTAGGAAAACATCTCTCAGCACTTACCTTGCATTTGGAAAGATTTGAGAGCCCTCTTGTGGCTGTCATAAACCGAACCTGAAAACTGGATGAAAAGCTTTGAGCTGGTTTATTGTTGCTTTTTTCGTTCATTCTTCCCACCGCCGCCCACCCCCCTTTCTTCTCGGTTACATTTGTTTGCTTGCTCTAGAGTTTGGATTTTTTTTTTTAGATTAATGTAGCATATTCCACATCATTTCAACGGAGGATGCCGAGATGGTCGCTGGTGTCAATGTTAAAAGGACAGGCTACTTCTTTTTTTTTATGATTCTTAAACCCAGATTCTTATCACCAAGAGAAATAATAAATGCAGAGGCGATATGTTTGGGGAAGTTCCCCAAAGCAAGGGAGTTGCGTTTGTGTTATTCCATTTCTTAAAGGATACTTCCTCTGATTTTTAATCCAAGTATTGATTGCACAAAGGTAGAAGCCATCTCTAGCGCAGCTCCAAGCTACATTATTTTTGAACATCTTAAAGCTTATTATCCCTGACTTACATATAGCAGAGGAAGGTGGGAAAATAAGTGTCCTTGTTTGAGTGTTTTAAAATCTCTAAGAAATGAATACCAAAAGTTATTTCCTGTCTGAGGCTTCAATCATTCCTGAAGAAAAAATATTTGCAGTTTCAGGCCACTGTGCTCTGCACTTCAACTGATGAAGGGTCACCCCAGGCAAAGTTTAGACAGAGCCAATTGATTTTTTTTCTGGGAGGTTTATATGAGCCTGCATGTATTTTTCTTTTTTTCCTGCATTTCGGTCTTTGTGTTATTAATTAGGCAGAATTACAGCCATGCTTTGGAATGCACCGTGGCTGAGTGGCTGAAAGATGCGACTGAGTATCCATGTGGTCAGCTGGGCTTCTGGAAGGAACTCAGGCTCTTATCGTGAATAAGTGGATTTTGGCGAGAACCTCACTAGGGCTCTGCTTTATTTCCTGCAGCATCATTTGGTTTCTCCTAGATTAGCGTATATCGTGACACTAGCATCTGGTCACAGATGAATCACTTGCCCTGCCTTTTGTTCCAAGCGCTAAGGAAAATGCCGTGCATGTGAGCTTAAGAAGAAAAATGAAAGAGAAAACCCCTGATGTTCGGGCCTCGACAGGACATATGAAAGTTAAAGATGGCATCTGGTCCATGTCCTCTTCAATGCATAGGTGTAATGAACACAAATTGCAGTTGCCTGGCTTGGTGGGGAGTGAAAAAAGGAGACTGCGGTGTGCAGGTAATACTGGCCAGGAACAGATGCTGAGCAGAAACCATTCCATTCCTAAGGACCTGCAGAAAATGTCCATCTCTACCACCATCTTTCTTGATCTTTGGTGCAAGGTCCTTTAAGAAGACACATACATGGCTACAGGGGTTGAACCCAGGGGGTTCAGGGTACATCCTTCATAAGTTTCTACTGATCAAAAATTAGATAATTTGAACATCAGTAAGAATAATGACTTCAGTGTATTGAAACTCATTTAATATGTTTAGATTCATGAGCTCATAATGATATGAAAACAAGCAGCATCAACAAAAAGCCCTTTTGAAGGATTCTAGGCAAGCAAGCTATTATTTTGCAAACCAGTACACAAAATGAGTCAAACATTCATCTACCTCGGAGAATCCCATAGTTTACGGAGATTGGGAGAATTTGCCTTTATAGAAGTACGGCAGTACTTTTTTGAATAAAAAAGTATATGATTATATTATCACTATTTTGCAGTCCTCTAACATAGCTGTCCTCACAGACTGATCTCAAGGAAGACAATGTTTCCACAGACTGGGGGGCAGGGGGCAGGGAGATGGTTTGGGGATGATTCAAGTACACGGCACTTATCCTGCACTTTATTTCCATTATTACATTGTGATGTATACGGAAATAATTATACAACTGGCCAGAATGCCCTTGTGGATCTGAAAGGAGGCAGAGCTCAGGCGGTATTGTGAGCGATGAGGAATATCAGTAAATACAGACAAAGTCTGGCTCACTTGCCGGCCACTCAGGTCCTGCTGTGTGGCCAGGTTCCTAACAGGCCATGGACCCCTGCTCTAACCAACGATCGTCAGTGACTATGGCTCCCCAAAAGGACAAACCACCACATATTAGTGCCTCCAAACAGAAGTCCACAAAACTGCCTACATAGAAACAATAATGTATTATTCCAGAACGACTTTTTCCCACAACTTCAAATATTACCTGCAGGTGTATCCAGGTTTCCCTGGTAGCTCAATGGTAAAGAATCCAAAAAAAAAAATAAAAATTAAAAAAAAAAAAAGAATCCACCGGTAATGCAGGAGACGCAGGAGATGCAACTTTGATCCTTGGATCAGGAAGATCCCCCGGAGGGAGGAAATGGCAACCCAGTCTATTACTCTTGCCTGGGAAGTCCCATCGACAGAGGAGCCTGGTGGGCTACAGTCCATGGAGTCATAAAAAGTCAGGCACAACTGAGAATGCACGCACAAAGCCATCCATATCCTAGTATTTCTTCGGGTTCTCCATTTTCAGTGGGTTTTCAAAGAGAACATGAGCTAATGTACAAACCAGTGGAATCCTTAAACATAGAATAATGAGCTAATATCATCATTTCTTTCTAACTCTTAACTACACTAGCACAAAATAAGACAACTTCACAGTCAGCTGTTGAGGTCAGGCTGCGCCTTGTGGACCATTATACCCCAAGAATCTAACATAGTGTTTAGCATCAAATACATAATCAATAAATACTTTTAGGTAAGTAAATAAACTTATCTCATAGCTGAAGAAGAAAAAAGTCTCGGCTCCACTAGTTGTTTGATCTTGGGAACATCCTTTCATATCTGCGAGCATCAGTTCCCTCATCTGTAAATTCTGCCTCTGACATAATTTTGTACTGAGAATCAAGTGAAATAATGGATGAGGAAAGTGTTTGGAAAACCATAAGTATGTTATACAAATAGAAAAGCACTATCAGCTATTTTTTAAATTATTAACGCAGCTTGTTTAATATTTAAAATTTCACTGTATTGGGTAGCTTCTGAAGCTCTGATATCCATGGGAGAAGGGAAGCTTTTGAAGCGGAGAGTGTGGACTTATGTTGAGGGTCTGCTATGCAGCAGCTACTGCTGGACCTTCTATAGTCATTATTTTAATCATTAATTCCCTCAACCCTATGAGGTAAGCATTTATACCCTGGCTCTTTAGATGAGAACACTAAGCCTCCTAGAGGTCATATACACTGACCAGCTCACATCAAACGTGAAGTGGACCTGACATTGAAACCCATATCTTTCTAACTTCAAACCTATTTTCTTTCCATGGCACCTTACGTGATGTTCCCAACATGTTTGAAATTGTTTGCTAATGTTCCATCCCAATGGTTGAGCTTGACTTGTATTTTTCTTAAATCTTCTCTTCCTGAATAAAGGTGTCAGAACAGCCAGCATCAGGATCCCAGAACCTTTTTTGAACACCTTTGTAGCATTGTGTTTCAAAAGACCTATTTTAAAAACAGAAAAAGAATTATGGCATTGCAGGAGCTTTGGCTTCATCTGAATTCTCTTGCATGGCTATTTCTAACCACGTTTTATTGTCCTGAGATGACTACAGCTTTTGTCTTCCAGGTTACTTGGGAGTGATACAGGGAACTATATTCAATATCTTATGATCAACTGTAATGGAAAAGAATATTTAAAAAAAGAATGTATATATCTGTTTAACTGAATCACTTTGCTGTTCAGCAGAAACTAACACAACATTGTAAATGAACTAGATTGTTAATAGAAAAAAAAATAATGGTAAAAAAGAAATGAATGGAACTGCAGTAAATTCCCCCTTGTTTCTAATATCCTTTACTCAAGTGTGAATTTTTTACACGGTTGAGAGGGTGTGCCGAACTCAGGAAAACTGTGTTGAGGACTACTCCTAAGCTCTGAGTAGCTGACCTCTGACCCTGAGAGGAGCCTGGTGCCCCTGTCTCCCTGGCCCCTGCAGTATGCTGCCTCACTCCCATCTACCCACAGGCAAACACAGATCCCTCACCATAAGATGCTAATTTGCTTTTGGAGCTTTGACTTCAACAGAAGCCCAGACCATTGATACATTAAGTCACAAAGCATCTCTACAACAGCCTGACACAAGACAGTGGAGGAGACTGTCGGAACTCCCATCATTTTATGAAATGTCCAACATCATCTAAAAGCCTGTGTAACTCAAAGGGTTGAGTTACGTGATCAGTGCATGCACGCATGCTAAGTCGCTTCAGTCGTGTCTGACTCTTTGTGACCCCATGGACTGGAGGCCGCCAGGCTTCTCTGTCCACGGGATTCTCCAGGCAAGAATACTGGAGTGGGTTGCCACGCCCTCCTCCAAGGAATCTTCCCAGCCACAAGGGATGAACCCACGTCTCTTAGGTCTTCTGCATTGGAAGGCAGGTTCTTTACCACTAGCGCCACTTGGGATTAATAGAAGTACTTAGAAATGTTCTTGGACATAGTGCGCACTCAATAAATGTTGTCCATTATTATGATGGCTATTAGTACCAATTTTGTTTCCAATAAATACTTTAGATTTTAAAATTCAATAAAAATTTTAATTTTCATTTTAATAAATAAAGCATTTAGAACTGTACTTTGATATAATGGGCTTCCCTTGTGGCTCAACTGGTAAAGAATCCACTTACAACGTGGGAGACCTGGGTTCTATCCCTGGGTTGGGAAGATCATATGGAGAAGAAAGAGAAAGGCTATCCACTCCAGTATTCTGGCCTGGAGAATGGACTGTATAGTCCACGGGGTCTCAAAGAGTAAGACACGACTGAACGACTTTCACTCTGATATAGTATGTACTCAGTAAATGTTATCCATTATTATTATTGCTATTAATAACAATTTTTGTTTCACATGGAACTTTCCATGTTTTCCATTTAGCTTGCTTTTAATCATTGCCTGGAGGGGGCACTTCCCTGGTGGTCCAGTGGTTAAGACTTTGCTTTACAATTCGGGGGGTGGGGTGAGGTGGGAGGGTGCAAATTCAATCCCTGGTCAAAGAGCTAAGATCCCATATCCCTCGTGGTCAGAAAACAAAACATAAAATGGAAATAATGTTGTGATAAATTCAATAGGTTTTAAATATGGTCCACATCAAAAAAGTCTTTTTAAAAAAACTATTGCCTGGGGGATGACCTTCAAGGCACTCTTTCTTTGAGAACTGGCAGGGGAAGGAATCAGGTAGCACTCTCTTAAGTATTTTGTTAAATATGTTAAAAATGATTGCCCAGACCTGATACCAGAATCTAGGAAAATGCTAACACGAAAGACTCTTTCATGGAAGAACATAGTAAAATCTGGACACAGGTGATTTAATTTTTGGTTCTTGCAATGTTTTAGGAAAACCTGTACCCAAGCTGTGAGCTATAAACCTAAATATCAAAACGTATGCCTTGACCTTGAAGGAATACCCTGATTGACTTCTTTTTTCTTATCCAAATCAGCTGCTAAAAAACAATGACAATGAAGACACTGCCTCGCTGCTACTGGGAAATTCCCACATTCCCTAAAAGCAGTGCCTGAGAAATTAACTAAAGAGCGAGCACGACTGCACACGCATGGCCTAATAACACAATCTGAGTGTACTATCTGGTGTTCCGCGTTGCCCGGCTGGGGATTAGAGCTGCGCCTGAGATTGAATTGGGCCTTATCTCACTCCGGGGCTGCTCCAGGCTTCAGGTGGATGCCCGCATGCATAAACCACAGCTCTGCAGAGCAGAGCACAGAGCCTAGAGAACTCCTCCTGCCCAAGCCCCAGTGCGGCAGAGCAAAGCAGGGCGCCTCTGAACCAAATAATCACAGAAGTCCCTGAATAATGCATGAGAGCAGGACCCTCCCTGGCACATCTGAAACTGTACTGGGAGGAACTGTACTCAGCAAGATAGCAGAAACACGTCCCTGGAACATGCATTCCCTGAAATTTATTCTTGCAGCGGCCACTTGGGGGAAACTGAAAGCAAATATGACAAGCACCTGAAAATCATGGCATTTTCGTGAGTCTGAGGCTCCCAGGATTTGTGTCAATACAAAGAAGCCATGTGACAAGATTTAAAATGGCATCATAGTGAGAAATTCTACCTTCTTTTTTCTGGTGAACTGGGTGGGAGTGTTCTCTATTAGAGAAATTACCAATGACCGGTATCTTCCAAAAATATCTTATTTTGTGCTTTTGTTTGGTTGGTTTAGTGACATGTGCAGTTTCCCATTATTAAAGCTGGCTGATAGCTGTGCTAAGTCACTCCAGTTGGGTCCGACTGTTTGTAACCCTGTGAACCATAACCCACCAGGCTCCGCTGTCCCTGAGATTCTCCAGGCAAGAATCCTGGGATGGGTTGCCATGCCCTCCTCCAGGGGATCTTCCCAACCCAGGGATCGAACCCACATCTCTTATGTCTCCTGTGTTGGCAAGTGGGTTCTTTACCACCAGCGCCACCTGGGAAGCCCTGCTGATACCTAGAGTTGCAGAAAAGCTCCATCACAAGAGGGAGGCTGTGTCCAGAAGTACTGGTACTGAATATAATCGGGTGAGGAACTTCCCTCTTTCTGAGCTAGATGTCGGCTTTAATATAGCTCCAGTGTTGATGACTGGGATTTGATTCCACAAATGTTTAGCCTCTAATTTGATATTCCAGCTGCTCATTAAGTGTAAAATAAACAAATCTTTTTGGAAGAATGTTTCCTCAGCACCACATCACAAACCCCATTTGGCTGTCCTAGGATCTCCATCTTTTAGGCTTAGGATCTGAACAGGGCATCTTTCCTGGCCCAGCTGGGAGAGGGCAGAGCCAGGAGCCTGTTTCATGGCTTTTCCTCTGCTTTCAGATGAACTTGTCCCCAAACACCCCATGATGTCAGGTCACACGGAATGGCTCTGTCCTTGGCTCTGCTGACTGTGGTTGGCTATACTTCAGCATTTTGATTATGAAAAGTGAATGAAAGTGAAAGTCGCTCAGTTGTGTGTGACTCTTTGCAAACCCATGGACTATACAGCCCATGGAATTCTCCAGGCCAGTATACTGGAGTGGGTAGCCTTTCCCTTCTCCAGCGGATCTTCCCAACCCAGGTATAGAACCCAGGTCTCCTCCATTGCAGGCAGATTCTTTGCCAGCTGAGCCACAAGGGAAGCCCAAGAATACTGGAGTGGGTAGCCTATCCCTTCTCCAGCAGGTCTTCTAGACCCAGGAATTAAAACGGGGTCTACTGCATTGCAGGCAGACTCTTTACCAACTCAGTTATCAGGGAAGCCAATGGGGGCAATTCTCTTAACTCAGAAATTCTGCATGCTACATTGTTTCAGTCGTGTCTGACTCTTTGCAACCCTATGGACCGTATCCCACTAGGCTCCTCTGTCCATGGGATTCTTTAGGCAAGAACACTAGAATGGGTATGCATTTCCTTCTCCAGGGGATCTTCCTGTCCCAGTGATTGAACCAGAGTCTCCATTGTCTCCTGCATTCGCAGGAAGGTTCTTTACCACTGGAGCCACCTAGGAAGCCAGTCAGAAATTCTTGCCATTTATTCTCTGCCCAAATATTTATGGTTTAAGGACTTTATCAGACTATTGTCTCTAGTAGCCCCCCCTCCAAATAGAATCAACTTATTTGTCCAAAACTGGGAGCTTGGTCACATAAATTACAGTACATCCATATTTGGAACACTATGCTCCTATGGAAGAACATTAAATAAAATGGAAAATACATTCCCCTCATATTTTTAAGGTTTTGCTCAGTTATTCGGTTGTGTCCAACTCTTTGCGACCCCATGGACTATAGCCCTCCAGGCTCTTCTGTCCATGGGATTTCCCAGGCAAGAATACTGGAGTGGGTTGTCATTTCCTCCTTCAGGGAGTCTTCCCAACCCAGGGATCAAAACTGTGTCTCCTGCATCGGCAGGAAGATTCGTTACCACTGAACCACCTGGGAAGCCCTTTTAAGTTTTCAATACTTGTTAAAAATACAATGTACAGTATGATCTCAAATCTGTAAAAGAAATATATGTTTAACTGTGGTTACATCCTAGTGACGTGATTCTAAGTAATTTTAATTCTCTTCTCTTATTTTTATGGTTTTTCATTGCTCATATTTTCCATAATGTCAATGTACTGCATTTCTAACTGGGGTTAGGCATGGGGATCAGTGATTAAAAAAAAAGAAAGAAAGACCAGCTACCTCCAAAGTATTCTCCCTTTAATGTTACCAGGTACCCTGGGAAAAAGAGGACACAGAGCCATTGCCTTTGCAGGGAAACACTATGGGCTTTCCTCTCCCCAGTATCCTCCCAACTGAAAAGAGTCAAGATCTTTGGGTAATAAGTCAGATAAAAATTCCTCAGTCAAAAGGGTCTGGCTGCTTTGTAAGTAAGTCACCCTCAGGGAGGAGGTGACAGCAGCTGGGTGGGGGAACGCATGGTTTCTGTGTGGGGCGAGATAAGGATATGTGAATGTTCCCATTTTCTCATCACAATGCCGGACATCCTTAGAACCAATGGCTCTGACAGACGCCATTGTCAGCCCCGGATAGTTCTTTAGTACAACACTTAACAATCATCATTCCCAATTTCCCATTTGCTTAGAACATCATTCTTAAATCCCTTAATTTGTTTTCAAGGCTGGAATCAAAGGCCTTTTCATCACTGTGTCAAAGGGCATTCTGATTGCCAAGCTCTAAGTGCTGTGATTCCCCCTATCAGATACAGAACAGTGCAGATAATACTCCACTGAGATAATGAAGAATGGGCGGTCCATAATGAGCCTGCAGCTCTAAAGACAGTCAAGAAATTAATTCCATTCTGAGCATTTGGAAAATGACTCCTGCACACAGCACAGCAGGGTGGGAGACCTAAGTTTCACTTTTTAAAAATGCACACATTGTTAACACAAGTTCACGTGGCCTCACAGTGAGGCCAAACAAACTGAAAGGAAGGCGTCTGGAGCAGAGAAATGTTTATTGCAGGGCCCTGCAAAGGGATAAGACAGGTGGCTCCTGACCTAAAAAGCTCCGGATTCCCCAAAGTGTTTTGGCAAAGGATTTTTAGGGTGGCTCAGCAGTAAAGAACCCCCACCTGCCAATGCGGGAGACATAAAAGATGCAAGTTCAATCCCTGGGTTGGGAAGATTCCCTGGAGGAGGGCATGGCAACACTCCAGTATTCTTGTCTGGAGAATCCCATGGACAGAGGAGCCTGGAGGGCTACAGTCCATAGGGTTGCAGAGTCAGACACGACTGAAACGACTTGGCGTGCAAAGGACTTTAAAAAGCCAGGTGAGGTGGTAAGGGGGGGTCACACGGTCTGTGATCAGCTGGTGCACAGCTCTCTGATTGGCTGGTGGTGAGGTAGCAGGGTGGGGTCACAGGGGCTAACTTTATCAGTCTTTAGGTTCCAGAAGGCCTGGGGCTATGTACTTAAGGTCATCAAAGTCGCTCAGTCTGACTCTTTGCGACCCCATGGACTGTAGCCTGTAGCAAGTACTCTTGCCTGGAGAATCCCATAGAGGGAGGAGCCTGGTAGACTCTGATGACCTTAAGTATAAGTACATGGCCCCAGGCCTTCTGGAACCTAAAGACTGATAAAGTTAACCTCTGTGAGTGCCTGGAGTGGGCTGCCATTTCCTTCTCCAGGGAATCTTCCCAACCTAGGGATTGAACCCTGGTCTCCTGCATTCCGGGCAGATGCTTTAACCTCTGAGCCACCAGGGAAACCCGTTCAGGTAATCAAGTAGTTAGCATCTTGCACTGGCTGGAGAAGGGGAGGTTGTTTACATTGTAAAACAACACAGGAAATGTACATCAAATACTATTATCAAATTCTCTGGACAGAGGGGCTACAGTCCATGGGGTCTCAATAGTCAGACACGACTTAGCAAGTAAACAACACAGGTACTTCAGAGAGGAGCTAAAGCAGAGGATATGGGGGAAGCCCTGTCCCTCCACGCCCAAAGGTCCCATGGGGTCCCAGTCAGTTACAACATCAGCTTGTGTTTAGGATGGACTGGTCATCTGTGCTTGCTCCCTGCTGAAGACCAAAGAGCTCCTTCAATGTTCTCAAGGCCACCTTATAGGGAGGGGAGCCAGGCTCAACCAGGAGGAGATATATATATGTATAATTATGGCTGATTCACGTTGTTGTACAGCAGAAATCAACACAACATTGGAAAAATTAAAAGAGAAAATATAGGGCAATAAGTTTCAAAATAAAAGTCTGTAGGACAAGAGGAAGGAGGAGAAATTGATTGTTTCTCATACATTTCATAAAGTCTAGGCTAAGGGAAATCATTAGCCTGAGCTACTTCTGCAGGTTAAGGCACCAACAAGTTCAGTTTCCTGGTGACAATCACCATGAGAATTCCTAAAATGGTGGCTGATAAAATGTATCCGCTTTTTAATTCCATCAACAGTGAACAGCTGAACACCCAGGATGTACAAGGTCATGTATCAGATGCTCTGAAGGCTGAAGGGTGAGTGATATATAAAGCCAGCTAAAGGGATAAGACGTTCCCTGGCCAACAGAATGAAGATAAAAGCTTGAGCAGCACAGGTTTCCGGGGGTGGGATTGGGGCTGGGGATACCTTCTTAGGACATCACAGGAGGTTGAAGGGAGGAGTATCTAGTTGAGCTGGATTCTATGAATGCTTTGAACTGTGGATTGTGGTGATATTAACTGTTTTGCTTGATATTACAAGCATTAAGCTGGTGGTGCAAGGAATATGCTTATTAACCCTCACTGTTAGTTCAGTCGCTCAGTAGTGTCTGACTCTTTGTGACCCCATGGACTGCAACACGCTAGGCCTCCCTGTCCATCACCAACTCCTGGAATTTACTCAAACTCATGTCCCTTGAGTCGGTGATGCCATTGAACCATCTCATCCTCTGTCATACACTTCTCTTCCCCGCTTCAGTCTTGAACCTGGCATTTTATACGTTCCTTCAAATGTGTTCTTATTGGATAGGCATGTCATAACCTCATGAAAGGGAATATTTTTTAATCAGCACAGGCACAGTGATTCCAGGGCCTTCTACTCCTCGCTTCACCATTTCTGAGTGCATACCTGTGCTCCCTCTTTTCCAACACAGAACTGAAATGAAGGATTAGAAGGATTAGATAGAAGGGAAGAAGGACATACGAAGGAGGAAAAGGTGGTTTAGAGAAGGCTGACTGAGGAAGGGGAACGAACGGTGAAGGTGGAGCATATGATAGTTCTATAATTCATCCTTGATTCTTTCTCATCAGTGCCCATAGTTCTGGGTTCTTCCTTGCTGGTCTCTCACCAGGGCTGTCCAATATCTTTCCTGGTCTCTGCCTACTTTTGTCCCCCATAAACTCTGTTGCTCCGTGAAGCTTCCCACGTCAACACTTTTCCTATTTTAGCAATTCACAGGTGCATGCAGAATTCATGACAAACTGGCCTCAGCATCCTGTTCCAGTTTGCCTGCATGCATGCGAAGTCGCTTCATTCATGTGTGACCCCATGGACTGTAGCCCGCCAGGGTCCTCGGTCCATGAGGATTTCCAGGCAAGAAGACTGGAGTGGGTTGCCATACCCTCCTCCAGAGGATCTTCCTGACCCAGGGAACAAAACCGTGGGTTATTTACCACTAGCGCCGCCTAGGAAGCCCCCTGTTCCGACTGTTGCTGTTGTTCAGTCGCCAAGTCATGTCCGACTTTTTGCGACCCCATTCATGCATCACACCAGGCTTCGCTGTTCCTTACCATCTCCTGGAGTTTGCTCAAACTCATGTCCATTCAGTGATGCCATCCCACCATCTCGGCCTCTGCTGCCCTCTTCTTCTGCCTTCAATCTTTCTCAGCATCAGGGTCTTTTCCAATAAGTTGGAGCTTCCGTCCCTCTCTTTTCATTCATTCATTTATTAGCAAACGTTCAGTGAAATGCACAACATGAACTTGCTGGTCTCATTAGGCCACGCTGCTCTCTGTACCTACTGAAATATTCTCTGAAGTATTCTTTGTCCACTCCTTACCTCCATGACTTGCTAATCAATGCCTCTTTTTTTTTTTTCTAATTTACCACTCTTACACTTATAACACTTTGAGGCCATTTTATTCTTTTTTTTATTCTCTACATTTCCTAGAGCAGCTCCTTACACACACACACACACACACACACACACACACACACACACCACAAATCCTCAATAAGCCATATGTTAATTAAATGACTTGCTAATTAAAGAAATGAGCAATTATAAATACAATAAACTGCTTGGTGAAACACAGGTTCTTAAAGCAGAAGGGAAGAAAACTACTAAGTTTAGCATTTAAAAAAATCTCATTTCTAATAATTATCTGGTATATGAAATTCTGACTTTTACCTAAAGTCTCTCATGACTCTCTCAGCATATTAACCATCATGATTGAATGATGGATGGATTAGAAGATTTTATGTCTTTTTACT
The DNA here is from genome assembly GCF_014754425.2 of Oryx dammah. NCBI lineage: Eukaryota > Metazoa > Chordata > Mammalia > Artiodactyla > Bovidae > Oryx > Oryx dammah. The sequence continues at coordinate 72,351,132 of NW_024070208.1, forward strand.
CTTTTCACATGTTTTGGGTGTTCAAAAATAGTATCGGATTAGTTTTTAGGGGAAAAAAGAAGGGCCTATTTGCCAAAGGCAATATTAACCTTAGTCATTAGAATACACTTATCTCCTTTGAAGGTCATTTCTTTTCCACAGCATCATTTACTGAATATCTGCAGTGAGCAGGACTTTGTGGAGGTGCTGTGGGGCACCAGGCCTAAGGTCCAGTTATCAAAAAGGAACTTGAAGGGGAGATGCGAACAGGACTTTCATACGCCTGTTAAAAGCACAGTAAGTGATGTGGTAAACCCTCAAGGCTGGCAAAGTCAGGGGAGATGGAGATGAGGCTTGAGCTGGGCCAGGAAAGATGAGCAGGATGCTAATGAGCAAAGGAAAACTCAAAGACGGAGGGAAGGCAGTCATGTCCTTGTGCTGTGTTTTGAATTTTTTAACAGGATTACCTTATAGCTGAGCACATGTTCCTAGTCTTTGCACTATAGTAAGCCATGCTGCTGCTGCTGCTAAGTCGCTTCAGTCGTGTCCGACTCTGTGCGACCCCATGGATGGCAGCCCACCAGGCTCCCCAGCCCCTGGGATTCTCCAGGCAAGAGTACTGGAGTGGGGTGCCATTGCCTTCTCTGATAGTAAGCCATGATGGGTTCTATAACAATCATCAGCTGAAATGATCACTGAACTAACCAAAGAGCCCTAAGTTTCCTGAGTACACAAGGCTATGCCATCTTTACCCTGGGCTCACAAGAATAATTATTCTAAAGAGCTGTAATTGCTTTTCAGACATTCTTACATGAATTTGTCCAAACTCTCAAAGAGGCAGGTGGCAAAAGCAAGCTGTCATTAAGACAAAGTCTCTGTCCTCAGGATCTTTCTGATCCAGGGAGACTGGCAGAACAGTCCCTTAACTTGGTGGTTAGCATCTGTCCCACTTTACCAAAATCTCTGGGTGCCTAAGATCTCCTTGAGGACCATGTCTTGGTGATCTTGGGGTCCCTGCTGCCTAGACCCGTGTGCACGTGTGTGCTAAGTCAATTCAATCATGTCTGACTCTTTGCAAGTCTATGGACCATAGCTCGCCAGACTCTCCACTGTCCATGGGATCCTCTAGGCAATATACTGGAGTGGATTGCCATGCCTTCTCCAGGGGATCTTCCTGACCCAGGAATTGAACCCCGTGTCTCTTACGTATCCTGCATTAACAGGCAGGTTCTTTACCACTAGCGCCACCTGGGAAGCCAGTGCTTGGCAAAAAATTGGGAGCTCAATTAATGTTTGGAGGATTCCTAGGTGAGTGAATGGATAGGTGAAGGGAGAAAATAATAGTTTACTTGTTAATGTTTCCAAAATCTGGGGAGAGTTTAACTGAAAAGTGTTTAACAATTCAAATAGTGTTTAAGTGTTTGAACAGATGGAGCTCTGCCTCTGTTTAGGGGACTGAGTCAAAAGGGACTGGGTTCTGTGAGGACCTCTGCACGTGGCCACACAGCCTTTCCTGGGCAGCTTGCTTGTCCTTCTCTGATCTCTGTTTTGCCCTCCATTGTGCTGTTGAACAAGGAAGGCTTGAAAAGGAAAGTTGCAGACTTCAGGGTGTTTTTAAGAATTTTCCTTAGATTGGGAATTTGGGATTGACGTGCACGATGCTATATTTAAAACAGATTATCAACACGGACCTAATGTATAGCACAGAGAACTCTGCTCAATGTTCTGTAATAGCCTAAATGGGAAAAGAATTTTAAAAAGAATAAATACATGTTTATGCATAACTGAATCATCTTGCTGTATGCCTAAAACTAGGACAACATTGTTAGCCCACTATACTTTAATATAAAATAAAAAAAATTTAAATAAAATAAAAAATAAAATATTCAGCTTTAAAAAAAAAGAATTTTCTTTAGAAACTGAATTGGGCAGGAGCAGAAGAAAACGAGTTTCCATTATTTGGGAGTGGGGAGGAGATTCATGAAACTGGAGTGAAGCTTGTACATATGAGGCTGGACCTGTGGCCTGGAGGTGAACGTCATTTCATCAGTGACCTTGAAGTTTTCTGGCTGAGAGTAGAAAAGCAAAAAAAGTACAGAAAAAAATAGAAATGAGAAAAAATGATTTGATGAATCAAATTGTGACTTTTTTTCCTTCAATAGTTGGATGTTCTTCAATCCTATTGTTTTTAGCTTTCTGTCATGACAGTTTTGCAGGATTGAACGAAACAAAGCATACAGGAGAATATATCTGACTTTAATACCCAAATGCTTTCAGGCACTTGGCTCCAGAACCGTGGAGGGGACAACTCTGTACTTTATCAGTATGAATGTCGCACTAGTACATTTTTGTGTTTTGATGTCAGAGTTAGTGGTACTTACAAATGGACCCCTGACCTATTTGGCTGGTAGAACCTGCAGACATTTGAGAATGATTTTACTTGTATAAACATCGCCCTACAATTTGGCTAATCATTGTTTCAACGTAGTGTTACACTGAATAAAATTTGAAGCCAAGACCATGTTAAGTGTAAGCTAGTTTCAGTCAGCTTGGAGACCATGTGGATTTCCGATGGAGCAAAGACACTGGGAATTCTTTGGCAAGTTTTCCGAAGTGAGACAACAGCTTCTCAGATTCCAGCAGCTGGTTCCAGTTCCTTTATGCCACAAACATTTGTCATCCTCAGCCCTAAAATCTCACAGCTTTTATGATTATTTTAAAAATTTGGATTGTGTATAAATTTGAGATGCAGAAATGGGGCTAAGTCTTGTCAACTGATGGTCATCTTTTTTATTTAAATCCTTTTTTGTTCATTTTCCATTTTATCCAACTAACCAGAAAAATTATAAATTTCCCATTTGTGATCTTATTTCTCCAAGCAAAGATCTGTCTGATTTAAGGTATTCTGTCCTGATGAGTCTGTGTTCCTTAACTCACCTAAATTACATTATAACCACCATCATCATCATTGTGTTTATATATTTATTATATAATTGTCAAATAAAAATAAGTCTCTGCTTGTAGAACCGAAATGTGAACAAGTTTCAACATAGGACCAAAGCAGGATTAATAATGACATGTCATATAACATTCAACCATATAATATCCTGAAAATCTTTATTGTCAGCATTTCCTTGTGGAGCCCAGATACAATGTCAGTCATTTTCAACTTTCCCTTCAGACCTTTTGGGAAATTTTCCCCTGCTGATGGAATTGTCAATCTGTCATCAGGAAAGACAATAGAGTAATGTAAAAATGGTGATTGGCAAAGCAGCGCTCAGCCTGGCCTTTCTGTGCCAGTTTCAGTACATTCTTCTTCCTGATTTAAAGGGATGAGAGTATTACTTAAGATTTTGGATTTTCTTTCAGTTCAGTTCAGTCACTCAGTCGTGTCCAACTCTGTGACCCCCATGGACAGCAGCACACCAGGCTTCCCTGTCCATTGCCAACTCCCGGAGCTTGTTCAAACTCACGTCCATCAAGTCAGTGATGCTATCCAACCATCTTATCCTCTGTCCTCCGCTTCTCCTCCTGCCCTCAATCTTTCCCAGCATCAGGGTCTTTTCCAATGAGTCAGTTCTTTGTATCAGGTGAAGCTTTAGCTTTAGCATCAGTCCTTCCAATGAATATGCAGGACTGATCTCCTTTAGGATAGACTGGTTTGATCTCCTTGCAGTCCAAGGAATTCTCAAGAGTCTTCTCCAACACCACAGTTTCTTTAGCACATTTCAAAACTGTCTGGCTAGACATTCAAAATAACTGAATACAGTAAATGTATTTTTTTAAATATACCTCATCAATTCCTTTTTTAAAAGCAGCATAGAAAAGAGTACAGAGTGCCAGCTTCCCTGGTGGCTCAGATGGTAAAGAATCAGCCTGCAATGTGGGAGACCCGGGTTCAGTCCCTGGATTGGGAAGGTCCCATGGAGAAGGGATAGGCTACCCACTCCAGTACTCTTTCCTGGAGAATTTCATGGACAGAGGAGCCTGGCGGGCTGCAGTCCATGGGGGTTGCAAAGAGTCAGACGTGACTGAGTGACTAACACTTCAATTCCTTATTTTTGTCACTGCTTTTACTAGCTATAAATTTTTTTTTAGTACAGTTTAGATTGTCAGGGGAAGCAATGTTCTTTTCAGAACTTTTCAGAGATGTTTTTGTCTGCCCAGGGCAAACCCTGAGTGTCACTCCTGGTGACAGAGGTAGGCTGGGCAGCCCACTCCATTGGCAGCTGCTCAAATGATGAGAAGGATTTTCCTGACTTGGAATCAATATTTGCTTTTCTCTAATGCCTACTGTTGTGTCTTTATCTGTCGATTGTCCAAATCCCTTCTGGCCTCTTCACATCTCTCTTGTCCTTTTGAGCCAGTTGTACCCTGATCTTTACCTAATCATTCTGAAGCTAACCGTTTATAAAATGTATCTCTTCTCTGTGTTCCATTAGGTGCCATTAGATGAGATGACACTTATGATTGTAAGAACCACAGCACCTGACAATTAATAGGCATTCAATAAAAATTAGTTACATTTTTTGTTTTTTTAAAATTTGCTGCCCAAGAAAGCACAGAGGCTTTGAAATCAAATAGGCCTAAATTTTAACACAGTGCAAGTATTCATTTGCTCTAGGATCTTGGGCTGTTTTTTACCTCTGTGTTCTCAGGTTTTTTTGTTTTTTAAGTCATGATAAAACCCATTTTACAAGTGATGTTGAAGGTTATCTGTGCCAGTACTCACAAAGCACCTAGTCCAGTTTCCAGCACATAATAAGTGCTCAGTAAATATTAATCTCCATACAACATATCTTTCCCCTACCCCACCTACTTCTTAACCCAAAATAAGATTAAGGAGACTTGGCTTTCCGCTTTGCTCTTTCTAGTCTCCTGGCTTTGGATAAATCATTTTAACCCCCTTGCACGTTTCCCTATCAAATAGTCCCCAATATCTACTCCAAAAGTACCTTTTAGGGATCAGATAAAATATCATTTGTGTGATAACTTTCAATAATCATGGTGAGTTTTCTAAAATAAGGTGGTGTTGTTGCCAGTTGTAATTTATCAGTGAATAATTACTGCATTAAGGCATGAACTATTTCCCCCAACCCCAGCCTTCCCCACACTGTGAGTGAGCGAAAGTCACTCAATCCTGTCCAACTCTTCACAACCCCATGGACTATAGCCCACCAGGCTTCTTTGTCCATGGAATTCTTCTGGCAAAGAATACTGGGGTAGGCTGCCCACACTGTAGCCGAAAGAAAAAACGCAACAAATGGTACTGAAAACCCATGCATGCATGTTTATAGAAACATGCACAGCAAGGAACATTGGCCTAACAGCCTCTCATGTGAGCACTGGCAGGACATTCTCAGGTGACCATTAGGCAGCCAAGTCCATTGACTCAGTGCTGATATAAAGGCCACAGAGGCCCGAGTTCCCAAGGTTGTAGTTCTGGAGGACTGACGCTCTCCCCCTCATCTCTTCCAGGAATTTCTATTACATCACCATGTTGCGGGATCCAGTGTCCCGATACCTGAGCGAGTGGAAACACGTTCAGAGAGGGGCCACGTGGAAAACCTCCCTCCACATGTGCGACGGGAGGAGCCCCACCCCGGACGAGCTGCCTACCTGCTACCCGGGGGACGACTGGTCCGGGGTCAGCCTGCGGGAGTTCATGGACTGCACCTACAACCTGGCCAATAACCGCCAGGTGCGCATGCTGGCCGACCTCAGCCTGGTGGGCTGCTACAACTTGACTTTCATGAACGAGAGCGAGAGGAACGCCATCTTGCTGCAGAGCGCCAAGAGCAACCTCAAGAACATGGCGTTCTTCGGCCTCACGGAGTTCCAGCGCAAGACGCAGTTTCTCTTTGAGAGGACATTCAACCTCAAGTTCATCTCCCCCTTCACACAGTTCAACATCACGCGGGCTTCCAACGTGGAGATCAACGAGGGCGCCCGCCGGCGCATCGAGGAGCTCAACTTCCTCGACATGCAGCTCTACGAGTACGCCAAGGATCTCTTCCAGCAGCGCTACCACCGCACCAAGCAGCTGGAGCGCCAGAGGGACCGGCAGAGGAGACGCGGGGAGCGCAGGCTACAGCGAGATCACAGGGGCCACCGCTGGCCCAAACAGGAGGGGAACCCCGAGGGGGCCGTCACAGAGGACTACAACAGCCAGGTGGTGAGATGGTGACCGACCCCTCCCCGCCCTCTCCTCCCGCGGAAGGGGGAGGCTGAGCCAGCACACTGACCTCACCTTGGAGAATGTGGGACCACGCCGAGGACGTCTGGCCCGTAGGTGGCTTGTTTGGGACCCGGCCCCCCCCCCGCCCCCCCACCTTGCTTCCTCTCTGTCTTCACCTTTTTCCAGCCAGAGATGATCCATCTGGTTCTTTTTTTTCTGACATTTGTCAATCTGTGATATTAAGTAGGGTAAGGAATGCACCCAACGGGATAGACCTCTTTAGAAGGTCAAGGGGCAAAGCACCAACAAAGGAAAGAGTCCTTGGGATTTTTTTGCAGCAGCAGCCCAGGTTGTAGTTTGGGCAACTGGAACCTACCCAAGTACACATGAAAAGCCAAATAATGGCTTGGATGTTCTGCTGAAACTGACCAGTTCATATTGTCTCTTTAATGGAAGTACTGCTGTTGAAAGAGAGAGGAAGAGAAGGCTTTTCCAGCCTTCCCATGAGGTTTAATGCCAGCTCTCTCGGATGTTGGCTCTCATCTTTGAACTCTATTTGAATGTGGTTTAAAATCATAAGCAGTGTAACGTGTTTTGTTATTATGGTTGTTTTTCAACACGATTACCCTGCTACTGACCATCACTGCAGACTCACATCCTCTGCATCTTATCGCTGAGCCATGCTTCTCCCCCATCTTTTAAGGAAAGGCTAGTAGATTCAGGAGACATGTGCCTTTGGCTCCAGAGAAAGGAACGTGGGTCAGGGAGAGAACATGCTTATTAACGAATACCTAAAGAAAACACCCTTTACCAGTTTTTATTTTCAGTATAAGGAATGAAAGATAAATTAAGAAGGGAGAAAAGCAGGAGGATAACTACCTGTCCACCATTTCCAGTGTGACTGCAGAACCTTAGTTTTTTTAATGAGGACTATTTCAGAGTTCTTCCTATTTGGAGCAGGCCTCTTATCTGATACAGCACTGCCAGGTTTGAAACGATACTGTCATAGAGGAAAAGACACTTAAAAGGAATTTGGCCTTTAGTATAGGAGCTCAGCTAGCATGTATGCAAAATAAAGTCAAGATCACTAACTTAAAAAATAACTCTGACTTAGGTCATGAGACATGGAACGCAGTGCATGTTTACTCCAGGAGTTTAGAAGGACTCTACCTCCCAACGTTTGAATATCTGTAGCCTGGTAATATTTTTTGTCCGTGCATGGTCACTACCTGTTGTGAGACTGTGGTCCGAAAAAATATGCTGCATTGACAAGTGCTTCTTATTTTCACCTCTTCCCACCCACAGCTACAACACAATGTCTTTGAATAATCAGGGGAGAAATATGGCAGAGGGAGTAGAAAACCTTTGCCTAGCATTTAGTAGGGGATCAGAGTGAGTAGAGAGTTTCACAACAGACTGATTTGATCAATCCTTTCAAGGAGCTGAAGGCAAAATGAGTGAACCCCCTAAATCAGATTGAAAAGCCTATTTCATTGATATCCAACATGTTTGATGTTTAAGCCAGCTTTACATAAGCTGCGTCTCAGCCTCCAGAATACTCTCTCTGGGGTTGAGAGTTAATCAACCCACATTCATGTTGCACTCGCCTGTGCAGAGGGGAGCCTGGTGTCTCCATCAAAGAGAGTTCTAGAGAAGAGGCTTAGATATTCCTGGTACTACCCTCAGCTTCATCTCTCATGGGAGGAAAGGCATTACTGGGACCTTCCTTGTGCCAGGAACTTTGAGAGGCCCTTTTCATAACTCAGATCTATTCACAAGAAGGTAGATACTGTTTGTCCCAATTTCACGATGTGGAAAGTGAGATTCACAGACAATAAGTAGCTTCCTCATGGGTTGTGAGCTAGATTTGGCTGAGTGCAGAGGGCAAACTCTTTTTTTGTCTCCATAATGTTTTCCATATGGGATAAAAGCTTCCTGCCAATTGTGCTAGAAACCACCGATTATTGTCCAGAAGGGTTTGTGTCTAACCCACCTGAGGGTGATAGCTCCAAGCCATCAGGGACCCAGTGCCACGTTGCCTTGGGTGAGTCTAACCTCCTCCAAATCACTCATCTATCAAGGGGCTGAGAGACTGATGACTTTATAGGCAGTTGCACTTCTTAAGCCATAGATGGGGTGGGTTAGAGGGGCCGAAAATATAGCTTGTTAGCTGACAGAGATTAGGCTCACAAAATATTAGCATCTCCCTGCCTGATGATTTGTTCCTAAGGTAGTGAGAAAAAAGGCTTGCTACTGGGATTAATGAGCAGCTTTCTCTCTGTCTTTCCATTTCAATGCTAAGATCTAATGCTCTATAGAATGGCAGAGCTGCAAATTATTGTTCTGCCTGTCGCTGTGAATCACTCACACACACACACACGCTAACAATCCAATGTTTTGTCATGTGGAAAATCAAAACAAGTTAGAAAGCATTCAGATTGTTTCTTTTAAACTCACTTTACATTTTTGGCAGAAAATCCGTGCCTAGCTGAAACATGAAGGCAGCCTCTGCTAACTTCACACCGTTCCTCAAGCGCCTTGGGGTTTCTATCAAAAGGCTTTCCGTGGCCTCGCTGCTGAAGGCGTGATGTATGAGGCTCCGCTGGAGACCCAGTATCAGGATGTTGAGAGGAGAAACCATCTCTCTGTATTGGCCCGAGGCCAGTGCTGAGCAAATTAAGAAGACCGACATGAATTTCCTCCTCGTATCATTTCATTCTAAAGCAGCACACTCATCCTCTCCCTGTGGTCCTCTGTTGATAGAAATGAAGAGGTGAGGATACAGTTTGTTCTCTGAAAATTGACGGTGCACCTGTCTGCCCAGTGATCCTCAGCTCAGGGAAAGGATATCAGCAGAAGGCATCTGGGTCTAAGGATCCATGGGTAGCCAGCAGCCTTACGTTGTTGCTGTTGTTCAGTTGCTAAGTCATGTCCAACTCTTTGTGACCCCATGGACTGCAGCACACCAGGCTTCCCTGTCCTTCACTCTCTCCCAGAGTTTGCTCAAACTCATGTGCATTGAGTCAGTGACGCCATCCAACCATCCCATCCTGTCTCGCCCCCTTCTCCTCCTGCCCTCAATCTTTCCCAGAATCAGGGTCTTTTCCAATGATTTGGATCTCCGCATCAGGTGGCCAAAGTATTGGAACTTCAGCTTCAGCATTGGTCCATCCAATGAATATTAAGACCCCAAACTAAGTCATTCCAGATACATCTGTGTTAAAAGCCCAGCAGAGGCAAAGAAAAAAGAAAAATCCCTAAGGAGTTCCATATCCTGTTGATTCCTACAATTCCCAGGTAGACCTTCCTTTTATTCTCTGGCAATGGCAACATCACTAACCAGACTGGGATAAACTATCTATATATGTGTGTGTTTAAATTATTATTAAGGAATAAGATATGTACTATATATTCTGTCTCCTTTTAACTTTTGGCTACCTACTCTCAACAATAGAGAAAACCTGCCCTGAGAATTATTTGAATACTCTTTCTAATGATTGCTAATATTAAAAATCAGTGTTAGGCAACAGTTAAGGTTATCACATGTGTTATTAAAAAAATGGTAAAAATATGCTCCTTATCAGCAAAAGGAGATAACTTTGTCAGAAATAGTTTGACCAAAGGTTCGAAATGAGGACTTGTTCAAAAATCTGATAATATGAAGGGGAGGGGATCAAGGAGGTGAACAAAGATCATTAAAATATAAATACAAGTTCAGAAGGCAATGGCACCCCACTCCAGTACTCTTGCCCAGAAAATCCCTTGGACAGAGGAGCCTGGTAGGCTGCAGTCCATGGGGTCGCTAAGAGTCAGACACAACAGAGCAACTTCACTTTCACTTTTCACTTTCATGCCCTGGAAAAGGAAATGGCAACCCACTCCAGTGTTCTTGCCTGGAGAATCCCAGGGACGGGGGAGCCTGGTGGGCTGCCGTCTATGGGGTCACACAGAGTCGGACGCAACTGAAGCGACTTAGCGGTAGCAGCAGGTAGGATTCCTATTTGGCTGCTTTAACAGAGAAACTGAAAACAATAGTGACCTCAAAAGATTGAAGCAATTGCTCTCTCAGTTAGAAGACAAACTAGCCTGCCATGTGATATTCCCAGAATCCCAGGCCCTCTCTTGCTCTTTCATTCTAACATGCAGCTTTCAACTCATGGTCCAAGATGACTGCCGCAGCTCCTGCCATCTCATTGTTATTTTAGATAGCTTAGAAGAAGCGGGGAGAAGTTGCACATGTCAATTCCAGTCACATCGCACAGGCTAACACCTAGCTATTAGCTACATCTAGCTGCTAAGAAGACCAGGAAATGTCATCATTATTGGTTGCCTTGTGCCTTGATAAATATAGAGGTTCTATTATTAAAGAAACAATGTAAAAATCAATACTGATCAAAACTATCAGTCTCTGACACAAAAAGGAATTGAAAAAATATTTTAAGTACTTTTCAACGTCATCTATTTCGTCATCCATTTTTGCTATGGCTAAGATTAGAATTTGTAACTTTGTATAGTATTTCATGCTTTTCAAAACATTTTTACATCTAGTATCTCATTTGATCTTCACCACAGTCTTGTATGTAAAATAGCTCATTAATTCCATTCGATAGTTTGGCATGGAGATTCAGTGATGTTGAAAGATTTCCTAAAGATTCTAGTTTATTAACAAGACAGGTGCTCACAGCCCCAGTCTTTTGACTTCATATTTTTCTGCTACTTTATGCTACTCATCATCAGTATTGGGACTGAGAATTGCAAGAATATGAAATCTCAATCTCTATTGATTTATAGCTTCCTTTGCCTTCTCATAGAACTGAAGAGACTCAAAAAACACCAAGGAGAGGGGTAGAGTTGGCTCTCAACTCCCTGCTTCCAGGGAGGAAACCTCTTATTAGGCGTGAAATGACCAAGAGATGGGTAATGTTACAGGGAAATCTTGAAGCATCACCACTCAAACACCTCCCATTGGATGTCCACCCCATCCAATCCAAAAGCTCTTCAAGATGAAGCCCAAGGGAAGGTACTCCTTAGGGAAGCTTGGTGGTAGAAATATTTTGAATCAGTGGTAGCCTGAATAGAGATGCTTTACAGAGGCACAAGAGAGCCCCTGGTTGAAACATCTCCCTTCCTCTCTACTTCTTTCCTCAGTCCCTGGAATTTTATCAGCAGCATACTGCTTTGGTTCTTAAAATTTTTATTTGCTATTAAATGAATCCCTTTGCACATTTGCCAGGGAGAGGAAATGCTTTCTGTTGCCATAAGCTAATACCTTCCCACCAAGGGTTTATCTGACTCCTCTCCAACTCGGACTTCTAGCTGAGAGCAGAGCTTGTAGGATGGAATCATCCTCATGGGATCAGATGTGAGGGTTGGGAGAGAAAGAGTAGCCACAGAGAAAAGTGGGGCTTTTAAAAACAGGCAGGTCTTTAAAAGGGGGAAAGATGTGCAAGGGAATAGGGAAACAGGAAAGTGAGTCGGGGACCGTTTCCATCCTCAGTGTCAAGGGCATTCTGGAGCCATTTGGATTCTTTTGGCCACTGCAAAGAGCAAGAAAAGGCTTGAGACTTGTGAAACAGGATCAGAGCATTCAGGATAATTTTAGGGACTGAACTGGAGCTGGATCAAAGAGAAAGCTGGGGTGGACTTTGGCAAAGGGTACTGTGATCTGATCACAGTTGTGTCTCTAAGGTCTTTCTTTTTTGTCATTACTGTGCCTCTGCTGGTCAGCAGAACTTCAGCTAAAAGTCTGCAGGTAGGTATTGGGACTGGCTGAGTCCAGTGACCTTATCCATTAATGTCATCTCTGGGCAGCATGCAAAGGTTCTTTCTCCAAGGCACTTTCAGCTTTTCTTCCACTCCCTCCCTCCCTCTCTACTGGACATAAGTCTGCTTTCTCTCACCACATCCACCTAGACACCCCTGAACTAACTCCCTTATTAGCCCCTCTGGGCAAGTGGGCAGGGTTCCGAGACCTGTGTGTTTTGTAGCCTAATGGAGAGACTGCATACGGACCCACCCTCACAACACACCGGCAGAACCAACCTCCCTTGCAGAGGTGCTGAGATTTCCAGAGGACTGGCCTCACTATGAACACCAGCAACATCTGCAAGACAAAAGCCCCTGAACTTCCAAGCCAGGACTGGAGGTAACCTAGCAGAACTACGGATCTGAGGACACAGGACCACAGATGTTTTCTGAGCCTGTGGTCTAGGTCATTTATGGACAAGACTACAGCTGTCATGCTTTGGCACATTAAATGGAGCCTCCGTGGGTTACAAGTTCTGTTGTAGTTGGTGGGAATTTATCAAAGGGCCAGATGTCAGTGCTGAAAGGCTTCAGTTCTTTCTGGGGAAAACTGAGGGAGCAGTGTCGTTGGGACAATGACAGTGCGATTTAGTCATTGTCCCATTTATTTCCACCAGCTTGTCATTTTTTTTTTTTTTAATAATGTGACCATCTTTTCTTTTCCTTCCTTCTCCACACCTCCCTCCCCAGAAAGACCTTCTGGGTTTTGCTTGTATTATTTTTCATTTCACAAATCCACAATGAAAAATGGTGGAAAGAAGAATCTGGACTTGTGTCTGGTGCCCCATTTTAGATGTAAAGATAGTTATCCAATAGATAGTAAGTGATTTCTCCTAAGATATTTCTTTCCGTTTCTGTGCAATACTATGTATGAACTTGGGTACTAGGAGATTGTGTTGTAAGATTATCAACCTTTATTGCTATTTAAAAAATGATAGTTTGTAGAACTGAGGATTCTCATTGATGTGAAGCACAATTTAATGAATAAGTTAACATATTAAACTGTTGTGATGTCAAGAACAACTGTTTCCCTCTGTGATTTTGTTAGACATCGTTGCAAAAGGAGAAGAGCTGGTTAAATACTTTAAGGGATTTGTGGAAATTGAATACAGGGGATCAGCTTTGTCAAATTCTAAAAATCCATGCTTTGGGTACAAATGTGGTTATTGGATGTGAAACTTTAAAAGCATAAAAGACAAAGAAAATATAGATTGAAGCAATTTCAAATCTCTGAGGCCAGGGAGGGTTTCACAGATTCTCAAACATGTGAACTTCTAAAACCATGGCTCTTGCTGAGGCTCCCCAGTTCAGTGCCTGCTCCGCCCACTGAAATTCACAGTGAAATGCAGAAAGCAACCTACAGACTTAAAGGAGGAGGCAAAGGTCTGAGAAGGAATGATGGAAGAGGAACAACAGGGATTAAAGGAAAGCAGTTTGGAATTCAAGCTAAAAGAAAGGAAAGAAACAAGAGAAAGGGAGGAAAGAGGAAGAGAGAAAGAGAGAGGAAGAAAACCCAAACAGTAATGAAATCCATTATGGGTCCCTCTAGTTTCTGTGTGTATGGTTTGCCAGATTTTTTTTTTTTTTTTATGACTAGTTCCTCTAATACAAAGAAACAAAATTAGCTTCTAGGAGAGAAAAATTTCCTTCATTCAAAAATCCCTTGAGTGATACAATTTATCACTTTCTTTTTGTTCTATCTGGAGAAGGAAATGGCAACCCACTCCAGTATTCTTGCCTGGAAAATCCCATGGACAGAGGACCCTGGAGGCTATCCATGGGGTCTCAAAGAGTCGGACACGACTGAGCAACTTCACTTTCACTTTCAGTTTTTGTACTATAAAGGTGGGAATTGTGAACCTCTTCCTTGCTTGTTTGGTAGTTCGATTGGGAGCCTTAGAAAAATGTCCTTCAACCAGGTTCCTCCATCTAGTGAGAGTCATATGCAAAGGGACATTGACTCTAGAGCAACTGGAGTAGCTTATAAAAAAGACTCCAAAAAGTGGAAGTTAAATATACATCTATACACACAGACATTTGGGGGACTTTTATCTTTCAAGAAAAACCTCAGACAAGTTAAGAGAAGGACTAAGAAAGATTCGAGATTTACTGCATTGTCTCATTCACCTTGAAAATAGTGTTAAAAACAAGATTGAAAAAAATGTCAAATATATAATTGAAAATATGCTTTCAATATGGTACTGTTTCACAGATCATTTTTCATATTGAATATATATTTGAAAATTAATGGAGTAAACTAATTCAATATAATTATTTCTTCATGTTGTAAATAATTTGTTTTTTATGATATTAAAGTAATATATGAACTTAGATAATTTGGGAAATACAAGGCATTAAAAGGTTCGTAAATTATAGAGCCAAACTCAGACATTATTTTGATCTATTCTCTTTCCTATTATTTAATGCATTAGCAGTTAGAGTAACATTTAGATAATAAATGTTTTAGGAAATTAAAATCATATGGTCTATGCAATGTAAATGCATATGTTAAAATCTTAGCACCCATTCTTTGAAAACATAATTTTAATAGCTGCATATAATTTTACCATTCCCATATTTTGGAGCATTCTGGTTATTTTCAGTTTTTTCCACTAATATAAGTAACAGTGAAATGAATATATTTGTACACAAGTAGCATCTTTGTATCCCCCTTGGAGAGAGGACAATGGATCAATTATTTGCATCTTCCCAATGACTCTAAAGGAAAAAATATTCAAAATTATATTCAAAAATTATTCAAAATATGTCAAAATTACTTAAATGGAGCTAAATGAACATTTAAGAAAAAAGAAAAGTTATTCATAGAATCAAAGAAAAATATCTATATGTCACCAGAACCACCCTCCTGGGATTGAAGCTTTCATTCCCAAAGATGCTAGGAGTGTTGGCTGTAGGCTGATAGCTCCCAGTTGAGTCTCTCTCAGGGACCTGGCCTCCCCCAAGGTCATGCCACCTTTTGGGGAGAGGTCATATAGAATGACTCTGGAGCTGAAGGTCAGGTCTTTTGACTGGCGGCATCTCAGCTGCAACGCACCCTGTAGGCTCAGCTGAGGACTGCATGGCCAAGCATCTCGGTTCACTGTCTGTTTCCACCCCATCCTGCTGCCGACACGTGTGACCCCAATCAGCTCTGGACACACACATCACCATGGACTCTGCTCTCCGGGAAGGAGGACTTGCCATGGACCTCTGAGAACTAGCCTCCGCAGCCTTCTGCCATGTGTCGTCTTTGTTCTAGCACCTGCAGACTTCCTATCTTTTGAGCTCAGCTGTTTTGAAACATTATTATGGCATATTTTGTCCAACATTTCTACTTGTTTGTAGATATAAGACGAATCTGTGTTGGCTCAGCTTGTCAGGTTCCTAGAAACAAGTCTGCTTTTAAATGTTGAAATCTCCTTTGAGTCTATGCTTCTACAGCTTTTCCATTATTTGGCCCTTCATCACATTTTCTATTTTGAGACTCCAGATTTTCACAATTAACTTTCCCTCCTTTTCTACTTTGAGGGGCTTTTCCCTCTGTTTGCTTATCTTTTCCAAAACCTGCCTGTTTGTATTCTTTCCCTCAATGATATTTTTATTTTCCCACCTACATGTGTTGTATATATTTTACTTTACATTTCCACCTCTTAATTTTTGTTTTCAGTTTTTAATCTTATATTTATGCTTGGATTTTTCATTTTAATTTTCTTTGTATTTTAAAATAAATTGTTTTCAAGCCTTTGTTTTATTGGTCTAGCTTTTTATCTTTTATTAATCTTTTTATCTTTTATTAATCTCACCAGTTTTATCTATCTCTTAATGCTTGACTCAGAGACGGCGATGGATGCTTAACTTCTTATTTTTATAGATAGTTTGTCCTTATACTCAATTTTGTATCAAGTGTGAAAGTGTTAGTCACTCAGTTGTATCCAGCTCTTTGCGACCACATGGACTGTAGCCACGAGGCTCCTCCATCCATGGGATTTTCCAGGAAAGAATACTGGAGTGGGTTGCCATTTCCTTCTCCAGGGGATCTTCCTGACCCAGGGATCAAACCCAGGTCTCCCTCATCACAGGCAGATTCTTTACCATCTGAGCCACCAGGGAAGTGCATTTTCTATCAAAGTTTCTTTCAGTTTCTCCCTGTTGGTTATAATGGTCCCTTTTCTTTATTTTGAAACAAACATTTTATTCCTGCTATTTTAAGTCAACATGTGGTCAGGTAATTCTGCCTGCACAATTTCTACTTTCTGAACTCTACTGAGGTTCTTTGGGGGCTTTGTATGTACTCAATTTTTGTAAAAATTTCATGGATACCTGAAAAGAATATGTATTGCATTATTATATATCTACAGAAATTTCTCTCTATATAATATAAATACATATGTAAGATATACTGTAACTATCATTGCATATATAGCATTGAATATAATCATTATATGTGTACATATACATATATGTGCATATATATATATATATATATATACGTAATTTATCAAAGACACAGTGCCTGTTACCCAATATAACTGTGCTTGGATCCTTTCATAATAGTTTATAGCTTATATATTTTGGGGACACGTTATTTATTGTTTATGACTTCCATTTTGCTTTGATGAGGATGTCATTTCCAATATAAAATGATCTTCTTTGTATCATTTAACACTTTCTGCTTTAAATTCTCCTTTCATTTTAACATTATTTTCAACTTTTTGTAATTTGCCGTGTACACCACTTTCATTTTTCTTCACATGGTCTGAGCCTGTGTCTTTTAATTTGAGAGTTGTTATGACCTTTAGGTTGCTATCCTCTGATATTCTCCTGTTTTAAGATTTCACTACTTATGCTTCTCCTTTATTTTATGTTCTGTTATCCTGTATAAGCCGTGATTTTCTTGGAGCCAATATTAAGAATCCAGCCATATTTATTTGACATTCCTTTGTGTGACTTGAAGATGTTTACATTTAAATGCTTCTCTCATCCTGTTTCCAATTGTTGGCTTTAATTACCTGATGTAAGAACCCAGGATTAGATGTAATCTGGGACTTGAGATTTACACTGTTATTGCTGCTGTTATAGTGTCACTACAGTTACCGTTATAACTGTATCAAAAAGAGATAAGAGAATGTAAATTAAGCACACTGTTGTTCTTATCCTAGTCTGGAAATTCTGAGCTATTTCAAACTCAAAGTCATCACACTTCTGGGTGATGTTCGCATATCTGATCATTTAAATAATTCATACAGTTGTTGCATGTGAAATAAGAAGATATGAGGATAAAGAGGAAATTGGGACCTCTCATACTGGTGTTTGAAAGCCATGGGGACAGCTAGCTTTCAGGATGTCATCAGTTCCTGTGAATAATGTGTTTGCTCAATGAGAAAAAAAAAAAAATTAAAGGAGTGAAAATTTTCTCAGAACTCTAGAAGCACAATTGTTTTCAAGTTTAATTTATGACTAAGTAAACCCAGAATTTTAAAATATTTCTGAGTAAGAGCAGTGAGTGTTAATATCAAAGTTACAGCTATTGAATAAATGTAACATACGGATTCTTTTCTGGAAAGGAAAGACAGTGCCTTCACAAATCTGTGATGCTCACTTGATCTGGGGCACAATTTTGTTCAGTCACTGTCACGTCCAACTCTTTGTGACCCCCATGGACTGCTGCAGCACGCTAGGCTCCTCTGTCCTCCACTTTCTCCCAGAGTTGTACTAATACCCTCTTGTCTCTGTACCCACAGGTGTTAAATGACAAGAAGTCATTAAATCTGTGCCAATCAGGGCATCATGCCCAGGAGCTCTGCCAGGATGCCTGCCAGTTAAGTCTTAAGCAGAAGCATATGTATCACTGTTCTAAGAAGCCATTCCTGACGGTTTCTGTCCACACGTGCAGCTGTAGGTCACAGCCACTCACCCCCAGCTACCCCGTCACTACTCCCCACATGAAGGTGGAAGCCACCAAGGATGATACATTATCTCAATCACCACTGAAGAGTCATGGTCTTCTGCTAATGCCACTTTCTTTGCTCTCTAGGAGACAAAGCCATCCCCCTAGGTGAGATTCTGAAATTTAGGAAAGGTACACAATTAAGTTATAGAATTATGATGTCCCCCATCCTGGAGTTGCTGCTACTGCTGCTAAGTCGCTTCAGTCGTGTCCAACTCTGTGTGACCCCATAGACGGCAGCCCACCAGGCTCCCCCATCCCTGGGATTCTCCAGGCAAGAACACTGGAGTGGGTTTCCATTTCCTTCTCCAGTTACTAATGACCAATTTTACTCAAGGTCGTTGGAGCACGCTTTCATTAATATTCAACAGTCCCCAAACTCAGATTAGCAATGTTTTTGTCCCCCATAGTAATTTCTGTGACTCCATATAAGGTCAGTAGAGATTCTGCAATATCTTTGCTGCTGCTGCTAAGTCACTTCAGTCGTGTCCAACTCTGTGCAACACCATAGATGGCAGCCCACCAGGCTCCTCCATCCCAGGGATTCTCCAGGCAAGAACACTGGAGTGGGATGCCATTTCCTTCTCCAATGCATGCAAGTGAAAAGTGAAAGTGAAGTCCCTCCGTCATGTCCAACTCTTCGTGACCCCATGGACTGCAGCCTACCAGGCTCCTCCATCCATGGGATTTTCCAGGCAAGAGTACTGGAGTGGGTTGCCATTTCCTTCTCCAGTGCATGAAAGTGAAAAGTGAAAGTGAAGTCGCTCAGTCATGTCCAACTCTTTGCAACCCCATGGACCACAGCCTACCAGGCTCCTCCACCCATGGGATTTTCCAGGCAAGAGTACTGGAGTGGTGTGCCATCACCTTCTCCAGCAGTATCTTTCAGTTCAGTTAAGTTCAATTCAGTCACTTAGTCGTGTCCAACTCTTTGCGACCCCATGAATCGCAGCACGCCAGGCCTCCCTGTCCATCACCAACTCCCGGAGTTCACTCAGACTCACGTCCTTCGAGTCCGTGATGCCATCCAGCCATCTCATCCTCGGTCGTCCCCTTCTCCTACTGCCCCCAATCCCTCCCAGCATCAGAGTCTTTTCCAATGAGTCAACTCTTTGCATGAGGTGGCCAAAGTAGTGAAGTTTCAGCTTTAGCATCATTCCTTCCAAAGAAATCCCAGGGCTGATCTCCTTCAGAATGGATTGGTTGGATCTCCTTACAGTCCAAGGAACTCTCACAAGTTTTCTCCAACACCACAGTCCAAAAGCATCAATTCTTGGTGCTCAGCTTTCTTCACAGCCCAACTCTCACATTCATACATGACCACTGGAAAAATCATAGCCTTGACTAGATGGACCTTAGTTGGCAAAGTAATGTCTCTGCTTTTGAATAGACTATCTAGGTTGGTCATAACTTTGCTTCCAAGGAGTAAGTGTCTTTTAATTTCATGGCTGCAGTCACCATCTGCAGTGATTTTGGAACCCAAAAAAATAAAGTCTGACACTGTTTCTCCTGTTTCCCCATCTATTTCCCATGAAGTGATGAGACCAGATGCCATGATCTTCGTTTTCTGAATGTTGAGCTCTAAGCCAACTTTTTCACTCTCCACTTTCACTTTCATCAAGAAGCTTTTTAGTTCCTCTTCACTTTCTGCCATAAGGGTGCTGTCATCTCCATATCTGAGGTGACTGATATTTCTCCCGGCAATCTTGATTCCAGCTTGTGCTTCTTCCAGCCCAGCATTTCTCATGATGTACTCTGCATATAAGTTAAATAAGCAGGGTGACAATATACAGCCTTGACGTACTCCTTTTCCTATTTGGAACCAGTCTGGATTTACCATCTAAATCCAGAGCCCAGAATGATGATAATTTAAATCTTTCCAGGATTTCCCTAGTGGTCCAGTGGTTAACACTTCACCTTTCAAAGCAGAAGGTGCAGGTCTGATTGCTGGTCAGGGAGCTAAGACCCCCACATGCTTCAGGGCCAAAAAAAAAAAAAAAAACATAAAAAACAGAAACAATATTGTAACAAATACAATAAAGACTTTAAAATGGTCACATTAAAAAAATCTTTAAAAGGAAATTTTAACTCTTTCTGATGTTTCTTTCCTTCTTTTCTTTTTATTATTCCTTTTTTCTTTCCATTCTAAAAAACAGTCGCTGAGTGTGTTCTACCAGGCACAATGCCAGGTACCGAAGCTAAAAGAATAGGGTCCTTCTGTTACAAAACGCTAATTTCTGATTGTTTTCAGCAATCCCTTTATCACCTACAGTCAGGTGGCAGCTTCCCCAGAAAAACTCTTGCCTTGCCCCTGCTCCCCAGAAATACCTCAGAGAATTCTTCATCCTCAGCCATCTGAACCTGCTTATCCCACCTCTCTGGTCCACTGTTGTACCTACTTTACTCCAGATCAACATTTTCCTCTGTTCTCATACACTCTTTGTCTAGACGGTCTACCCTGCTCCTGTGCTACGACCCACAGCCACAGCCCAGTGCTACCTGACTCCATGCCCTGCTCAATATCCTGGCATCCAGCCCATATACAGGCTTGGCATCCTGGCAACCCAGGACTAAAGGGCAGGGGCGTTTGTGGCCAACTGAGATCCTCTGCCCTGGGACAGGATAGGTTTCTGAGGCTCAGGGACAGCTTCTGCCTGTTCGCCACTGTTTAACATCACTGAGCATGGCTCACAGGGGACACTCAGGGTATGTTTGGTGAATGGGTGAGTAGCTGGAAGAATCAATGAGAGGATGAATCCCGCTTGTCCTCTTGGCAAGCCAAGCACATTCCATCCTGAACACAAGGACCTCCATTCTGATGGGTCTTAAATAGACAGCACTCTCCGCTGCTGCTGCTGCTGCTGCTGCTGCTAAGTCGCTTCAGTCGTGTCCAGCTCTGTGCGACCCCATAGACGGCAGCCCACCAGGCTCCGCTGTCCCTGGGATTCTCCAAGCAAGAATACTGGAGTGGGTTGCAACAGCACTCTCTAGATAGCTCTATTTTTGTAAACTAATCACCACTGGTGCCTAAATGGCTTCCACTCATGCCTCAGTTTAACTATCCAAAAGAAACTCATTATCTGCTTTTTTTTAATCTGAAAAAAAAAATCTGTTCTTCTTCTATCCTTTGTTAACCCACACTCAGCCATGAACTATAGGACACTTGGAGGTCACTGAAGGTCAAACTCCTAGTCACCCTCAAATCCCATTCTGGTGATGCTGTCGGAAAACCTATCTCCTCTCCCACCACTTCCCCGGTTTAGATCAGCCTTCTATCTCATCCTTTATACCAGTGGGAGCTCCTTATCCTATTTAATCTTCATAGTGATACTGTGAGGCTTATGACTTTTTCTAATTAGAAATTGAAGATCAGAGAAACTGAATTTGAAAAACACCTAATGGATATATATTTGATAAGTATTAGCACTAGGATTTGAAGTCAACTATGGGCTTCCCTGATAGCTCAGTTTGTAAAGAATCCGCCTGCAATGCAGGAGACACCAATTCGCTTCTTGGATTGGAAAGATCCCCTGGAGAAGGGGAGGGCTACCTGCTCCGGTATTCTGGCCTGGAGAATTCCAAGGACTGTATAGTCCAGTTCAGTTCAGTCGCTCAGTTATGTCCAACTCTTTGCAACCCCATGAACCACAGCACGCCAGGCCTCCCTGTCCATTACCAAGTCCCAGAGTCCACCCAAACCCATGTCCATGGAGTCAGTGATGCCATCCAACTATCTCATCCTCTGTCGTCCCCTTCTCCTCCTGCCCTGTCCAAGGGGTCTCAAACAGTCAGACATGACTGAGTGACTTTTACTTTCACTTGCTTCAGCTCAAAGCCTCAAGTTCTGCATGCGAGAATTTTCACCCCACCTCTAAAACCTTTCCTCTCAGCCTGATATTCTGGCTTTTCAAACACCTGGTCATGTCCTCCTCCCTATTCAATCTTGTTGATGGTGACCAGTTGACCTTTGGGTCAAGTGAACACTCTGCAGCAGGGCCTTTAGGACCCATCATCCCACCACACATCCTCTGATGTCATCTTGCTCTCTACTAAATCTGTCTCTACTAAATCTGTTCTGCTAGTCACACAGATTCCTGGAGAATTCTCCCAATTTGTCTGGGGGGAAAATGAATACCTAAGGGGGTCATCAGATAGGGCTTCCCAGGTGGCTCTCTTGGTAAAAAATTTACCTGCCAATGCAGGAGACATGGGTTCGATTCCTAGGTTGGGAAGATCCCCTGGTGTAGGAAATGGCAACCTGCTCCAGTATTTTTGCCTGGAAAATTCCATGGACAGAGGAGTCTGGTGGGCTATAGTCCATGGGGCCACAAAGAGTCGAACAGATTGAGCAACTGAACATATACACATGTCATCAGATGGGTAAGGATGGAGTTAAACAAGAAGGGGAGTTAAATGACAGCAGGGACTTGGACCTTCTTTAGGTGGAGGACCTCACATAGCAAGAGGGCCGTTTTGACTGAGTAGCCAACTGTTATTCTATACCCAGTGCAGAAGAGAGAGGGGAGAAGAATGCAATTCTCTAACTAAAAGGAATTTTTTAGTGAGTGCCACACTACAGATAATTGTTGAGAAGAGTCCAGTCTGATATTGAGGCACCACCACGGCAATGAAACCATGAACTGTGTGCAGGAGGCCACACCTGTAGGGCCATGACTGACTCTCCCTAAGGAAAAGTTCTTCTGGATCTGTCTTTGGTCATAACAACAAGGGGACCCCTGAAGGTCTCTTGACCTACTTCTACTTCTGGTGGCTCAGACAGTAAAAAATCTGCTGGGAATGCAGAAGACCCAGGTTCAGTCCATGGGTCGAGAAGACTCCCTGGAGAATGGAATAGCTACTCGATCCAGTATTCTTGCCTGAAGAATTCCATGGACAGAAGAGCTTGGTTGCAAACAGTTGCAAACAGTTGGACATGGCTGAGCAACTAACACACGTCTACTTCTTAGCCAGTCTTTGGAGAAGAGATCCTAAGAACATATAGGCAACTTCAAAAAAAAGAGAAAGCTGGGGGTAGGGTAGGAGATAAGGAAAGCAACCCCAAATTACTGAGTCAGTGACAAAACAGAGATGTACTGAGTATAATTTTAATATTGTCCCATTTAATTCTTTGAGGACAGATAATTCTAACTTATCGTTTAGTTAACCAGAATATTTGTGTTTCTCATGATACTGCTATCCGCAGATTCCTTAGCCTGAAAAAGCGGGAGTTTATCTTGAAGCAATATCTTTTAGTTTGAGTTTGGTTTTTATAGTTTGTTTCCCTGCTTTAGGACTCACTATCTTGTTAGCATGTGGTTCCCGGACTGTCTACGGATTTCTCTGATGAAAGCCTCAAGGTAAATTGGTTTGCTTTACCTCCTGAGATAGTAATTTAGATAGACAAGAAGAATCAGACTCTTGAACACTTTCATTGGCCCTTCATGATCAAATCTTCCCGTAAACAATCACAAATAGGTAACAGTGGTGAATTAACTCCTTGATGGTAGAAAGAAACCCGTTCTAGATTTGGGATCTTCCTGCCTCCAACCTTCGCTCAGACATCACCCTGCAGATTGGCCAATCACGAGGTCATCCCCACATTTTGAGGACCAGCACGAGCATTCCGATAGAGGATCTGCCCAGCTGACCGGTTCCCTCTGCTTCCCACTCCTTGTTCCGTCCCAGACTGGGAGGGGGATGGTCTCAAGTCCCTGCACATCTCAGGCCAGAAGCCTAATTTGTGGCCACCTCTCCCTGCCACATTCACCCCTTGGGTGGACTCCCACCAGAGCAGGTGGGACCTTGAGGAATGGTTTGTCCAGCATGCTGTTTGTTTGGGCAGATAATCTGAGGCGCTGGGTACCCAGAACATGGAGTCAAATGAGGCAGGGTCACAGGTGTCAATTGACACATTCCTCCTGGACCTGGAATCCTTCCCCCCACCAGGAAGGGGCAGGACTGGAGGAGGACCAGGGTGGTCCCTCTAAGCCTGGGAGTCCTGGTGGCCTGAGCCAAGGGTTGGTTTATTTATTAATTTTTAAATTTATTTTTATATTTTTGGCTGTGCAGGGTTTTCACTGCTGCACGGGCTTTTCCCTAGTTGTGGCGAGCGAGGGCTACTGCAGTACTTAGTCTTCTCTACTGTGGTACTTTAGCTGCGGTACTTAGGCTTCTCATCGCGGTGGCTTCTCTTGTTGCAGAGCGCAGGCTCTAGTCCACACAGCCCTCAGTAGTTGCAGCACGTGGACTCAGCAATTGCTGCTCCCAGGCTTTAAAGCACAGGCTCAGTAGTTGTGGTGAGGGACTTAGCTGCTGCGTGACATGTGGGATCCTGCCAGATCAGAGATCAAACCTGTGACTCCTGCCCTGGCAAGCACATTCTTTACCACTGAGCCACCAGGGAAGCCATTCCCACCAGGGAAGCTCAGACTTTCTGTCCTATTCATCTCTGTACTTCCTGGCTCTGATAGCTAGCTAATACCTTAATTTTAGATAAATGTAATTGAAAAAAAAAAAAAAAACACTGGGTCAAGTCCTATCTTAAGGTCTTCTCAGTCAACATCTGAGCACAAAGGTGGATCAGACTCTTTCTTTCCCCAAGAAAGGTAGCTGGGAGGCCTGGCAAGGCCAGAATGGAGAGAGGTCTGTGGACACTGTTGACAGGTGGGCTGGCACTAAGATGTCATTGCACCCCGATCCTAGTCATCGAGCTTCCCTGGTGGCTCAGTGGTAAAGAATCTGCCTGCAGTGCAGGAGACCCGGGTTCGATCCCTAGGTTGGGACGATCCCCTGGAGAAAGGAATAGCAACCCACTCTAGTATTCTTGCCTGGAAAATGCCATGGACACAGGAGCTTGGCGGGCTATAGTCCACAGGGTCACAAGAGTTGAACATGGCTTAGCAAATAAACCACCATCCTAGTCATCCATCGGCCTCGCCCAGGCCTCCAGACCGGGAGACAGGTAGTGCCAACAAAGCCGGAAAGGACAGCCCTCCAAGTGACACTTCACCTGCATAATCACCTGGACTGTCGGTGGCACCAACCTCCCAAGGAGGCCAACGTTGGCCTTAGGTGTCTCGGCGCCCAGAACCTACGGAGGTAAGTCAGTGCTCAATGGGCTGGCAGCGGTCCCGGGAAGTGGGAAACTCTTCTCTGCTCCCACCCCGCAGTCTCTGCTTTGGTTTCCATTCCGGTTGTCCTATTTCACATGAAGTTTACAGCTGACCCTGCCCCAAATCCCTCCAGAAGTAGGTGAAGTATGAAGTCTAAATCAGTAGGTAAATGTATTTGATATTTATCCGTACAGAACGCTGCATGAACCAGAAGGAGAATCTGCGGGGTTTTATTTGTTGTTGCAAACAAGCCAGTTTTATAGGATGAAGAGGGACCATGCACCGCAGATGCAAATGGTGAGGCCAAGTGGCCTGTCCTGGTAGAGCTCCGGCCCTGGAGAATCCAGCCGCTCAACTTTACTTGAGGTCCCTGGCCGTCTTCTGCATGGCAATACTGAACATCCCAGAAAGGCTGTTTCTGTTGTTCTTGGTGGGGAGGGGGAATGTGGCCTTTATCACTAGCAAGTTACTTAGTGCTTTTTTTTTTTTCCAGAAAACAAACAAAAATGTAGAACATTGTTGAGAAAGACTTAAACCTTTGCCTGAGGCTCTGAATCGCTCTCATATCGGGAACAGTGGTTGACTCCCTGTGGGAAGAGGCCTGAGGTGGGAACATAGAACCTACTGTGTCTCCTTTTAAAGTTGCTAAGATAACTTTCAGTCCAAGATCTAAACATGTTATTGATAGTCAAGCTCAGACATCACCTTCTGATTTATCTCCTTCAAAGTAAACCCTATTGTGGATATATTTCCTGGGTCTCTGCTTTCAAAAGAGGGCAGGAAGAGGGGTCCACAGTCCTCTGTCTAGTCTCTAATCATTATCCAAGGTGAGTGGACCACCCCCACCTCCCCTCATTCCAACAGCACCCAGGAGCTGAGACAAAGAACAATGGGGTGGGTGACACTGTGTCACTGCTCAGCAGTGTCCAGCCCTCGCACTTCAACATCACACCTCCCTGTCCTGCTGAACTCAAGCCTGGTCACTGAGATGTGAATGAGGTGAAAGGTGTCACTTTCAAGCCGATGCTTTAGGAACAAGCAAGTGCTTAAGCCCTAGAGAAGGAAATGCCAACTCACTCCAGTGTTTATTGCCTGGAGAATCTTTTGGACAGAGGAGCCTGGTGGGCTAGAGTCTATAGGGTTGCAAAGAGTCAGCCAGGACTTAGCGATTAAACTGTCACCAACCATGTGCTTAAGCCCACCTGACTTTCCCTCTGTCCCCGGTGTTAGCAATGCTCCTAAGACTGCCTGTTCCACCAGCCTGGGCCTCAGAGTGCAAACCATTACAGGCATGACTGAGCAAGGAGGACCCCAACTAACCTGGGATGGATATGTAGCCTGGGGGAGAAATAAACCTGGTGTGTTTAAGGCCACCAAGATTATTCTAACCTGCCTGGCAGGCTACAGCCCATGAGGTCATAAAGAGTCAGACATGACTGAGTGACTGAGTGACTGAGCATGTGCTTCCTGAGTGATACAGAGTCTAATATTGGCTATTTCCTGAAAAAATGGGAAGTATATTCCAGCTTTTCCTGGGAATATCTGACTTGTAGTTCTGCCTCCCCCTAAAAGTTAGATTTTTGCCAAGTTTGAGGATCTCTGCCCAGCCTATCAATTTCACTGGGTCATTGGAAAGAACAAAGTTCTGATAGCAAAATGATCCTGCTCTATGGAGACAGATGCTAGCACCAGCAAAGGTTCCCCCTGCTCCTGAAGGAGTGAGAATTCGAGTTCTTTCACTCCCCAAGTCCGTCCAAGGACTCTTCCTTGTTAGAAGCAGTGGGGGAAAGGAGGTGTCCAACTTCCATGGGATCATCAGTCCCACTGAGGACTGATGGTTGGAAGATGACAGACAGAGAAGGAACGGGACCTACCCTTAGAGGGCTGGCTTCTAGAAGAAATAGCACACACTGCCCAGGACAAGGTCTTCAGGACCACCCTCCAGGTAACACTGAACGGTGGGGCAAAGGGTGGACCACTATAAACAGGTCCCATATCCGTGAGGGGCGGGTTGCAAAAGTGGTGCTGGAGAGGCAGGCAGTCCATCAGGGCAGGTGTGTTGGGCCATGAGAAGGTGGAAAGGGAGTTTTTTCCTGTGTGATCTGAGCCCTCTGCCGCCAACTTGCCCACATACACACACATCATCTCATGCGACATTCCATGGGGTCATCGTCATGATCTTTATGTTTTTCAGTGAGAAACCAGGCTTTGAGTGGTGGGGTAACATCACTAGAATGAGGATCCTGTCACAGGCCTGTGTGACTTCAAAACCCCGGTCTCTCCTTCATGCCGCATGTCTGCCTTTTCGGGTACCACTTTGAGTGGCGGTCCCATCAGCGATGGGCCTGGAAGTGCCAGCGCCATTAAAGCCCCTGCCCTGGATCCTTCCCTCCCAAATTAGGCGGTTTAATTTTCTCTTCACGGAACCATTGGCAGCTTCCTCTGCCTGTAGGGCCTAATTGAGCAGGAATCTCCTGGGGGCTCCACTCTGCTATTTCCTGATGAGCAAGGGGAGAAGGGAGCAGAGAATGTGACCACACTCATTAATGACGGGGCCCCCGTTTGTCATTCTTCTTTTCGGCATCATCACTATTTTAATTAACCATCTTTGCTGTTGGGCCTGCAAATAATGGTTCTCTGCATTGTTCAAATGGCTAGGATGGGTACCTTTAAGGGCACAGCCTTCTCGCTCCTTTGGCTGTTGCTAATTAGAGCAGGAGAAGCTTTAACTTCGGGAGAAGGCCTGCAAGTCAGGTAGGAAGCGACCCTCATTAACACAGGCAAGATTACAAGCCCTGCTGTCATTATCCAGGTCTGGGTCCCCCTTCTGAAAGTCACCACTTGCTAAGAGGGAATATTGATCTGCTGTAGTTTGGCCTGACAGAGCAAAGTTACAAGATCATTTTTTTATTCTAACAACAGGAGAAGAGAGCATTTACCTTCCTAGGTGGAGGGTAATTTTCAAGTTAAACAGCAGGCAAAAAGGCAAATCTAAAAGGAAAAATAAAATGAATCTCTCCAAAGTCTGACTGTGAGAAAAGATAGTATTAAAAGGAGTTCAACAAAGACAGCTACACTGCAACTCAGGATCACGGAGGTGAAGACTCTCTGGGGGACTGGAACTAAAAAAAAAAAACAAACCTGGAGTGTAAGAGTCCATTTTAATGCTAGCTCTATGAAGAGAAGTATGACAGAGAGCAAAGAAAACTGCATAAAAAGACTATAAAGTGTATTGTAGAAATGGCTTTGCAAACCTGGTTTCAGACCCAGGTAATGAAAGGAAAAACAGGTGTGGCTAAAACGTGGTCACAAGATACTTGAATTGGACTAGTGACTTGTCATGGGTCCAGATTTCTGAAGCCAATGTTATGGACAAAGCTTTTTCTGTGTTATTCATTGTGGGTTTATCTGTAAGTCTGTGAAAAAGCAGTGGTATCCCCTGATCCTTTCCCCTTCTGGGTCTACAGATGTCAAGCACCCCATTTCCTCATAACTACTTTTCTTTCTATGAGACCGAATATACAAATTAACCATGTGCCAGGCAAGAATACTCTAGTGGGTTGCCATGCCCTCCTCCAGGGGATCTTCCTGACTCAGGGATCGAACCTATGTCTCTTATGTCTCCTGCTTTGGCAGGCGGGTTTTTTGTTTTTGTTTTTTTTTTTAACACTAGGACCACCTGGGAAGCCCAAAATGGACCATGGCTAAACCATATCTATAAAACTCTGACTCGCAAGGTGCAGCAACCAGCCCATGATCTAAGCTAAGCAGCCCCAGAGGCTGGCCAACTCAAAGTCAGACTTGTAGAAAGTACGACTACATCTCCAGCAACAATTCAAGAAGACAAATAATAATCCTGAGAACAACTGACCCCAAATGGCCCGGTCTTGATTAGTAACTGGCAGCTTCCCTCATTTGCAGCCTCTCTTCCAACTTGGGGCCAATCAGAGATAGCCAAATATGTACCTAACCAATCACATAGGTCTTCCGCTCCTAGTTGGCCCACCCCCAGCTTCCCTAGGCCAATAGCTTCCAACCAGGGCAGGTGGAACCTTCTCTTTTCTCCTCTCTGAAGATCTCCCGATACCCGCCCGCCCTTGCTGCTGCTGCTAAGTCGCTTCAGTCATGCCCGACTCTGTGCGACCCCATAGATGGCAGCCCACCAGGCTCCCCCGTCCCTGGGATTCTCCAGGCAAGAACACTGGAGTGGGTTGCCATTTCCTTCTCCAATGCATGAAAGTGAAAAGTGAAAGTGAAGTCGCTCAGTCGTGTCCGACTCTTCGCGACCCCATGGACTGCAGCCTACCAGGCTCCTCCTCCGCCCATGGGATTTCCCAGGCAAGAATACTGGAGTGGGGTTCCATTGCCTTCTCCTGCCCGCCCTTGAGTTTCTATTAAATGCAAGTCACAGTGGCTGCCTGCCTGCTACCGCAAGCTCTGAAGGTATAGCCCTTGCTTATTTCATTTGATTGACCTTTGTTTATTTCTACCTTTCTCTCTCTCTCTCTACTTTCTGCCATAGTTCTTCTTGGAGCCTTTTTCCCCTCTTTTTTTCCCATGTCAGGGTCACATTTTACAGCTTTGCAGTTTCTTTACATCAGACGCTTTGTTTCTTTTCCTCCAGAACCATTCCAGGTTATCCTAGGTTAATTGGTAAACTGCTTACCTATTGTGTAAGAAATTATCCCACATTTTATCAGCTTAGTAGAATACCCACTTATTATCTTAATCATTTTTGTGTGTCTGGGCATGGCTGATCTGGGTGCTTCTGCCTAGATCTCTCACAAGGCTCCCAACAGCATCTCTCTTGGGAGTGGAGTTACCTCCAGGCTCATCTGGATCAGGATCTGCTTCTAAGCTCGCTCCATAGTTGTAGGCAGACTTCATCAAAGTGAGCAAGTGAGGTGAGAAAGTGCCAGCAAGATAGAAGTCACAGCTTTTTATAGCCTCATCTCAGGAGTGACATCCCGTCACTTTGGCCAGCTCTTGGCATTGGAAGTAAGTCACCATTCAATCAACAATCAAGACCATGAAGATCAGAAGGCAGGGACCGTGGGAAGGCATTGTAGGTGGCCACCTGTCACAATTAGCCAGGCATGCTCTTTCTGTGAATCTATTTGGGTTTCCCTCTGGGAATCAAGGGCTTTCCAGGTGCCACATTGGTACAGAGTCCTCCTGCCAGTGCAGGAAACACAAGAGATTCAGGTTCAATCCCTGGGTCAGGAAGAACCCCTGGAGTAGGATATGGCAACCCATTCTAGTATTCTTGCCAGGATAATCCCCTGGACAGAGAAGCCTGGTGGGCTATAGTCCATGGGGCTGTGAAAGAGTCGAATATGACTGAGTGACTCAGCACACACACACACTGGGCACAAAACTTTCCCTATTCTTCAGCAAGTTCCAACCTCCTTCACCACCCAAGCATTCTCAGCAAAATCGTCGTCTTTCCCACTTTAAGACGATATCAAAGGAGTCTGTTCCTTTTCAGATGATTTTGGATCTGCTTTCTCACATTGTCCTCAGTCTCATCCTGTGAGTGAGACAGAGCAGCCCTATTGATCACAGGCTCTGCCAAGATTCTTGTGCTTGAGGCCCCTGGGGACAGAGTCAGGACTGGAGTTCACATTCCTTTTCCTTCCTCAGGATCCTCAAGTCACCAATTCACCCTGCAGTTCTGCTCACGGTCCAGCTTCAGACTCCTGGGGGATCACATGGGTCAGTGATGTGAAAGCTTTCAAATGGGTAGAGATGCTTATCTTAGGGCTGCCAAAGTTAATGATATCTCCCTTTCTGGGCTCGAGTGGCTTTGGTTCTTTTGATTACATTATGATGCAAATTTCAGTACTTAGATATGATGTACAGTTTTCAGATCTCTAACAAAAGTAAACTTCTTGGATATTTTAAACTGATGGGGACTCCAGAGCTGGTGTAGCTAAATGCCTGGGAGGGCATAAAGGGATTTTGGCTTCAACCAACCATCACACCACTGTGAGTAATGATGGGTAATTCTTCCCACAAGCTGAGTGGATGTCCTGATCTTTTAAAAAACCTTTCCTGGGGAAAAGATTGATGCCCACAAGGAAATCTATTAATAATCTCCCCCGTGGCTTAATCCTATAAGGCTCACAGCAACTTTCCATTAGATGTTTTTTTCGCACTCATTTGGGAAACAAGGGACAAGTCTGTATGCAAATTAAGGAGACAAACTTCTCAAACAAAGAAACTTCAGAGAAAAAAGTTTGTACATATTATTCATTTATCTCCAGTGTAAACTTAAAGACATTTGCTAGGAAAAGGGGCACGGACTTTTGGCCTGCCTTGACCGAGAAAACATTTTAAATATTAATAATAGCCTCTGAACCTATAAGCACAATGGGAAAAAATAATGCCATATGGCTCATAATAGGACTTCAAAGCCCATTTGGGGATTTCCCCAAGGTTCTCCATTTCATGCTTTAGAAACGAAAAGACAAAGAAAGAATACAAGTGAATATTTACAAAACAGACTCATAAACTTAGAGAACAAATTTATGTTTACCAGAGGGGGATGGGTGGGGGAAGGCATAGTTAGGTAGTGTAGGACTGACATGTACACACTCCTATATTTAAAACAGATAACCAACAAGGACCTCCTGTACAGCACAAGGAACTCTGTTCCATATTATGTAACAATTTAAATGGGAAAAGAATTTGAAAAAGAATAGATACCTACATATGTGTAACTGAGCCACTTTACTGTATACCTGAAACTATCACAACATTGTTAATTGACTATACTCCAATATAAAATGAAAAGGTAAAACAAAACAAACCTGGATGAAATTTGAAAAATGCAAAGACAATTTATAAGTGTGTTTATTACACTTAAGACAAAACTCACCAGTTATGAAGTCTGCTTGTAGGGCTGGGCCATTTCAAGGAGGCTGGGGAATTTCTGTCATCCCACAATATCCCCTCCATTCATCACTGACATCCTGCTGGATGATTCTATCTCCAGGCATTTCCTAAGCTCCCCTGATGTTTAAATTCAGAAATACGAGCAACCTGTATTGTAATAATCACTATTTTTGGCAAGATCTAAAATTAGCATTGATGCTTTTGCACTATGGTGTTGGAGAAGACTCTTGAGAGTCCCTTGGACTGCAAGGAGATCCAACCAGTCAATCCTAAAGGAAATCAGCCCGAATATTCATTGGAAGAACTGATGCTGAAACTGAAACTCCAGTACTTTGGCTCCCTGATGTAAAGAGCTGACTCATTTGAAAAGACCCTGATGCTGGAAAGATTGAAGGCAGGAGGAGAGGGGTTGACAGAGGATGAGATGGTTAGATGGCATCACCACTGCCATCACCAATGGATATGAGTTTGAGTAAGCTCCAGAAGTTGGTGATGGACAGGGAAGCCTGGCATGCTGCAGTCAATGGGGTCACAAAGAGTCAGACATGACTGAGCAACTGAACTGAAAACTAGCATGTGAGATCCCAAATCACTAGTTGTCTTTACCACTTCCTAGTCATGTCCTCCTTGCCAAAACGTAGAGCAAAACTGCTCATGGTCTAAATGACTGTTCAACCAAGGGTCACAGACCTCTCAAGGTCAAGAAGCCAAAGCCAAACTCACTGTCTCGTCTACCACGATGACTTCCACTCTGTCCATCATGCACCAACCACACCCAACACATTTAGTCTGTCACCAAATTCTGCATCTTATTTTTCCAGAGCTTCTCTCATCGTGATTCTTTCTTTGGAATTCACAGACCCAGTCTTAGTCAACCTTTCTTATCTCTTGCCTGGCTTGTTATAATAACCTTCCACCTGCCTTCCAGCTGAAAACCAGAAAGACTTCACCAAAGTGTAGATCGAGTCATGCCATTGTAGCATTTCTAGAATGAGGCCCTGGATCTTCAGCTTCCTTCTTTCCTTCATGCCCTGTATCCACCCTTTTAACAAATTCAAAAGACAAAATCAGTTCTACCATTTTGAATTACTGCCACCGTCATTGCCTCCACCCAGGCCCAAGCTGCCATGGTCTCTTGCCTGGATCTTTGCAGTAGTCTCTTCTTCAGTCTCATATCATCTGCTCTTAGCCCATACATGCTGTTCTCGTCACAACACTCAGAGTGACACCTTTAAAACAAAACTTAAAACCCTCCAGTGTTTTTCCTTCTCACTCAGAATAAAAGCAAAAACTCCATAAGATGGCCTAGAGAACCCTTTGTGACCAAGGCCCCCTCCTCTCTGCCTCCCATCATCTTCTTAACTTCACCCTCCCTATACACCTCCCTCTAGCTGACAGCCTCTGTATCTCAGAGGCACCAAACAAACCCCACGCTCAGTAGAATAGACGTGCATTCAACACTTGTTGCAATCTCCATTACACTGAGTAAGAGGAAGAAAGGAGCTTTTGAGGTCGTTTCTTACACTGTGAGTCTACAGAACCCAACACAGTCCTAGGCACACAAATTATAGGCTTCCAAAGCACCCACAGAATGTTTAATCCAGCATTTCCCACACTTGCCTGCTTATGTTACCCAGCGACTTCTCAAAAATACAGATTTGGAGGATCCACCCAGACTGACCAGATCAGAATCTCTAGCAGATCATTGAGAAAACCTAGATCATTGACAAATACCGTGATAGAATCCTATGACCAAGCGGGTTTGCAGAAACCCTGGATAAATCCACTGCAACTACTGTAATGGCTTAGAACACATGTGAACTTTCATTCTGTCATCTCACTTAGTTTCTTTAGATGTTTTGATGGATAAATATGGGTTAAAAGTTTCCCTTCATGCTTAGTCACTCAGTCATGTCCGACTCTGTGACCCCCATGGACTGTAACCCACCAGGCTCCTCTGTCCATGGGGATTCTCCAGGCAAGAATACTGGGGTGGGTTGCCGTTTCCTCCTCCTGGGGATCTTCCCAACCCAGGGATGGAACTCAGGTCTCCCGCCTTGCAGGCGGATTCTTTACCATCTGAGCCTTCAGGTAAGCCCAAAAGTTTTCCTAACCACAGGGAATCTTGGTTCCTTCCTTAAAAATTCTAGAGCGCTTGCTCTGGGCTGGTTGGAGCTAAAGTATAGAGGAGCAGAGAACCATGGGGTTTCCTTAATGCTTTCTTACAAATTCCTGAGTTAACTTTCAGAGACTTGTCTTCTGTTGGCCTCAGTTCACCCATCTGTAAAATGAATATGATGCCGCCTCCTCACAAGGGTATTGGAAGGTTTAATTATATTTTGAAATCCTTTGCATCTGTCAAAGAATGAAGACTCACAAGGTCTAATTAACGAGCGATGCGTCAGTGTTCCTGGGTTATCATGCCGTTAATGTCAAGTCTGCATTTAAACTCAAAGAATAAAGAGCTCTTGGTTTTCATTTTAAATAACTCCTTTGTCTTCTTGCTCCCCATTGTGCACAGAGCCCGACCGTGGAGTCCCTTTCGGGTCCAAGGTGCCTCAGCTGTAGAATTTCTCCATCATTTCTGGAATCTCTTGTAACTCAGCTAAAGTTCCAGCCCTCAGCCAACTGGGCTCCCATCTGCCCTCTGACACTGAGAAGTTCTTTCAGCTTTGGTTGGCTCTTTTGCAAAATGGAGCAATATTAATACCAAAGGGCTAGAAATGAGAATAAGAGAATAGGAACTGAATCAACGGTAACTATTTTTAAGGAGAATAAGAATATTAAGAGACCGAAAATTGAGAGGGATTCCCCAGTGGCTCAGCGTTAAAGAATCTACCTACAATGCAGGAGATGCAAGAGATACAGGTTCGATCCCTGGGTTGGGAAGATCCCCTGGAAAAGGAAATGTCAACCCACTCTAGTACTCTTGCCTAGAGAATCCCATGGACAGAGGAGCTTTGCAGACTACAGTCCATGGGAGTGCAAAAAGAGTCAGACATTCCTGAGCAACTGCACAGGCGAGCAAAGATTGAGAATTGTGAGGAAAACATTCACTGCAAAGCAAAAACTCACTACTGTATAATGTCTAGGTTCCCAGGGATGAGATCCGGGGGAGGAGAAGTTAGGTCAGTTGAAAGATTCTGAGCCAACTTTCCTTATATCAAGAAAGCAAAATCCTTGAGTATAGCTAACAGGGCAGGGTTACCTAGCTCCTTGCTTGGATGACCAGTTGGGGCTAGAAGTGGTCAAGAATGTGGGGCTTCACTCTGCCATTCTGGTACCTGGGTCACCACTGCTACGCATGGATGTGTGTACGTTGAGATCTGTCTCCAGTGAAAGGATGGCCAGGCTGAGGTTTATTAATATTATCACGCTGATGATTCATAATATTACTAAACAAAACATACTGTCATCTTGGAATCTCTTCACCTTCCTTCCCAAGATCCCTTCCAATTCCTGTTCCTACTCTTTGAAGTGAAGTGAAAGTGTTAGTCCCTCAGTCATCTCTGACTCTTTGTGACCCTGTGGACTATAGCCTGCCAGGCCCCTCTGTCCTTGGGATTCTACAGGCAAGAATACTGGAATGGGTAGCTGTTCCCTTCTCCAGGAGATCTTACTGACCCAGGGATGGAACCCGGGTCTCTTGCATTGTGGGCAGATTCTTTACCATCTGAGCTACCAGGGAAGCCTATTTCCTACTCTTTGGACGTCCCTTCTCTGCCCCAGACCCTCAGGGCTTGTGATTATCAGAATAGGACTCGATTTTCAGGAGTCAGCATTATGTGTCTCTTTTCAAGATTCAATGCCCAGGTAGCTAATCTGAGCAATTTGCCAAGTTAAAGGCTGAATAGGGCTTCCCTGGTGGTTCAGATGTTAATGAATCTGCCTGCAATGCAGGAGACTCAGGTTCAATCTCTGGGTCAGGAAGATCCACTGGAGATGGGAATGGCAACCCACTCTAGAATTCTTGCCTGGAGAATTCCATGGACAGAGGAGACTGGTGGGCTTGCAAAGAGTTGAACATGACTGAGTAACTAACACACACACAATGGCCTAATAGAGAAAGACCTTCTATGGCCTTCCGTAGGTAATGTTATCCCTCTCAATGACTCTCCAACACAAATTTGCAGGCTGACTTGTAGACTTAGGGGTAAACAGAGGAGGGGCCATGTCGGGGATTGGCCATCTTTTTGCAGCCCTATGATCACCCCTCTTTGGAGCCAGCATGTTCCCCATTTGCTTTAAGAGTGAGATGCTAGTATTAGTCAATGTTCTTCAGAGAAACAGAACTGATACAAGATGATTTGCAAACAAGTGTAGTTGTTACAGTCTAGGGTCCAAATGTGCAGGGCAGCAGGCTATGCACTCTGGTAAGGCAGGGCTTTAGGCTGCAGTATTAGAATTCCTTCTAGCTATGCACTCTGGTAAGGCAGGGCTTTAGGCTGCAGTATTAGAATTCCTTCTTCTTTGGAAAGCCTCAATCTTCACTCTTAAGGCCTCCAGCTGACTGGATGGGGCTCACCCACATTATAGAGAGTGATCTGTTTTATTCAAAGTCTACTGTGATATTATGGTTTATAATAAGAAATATATATTTGGTTTTTAACCCCTTCCTGGTATGGGGTTCCTATAACCCTTGAGATTCCTGTAAGTGATGAGAGCAATAAAGGTACCTTTTGCTATGTTGAAGAAGTGGCTATTTAAATGCTACCTAATGATGAGAGCTTGTCACTGGAGGAAGCAACCATGTGATTAGAGGGTTGAAACTTTCAGTCCCACTCCCTGACTTCCCAGGTGGTTGAGTGGGTAAAGAATCCACCTGCATTGCAGGAGACACAAGAGATGTGGGTCCTATCCCTGGATCGGAAAGATCCCCTGGAGGAGGGCATGACAACCCGCTCCAGTATTCTTGCCTGGAGAATCCCACAGGAGCCTGGAAGGCTACAGTCCAGAGGCTTGCTAAGAGTAGGACATGACTGAAGCAACTGAACACGCATGTACCCTGACTTCTGGCGGGGAGAGAAGGGTTAGAGATTGAGTTCAACTACCAGTGGCCAATGGTTTAATCAATCCTGCCTGTGTCATGAAGCCTCCTTAGAAACCCAAAAGGGTATGATTCTGAGAGCCTCTGGGTTGGTGAACTCATGGAGATTTGGGGAGCCCTTTGCCAGGGGCAGGGCACACCAGGGGAGGGTATGGGAGCTCTCCACCCCTTCCCACCTCCCTGGTCTTCATCTCTTCTTCATCTGGCTGTTCCGGAATTATATCCTTCTATAATAAGCCCGTAATCTAGTAAGTAAAATGTTGCTCTGAGTTCTATGAGCTGCTCTAACAAATGTATTCAAGGAGAGGATTGTGGGAACTTCCAGTCTATACCCAGGTGATCAGAGGCACAGACAGCAGTCTGGACTTGCCGTTGACCTCTGCAGGGAGGAGCAGTCTTGTGGGACTAAGCCCTTACCCTATGGGATCTGACTCTGTCTCCAGGTAGATAATGTCAGAATTGAGTTAAACTTTAGGACATTCGGCTGGTACCAGGGAATTGCTTGGTGGTGCTGGAAAACACTCACACTGAAATTGGTGTCAGTTAAATCAATTCACATTGATTTAAATGTGAATCACGTTGAAAGAAAATATCTTTACTGCAAACATCTAGGTAGGTCTTGGAGCCAACAAATGGAACCATACCCTCGTCAAGCTGACACAGTATTGCCCATCATAGTGCTCATTTCCATTCTTATGCCACCAGCCTGCAGGGATGAAAACCAACAGCTTCCTCTTCTTCCTCTTAGTTTTCCAGACTCTGCTTCTATTCAGGCAGAGTATGACTGCAAGAGCAAGCATACAAACAGACCAAGGAAGGCATGCAGGGCATTAGAGCCATTAGGCAAATCTACTGACTCCAAGTCATGCTTTTAAAATACCAGCAATTTTTTTTTCATTCTCAAATTTGGCTAATTCAATGTCTATTTCCATCCCCCACCTTCAGTCCTTTACACTTAGAACAAATTGTCTGAAAAGAACTGGAGAAATTGTGGTCCCTTCCTCCAGGGAACATCTAAAATAATGTTTTAAATGTGGCAAAGGATTAAAAACTTGGAATCCAGATGAAAAGCGGGCAGACTTTGGCACACAGTAAAAGTCCTGCTCCCTAAGCATCTTGCCCAACTCCTTGTTAGGTAACAGCACCACCCAGGCTGGAGAAGAACAGTTCTCTTATCTTCTCAGGCCAGCTGGCTCATGGTGCTCTCCAAGCAATAGATCAGAGAGAATTATTTCCAGCTCTCAGCTTCCAACCAGCAACCCAAAGGCCTTCCTACCTCCCTGCTGCCGGCCTTGCTAATTCTGCTTATTCCACAGCCAGTTTCCAAGATGTGCAATGCTGAAATGATGGCTGGGGAGAGGGGAAGTGGGTGCTCGTCCCCATTTTGCAGATGAAAATATGAAGCACAGTCATGAGTTACTCTTCAACCACAGGACCAGAAACAGCCTTCATCATAGCCGGTCTCTTCAACTAATTAACGCCTCTGGTCAGGCTGCTGAACTAAGCCAGCTAGAAGGAAACTAAATTCAAGTTCCCTGCTATCCAGATTGCAACCAGCAGTAACTGCTGATTCGTTGGGTTCACAGGACTTGGCTACTTTCTGGCTGTTGGGATGAAAACGGTGATGATGAAAACAGTGATGACGACAATAATGAATAAGAGGGTACCACTCACCACGTTGCTAATCTGTGGGGCACATACACTGAATCACTAACTCATCAAGCTAGGAACTTTAATCTGTTTCACAAATGAGGAAACTGAAGCCTATGGTCACTCCCTAAACAAGAATAGCAGACGTGGGTTCAGACTCTGACCTGACTCTCCTCTGCTCTCATAACATCTCTGAAACCATTTCGGACGAGGTGGTTCCCTCAGGCACTCTGACTCAATTGCTTTAGAATCTCTGTGGGCAAACTGTACAAGTTCAGCCAGTAGGAAAATGAAGGTTGATTGACCTGATTTTGAATCTACCACATTAGACATTTCTTTCACACAACCTTGAGGGGTTTTCAAGCTAGAATGTGACATCGTTATTGATACAGGTGGAGCATGCTATTACAGTCCAGCTTCATTTTATACAAAAAGTACCCAAACCTACAGAGAGGAGGGAGAAGTCAGAGTCTCACTGGAATGTATTCCCTGATTGAGTACAGAGAATGCTAAGACTGGGAAACTTCTGCAAACAAACAATAAACAAGGTAGGAATGACGGCAGCCAGAAAGCAAGCTCTAGTTGTCACAGGTCCTGTAGCCCCTAATAAGTCTCAAAGCTGATCACCCCCAATCTTGTACCTTTTCCCAGTAAAAGACCTTTCTTAAGTCTCATTTATTGTAGAACTTTTTCTTGTGAAAACATCCATTTAGCTTCTGAGAGTTCCGATAGGAAGATAGATTTCCTTTTACTAAAGCAATTGCTTTAGACTTTTCTTTACTGGAATGTATGTATTCTGTTAAGTGATAGATACGGAGATATCTTGGTGGGCTTGGAAATTAATTTCCTTTATGTTTCATGGCCTTGCAAACTGGTTCCCACTGTTGACTGTACCTCATATATCATTCTCTCCAATTATGAACCCTGCTTGAGAAAAACTGGCTGGAGGAAACATAAAAGTAGATCAATCATAATATGTATACCTCCTGGGAAGAAACTCTGTCTATTTTCCAGGTCCACGAATACAGTATTCAATGAACTTTTCTCTAATTTATCAAACGAAAGTATTTTTTTCTTTCATGCATTCAACAAATATTTATTGTCTACTACATACCAAACACTACTGAAGCAGCCAGAGACAGGAAGAATAAATCATCAGTTAAGAAGCCCTGTCTTCATGGAACTTATATTCTAGCAACACACACACACACACACTTAAACATGCTCAGTTCAGTTTAGAGGTAAATTGGTTATAGCCAAATGTTAAGACCTGAAGGGTTAAATTTGTTATTTAGCAGATTTATTAATATTTGTTAGAATTCCATAGCCTTAATACTTTCAAGTAAATTTCTTTGGTGAAGTATAACATACTTACAGAGAAGTATACAAATCATGAGTGTATATCCAATGAATTTTCTCAAGAACACATCATTGAAATCATCACTGAATAAATAAAACACTACTAGCATCCCAGTAGCACCCCACTCTTTGTCTCGTCTGATAACTAACCCCTCTCCCTAAAGATAGCCACCATCCTAAATTCTTTTTTTTGGTTTTAAATTTATTTATTTTTAATTGAAGTATAATTGCTTTATAGTGCTCTGCTATGCTTAGTCATGTCTGACTCTTTGTGACCCCATGGACTGCAGCCCACCAGGCTCTTCTGTCCATGGGATTCTCCAGGCAAGAATACTGGAGTGGGTTGCCATGCCCTCTTCCAGGAGATCTTCCCATCCCAGGGATTGAACCCAGGTCTCCTGCCTTGCAGGCAGATTCTTTACAGTCGAGCCACCAGGGAAGCCCAAGAATACTAGAGTGAATAGTCTATCCCTTCTCCAGGGGATCTTCCCAACACAGGAATTGAACGGGGGTCTCCTGCATTGCAGGCAGATTCTTTACCAGGTGAGCTACCAGGGAAGCCCCTTACTTTACCTATTGTGTTGATTTCTATCAAACATCAGCATGAATCAGCTATAGGTCTAACTTCTAATATCATATATTTGTTTGTTTGTTTTAGACTTTATATAAATTGAACCAGTCAGTGCTACTATTTTATGAATCTGGCTCATTTCATTATAGGTGTTTTTTTGGAAATTTCTCCCCATTGCTGTATATAACAATAGTTCATTCATTTCTATTGCTATTTTATAGTATTTCATTGTAGGATAAACAATTTGTCATAATTTATTCATTCATATACTGTTGGAATTTGAATTCTTTCTAGTTTATTCTATTAATGATAAGGCTGATATAGACAGTCTTATACATACCTTTTGGGGCATATGCTGCTGCTGCTGCTGCTAAGTCACTTCAGTCGTGTCTGACTCTGTGTGACCCCATAAACGGCAGCCCACCAGGCTCCCTCGTCCCTGGGATTCTCCAGGCGAGAACACTGGAATAGGTTGCCGTTTCCTTCTCCAATGCATGAAAGTGAAAAGTGAAAGTGAAGTCACTCAGTCGTATCCAACTCTCAGCGACCTCATGGACTGCAGCCTTCCAGGCTCCTCCGTCCATGGGATTTTCCAGGCAAGAGTACTGGAGTGGGTGCCATTGCCTTCTCCATTTGGGGCATATACCCATGAATAAAAATCTAGAAGTGAAATTTCCATGTCATAAGGCACACACAGGATCAGTTTTAGTAGATACTATTGAACACTTTTCCAGAATAGTTCTTTCCATGTGCCCTTCAATCCGTAGTATATGAGTCCTGATTGCTACACATACTCACCAGCACTCACTATTTTGTGTCTTTTTTAAACTTTTTATCTTATATTGGAGTAAAGCCAACTAAGAATGTTGTGATCTTTTCAAGCAGACAACAAAAGAACTCAGCCATACATATACATGTATCCGTTCTCCCCCAAACTTGCCTCTCATTCCAGCTGCCACGTGACATTGAGCAGAGTTCCCTGTGCTATACAGGAGGACCTTGCTGGTTATCCATTTTAAATACAGCAGTGTGTACATGTTACATCTTTTTTTTTTTTTTTTTAGCCATTCTGGTCAGGTATATAAAGGATTTTAATGTGGTTAACAATTAAATGTGTCTGGTGACTAGTGATGTTGAACATCTTTTTTATTTGGAGCATTTGGAAATTATGTTTTTTAAGGTGTCTGCAAGTCTTTTGTCCAATTTTCTATTGTATTGTCTGATATTTTCTTGTTGAGTTGCAGGAATTTTTGTACCTTCTGGATATGGCTCCTTTGTATGGTTGCAACTATCTTTTCTTGCCAAAGCTTGCATTTTCCTCTTTCAATATGTTTTTTGACTAAAGAAATTCTTCATCTTAAAGTAGTCTAATTTTTTGATAATGTTTATAGTATATGCTTTTTATGTCCTCCTTAAAATCTTTTTTGCCTTACCACATGGTACGGAAGACATTTTTCTTCATTTTCCTCTAGATTTATGAAGTGACTTTATTATTTATAGCTGTAATTTACCTGGAATTAATTTTTGTATCTATTATTAATATGCTTCAAAATTCATTTTTTGGCACATGAATATTTTGTGTAGATGAT
Source organism: Oryx dammah (assembly GCF_014754425.2). Taxonomy (NCBI): domain Eukaryota; kingdom Metazoa; phylum Chordata; class Mammalia; order Artiodactyla; family Bovidae; genus Oryx; species Oryx dammah. The sequence continues at coordinate 72,393,266 of NW_024070208.1, forward strand.
TTTTGAGAAAAATTTAAGAGAAGCAGCTTAAAATATTAATATTTAATAACAAAAGGAAATAATTTATATTGATTTTATTATGTGAAAATATTGCCTTGGACCACTTTACATGTCTCAGTTCATAATATCTAGATATTATTCATATATTCCCATTTTACAAATGAACAAATTGAGGCTGAGAGAGGTCAAGCAATTTGCCTGAGGCCGCACAGCTAATCAGTGGCCGCACAGCTAATCAGTGGCAAAGCTAACACTTGAATTCAGGCTGTTGCCTGTCAATAGATCCTGTCAATAGATTCAGTTGTTTGCAGTCAACTGAAAAGTGGGGTTATACTGTCTAAATTTGGACATGCTATTTACACCGTGCAAAGTGTATGACTTTAGAGAAATCAGACCCTGGAAGAACAATGTGGAGTTGAAGGATTCAAGCTGTGTTCTTCTTCCCACCACCCTCCCATTTTGGCCTGATCTTAGTGCCTCTTGCTTAAGTTTTAGGCAGACAGAACTACTCCGGGAGCACTTTTCCTTTTTTTTAATTTCAAAGAGTGTGTCACTGCCTTAGTCTTCAGGACACCGGCCAAGCTAAAAATGAAGCATTTTTGTCCACGTTCTCACTACAGACCTCTCCCTCCCCGATGGCTGTGATTTAACCAACAGCAACAGTTTCCACCTCAACCCTCTTTGTTTCTGTGGCTGGAAGCCAGCCCTTTAAAATCAATTTCACTTGCCCTTGACTCCTGTGGCTGAATTTCTATTTGATTTCTTTTTCTCATTCTTTCTTTTATTTAAATCCTGGCTTCCATCCAAAATGGGAAGATCGTTAGCTCCAGCGGACTGTTAGGGTATCAGAGCCGTGCATGGTGACCTGGGACCTTCCCAAAGTCTGTGTCCAGTCACTGAGGCTGGTGTGAGCAAGCTATTCCATCTTGTGCATTCTGAGATACAATCAGTGTACAACCTGGAAAGGCGAGTGCAGCCGGCAGTCAGCAAGCAATGACGAGCCTGCCTCAGAGGAAAGAGCAGCCAGGTTTGGGGCCACCACGCCGTAATACACAGCTCTAATTAGGTTCCCGATCCAGTGGCCCATATGACTAAATGGTTTATAAATAGAACCTCAGATGTAGAAAACAGAAGCACAAAGCGTAAGTCACGACTGACTGAGTTGGATTTAATTAAAAGTCATTTGAGGTGGTGTATGTAGCAGGGAGAGGGAGGACTCAGCTCAGGCACCTGGGGAGACAACTGTTAGGACTAACTCGGAAGCAGAAACTTCAACATGTGCTGCTGGAAAAATATCCCTATACTGAGTGGTGGGGGCTCTGGAGGAGCCATTGCAAAGTTCCAGGAAATAGCTGTATGCCAAGGGGAAATGCGAAACCCAGAACACATTTTTCATTAAGAATACTAAGAATTTTAAACTTTTTTTTTTGTGGGATCAAATGTTGGGAGGTGTTTCAGGGCCCTGTCATTTGTGCCGGCCTACCTTCTCTAAACCCCTCAAGGAAGGAAGGTCATTTGAAAAGATCACCATCCTGCTTTGAGTCAGCCTTTCAACATTCCATGTGACCCTGAGAAAGTCATGATTGCTCTTTCTCTGACGGTACCAGCTTCTCAAGGACAAGGGGCATGCCTTGGTAAACATCATCTCTAGCTGCGGACACACAATCAAAAAAAGTAATGAAGAATGAAAGAATATCTAAGGTGCCTTTTGTTCTTAATACTCTGTGTTTCTATGGGCTTCCCACATGGCACAGTGGTAAAGAATCTATCTGCTAATGCAGCAGATACAAAAGACGTGGGTTCAATCCCTGGGTAGGGAGGATCCCCTGGAGAAGGAAATGGCAAAGCACTCCAGTATTCTTGCCTGGAAAATCCCATGGACAGAGGACCCTCATGGGCTACAAGTCCATGGGGTCACAAAGAGTTGGACACAACACACACATTCTATGTTTCTACACTTAAAAATAGTTTACAGTAAGCATTATAGGAACAGGCTAAACATAGTCATATATTAACACTCAGGCCAATGGTTTGATTTGCCCTGGTGGGGAGGAGTATTTTAACATTGACATGGTTGAGAATTGCAGGTACATGGTGATAAAATATTTACTGACTTTATATTGATTTTACTATAGTTTTAAAATTGTGTTGTGACAATGCACCCACTTTCTGGCAGCTCCCCACTGCCCAGTGTTGCCCACACCCCCAACTCCAGCTTTTCATCTTTTCTTATCAAAATCACAAACTTGAGTTGTTTTCACAGTAGCTTTCCTCCGAAGAGTTAACTAAATGAGATAAGAGGAAGCCAATGAAATGATTTCTAGTGAGCCGGTAAGGCCCACTATGGGTATTCACTGAAAACGATCACAAACATATTAACAAAATACACACATACAAAGTGGCTCCTCCCCTGGGGGTTTAGTGGAAGAGATAAATTGCAAGATCTTTGGATGCTCACAGAATCAAAGTGTGCTGTGGGCAGCAGCAGTAATGCTCGGTGAAACGGGAGTACATTAGATCTCAAATTTTAGGTTAAATGAAATAACGCTCGCTCTGTCTTGGGTTTCCCCAGTGGCTCAGTGGCAAAGAATCTGCCTGCCAATGCAGAAGAAGCCAGAGACACGGGATTGATCCCTGGGTTGGGTAGGTCTCCTGGAGGAGGAAATGGCAACCCACTCCAGTATTCTTGCCTGGGGAATCCCGTGGACAGAGGAGCCTGGCAGGCTACAGTCCATGGGGTCGCCAAGAGTCAGACACAACTGTCGTGGGTGCTAGGAATGCAGACTCTAATGACCCAGATCACACCCAGACACTTCCAGTCGCTCCACCACCAGCCACATGCCACACCGGGTTCTGAAGTCACCTTCAGATCAATCAGACATTTTTTAGAGAGAGCTCATATGGACAGAAAAATTGAAGTCTTTGAGTTGACTCTGGATTTGCGCAGGAAAGTATATTTCTGATCAGTGGTTGCATTTCCTCTATTGCCTTTCCCTACTCCCTGTCTCTGTTCCCCATCTCAGAAGGATGCTGCCAGAGACTAATAGCTCCCAACGCCCTCCACAGCCCTTCTGGGGCGACAGAGCCACAGTTGTGTGCTGAGCAGTAGGCAGCTTTCTTTGCCTCCTGGTCACCACAGTCCTCCAGAAACCAGTGAGTCACTGTTCATCAAATACTTTTCTCCAGCTCCTCCCTGCCTCCATCTCAGAGAGGCCACCTACTTCTTTCAAAGGCGAAATTAGGTTAAATGCATTGGTTTCTGAATGATACATCTACTCTCTGAAGGACAGAAGTTCTGTGGCCGCAGGACTGATATGCCCACAGGCATTGATTGACAGGAGGTTCTCTGGTGAGATGATTGGATCCATGTTGCTGAAGAGGCTTCCGCAAGCAAATATATTCTGCCTCACACACACACACACACACACACACACACACACACTATTATGAAACTAATACATCTGGTGGGTCAGACAGTAAAAGCATCTGCCTACAATGTGGGAGACCCAGGTTCGATCCCTGGGTTGGGAAGATCCCCTGGAGAAGGAAATGGCAACCCACTCCAGTGTTCTTGCCTGAAAAATCCCATGGACAGAGGAGCCTGGCAGGCTACAGTCCATGGGGTCGCAAAGACTTGGACATGACTGAGCAACTTCACTTCACTTCAATACATCTGTAGGTTTCTCCAGTAGCTCAGTGATAAAGAATCCCCCTGACAATGTAGGAGAAGCGGGTTCACTCCCTGGGTTGGGAAGATCCCTTGGAGAAGGAAATGGAAACCCACTCCAGTGTTCTTGTGTGGAGAATCTCATGGACAGAGGAGCCTGGTGGGCTACTGTCCCTGGGGTCGCAAAAAGAGTCGAACTCAGTTTAGCGACTAAAGAACAGCAAAACATTTGTACTGAGGGTGAGACATATCCCTTGGCAGAGGTACTTCCACCTAAGTGATTGCATTGGTATGCCTTACACCTGAGGTACTCTGCTAGGCCCTGAGCCTTTGACAAGTGGCCTAGAGCAGTGAGACTAATGGCATGAGCAAGCTGAGCTAGCTCAGAGAAGGAGGAATTCTGCCCAGGAACACTTGTTATGCTTCCCAGAAAAGTAATAGAGTCTTGAAGAAGTGCATGGCTATAGTGGGAATGCATTTACTGGCTTTCTTGATGAGCCTTTTACTACCTGCTGTCACTCTGTGGAGTCCCTAGCTAAAGGCATAGGAGATGCATGAGATTTCCTGAGAGGATGAAATTGAGAGAAGGATTTTCCTTGAACCAACCCACAGCCTCCGTGGGCTGGGATGCACAGGAAAAAGTCTCGAAAGCAATTTCATAATATATGAAGTATTGGCTTGGGCCAAGCTTTATGGAAATATATTTCTTTACATTACAGGTTTGAGTGCTTCCTGAAAGAGACAGTCCAAGTTGTTCTGTATGGAATTCATGATATCAATTTTATGAACTATACCTCTATTTAAAAAAAAAAGTTGTCTTTCTGACTTACTTCACTCTCTGTGACACTCTCCAGGTCCATCCGTGTCCCTGCAAATGACACAATTTCATTCCATTTCTGGCTGAGTAATATTCCATTGTATATATGTACCACACCTTGTTTATCCATTGCTCTGCTGATGGACATTTACGTTGTTTCCATGCCTTGGCTATTGTAAATAGTGTTGTAATGAACTTTGGAGTGCATGTATCTTTTGGAATTATGTTTTTCTCTGGGTATATGATGCCTAGGAGTGGGATTGCTGAGACATATGGTAGTTCTATTTTCAGTTTTTTAAGGAACCTCCATACTGTTCTCCATAGTGGTTGTATCACTTTACATTCCCAGCTACAGCGTAAGAGACACAGACTCAGAGAACAAATGTATGGACACCAAGGGAGGAAGGAGGGGTGGGATCAACTAGGAGATAGGGATTTACGTATATAGAGTCACTATGTATAAAATAGATAACTGATGAGAACCTACTGCATAGCATGGGGCAGAAAGAAAGTACAGTCTGTTTGTAGGACATACATTGAAAAAGTGAAAGTGTTAATTGCTCAGTCACATCTGACTCTTTGCGATCCCATGGATTATAGCTCGCCAGGTTCCTCTGTCCATGGGATTCTCCAGGCAAGAATATTGGAGTGGGTAGTCATTCCCTTCTCCAGGGGATCTTCCTGACCCAGGGGTCAAACCCAGGTTTCCCCACATCTGAGCCACCAGGGAAGCCCCAGGACATATATTAAGTTAATCTTAAAAACGCATTTCAATATACATTGCTGCTGCTGCTGCTGCTGCTGCTAAGTCGCTTCAGTCATGTCCAACTCTGTGCGACCCCATAGACGGCAGCCCACGAGGCTCCCCCATCCCTGGGATTCTCTAGGTAAGAATACTGGAGTGGGCTGCCATTTCCTTCTCCAATGCATGAAAGTGAAAAGTGAAAAGTGAAAGTGAAGTCACTCAGTCATGTTCGACTCTTCTCGACCCCATGGACTGCAGCCTACCAGGCTCCTCCGTCCATGGGATTTTCCAGGCAAGAGTACTGCAGTGGGGTGCCATTGCCTTCTCCACCAATATACATTAGATACAGACAAATACTGTTTGATTCCTCTTATACAAGATACTTAGAATAGTCAAATTTGGAGTCAGAAAGTACAGTGGTAAATGCTAGGAGTCAGGGTGAGGAGGACTGGGTAGGAGAAATGGGAAGTGAGTATTTAACAGAGACAGAGTTTCAGTTTAAGAAGGTGAAACACTCTTTGCTGCTGCTAAGTCACTTCAGTCGTGTCTGACTCTTAGTGACCCCATGGACTGTAGCCCACCAGGCTCCTCCATCCATGGGATTTTCCAGGCAAGAGTACTGGAGTGGGGTGCCAGTGCCTTCTCCGGAAACATTCTTTAAGAAGGTGAAATTGCACAGCAACATAAATGTACTTAATACAACTGAACTGTGCAGTTAAATAGCGTTAAAATAGCATGTTTTATATTATGTGACTTTTACCACAATTTTAAAAAGTTAAATTTTTTTGAGGTGACATCCACACAAAATGTAATAAACCATTTAAAGTGAACACTTGGGTGGTATTAGTATATTCACCATATGGTGCAGTCACCACCTCTACCTATTTCCAAAATGCGGTCATCCCCCAAAAAGAAACCTCATGCCCAGTAAACAGTTATGTCCTAATCTCCTGTTCTCCAAGCCCCAGGCAACTACCGAACTGTATTCTGCCTCTATGGATTCACCTATTCTGAAAATTTGATATGAAGGGAGTCACACAATATGTAACCTTTTGTGCCCAAGTTGTTTCACTTAGCATAATGTTCTCGAGATTCATCCATACTATGGCCTATGTTCGTATTTCATTTCTTTTCATTTGTTTACCTTTTTATTTTGTACTGGGGCAGAGCCAATTAACCATATTATGCTAGTTTCAGGTGAATAGTGAAGGGACTCAGCCAGACATACGCGTGTGCATATATCCGTTCCTTTTTATGATTGACTAATATCCTCTTATATGTATATACCACCTTTTTTTAATCCATTCATCCACTGAATTTGGGTTGTTTCCCAAGTTTTGGGCTACTTTTGGCTTCTGTGAATAGTGCTACTATGAGTGTACTTGTACCTGTATCCGTTTATCTGTTTTTAATTCTTTTAGGTATACACCTAGGAGTGAAATTGCTGGGTCATCTGATAAGTCTATGGTTAACTTTCTGAGGAGGCACCAAATTGCTTTCCACAGCAACTGTACCATTTTACATTCCTAGCAGCAATGAACAAGGATTCCAGTGTCTTCACATTCTCCCTGACTGTTGTTATTGTCTTGTTTTTTGATTTGAGCCATCCTAGTGAATGAAAAGTGGTATCTCTTTGTGGTTTTGATTTTAATATACCTAATGAGTAATGTTGAGCAGCTTTTCACATGCTTACTGGCCATCTGGATTGCTTCTTTTGAGAAATGTCTATTCAAGTTCTTTGGCCATTTAAAAAATTAGCTTATCTTCTTCCTGTTGAGTTGTAAAGTACTTTTTATATATTCTGCATATCTAGACTTTTATCAAATACATGATTTGCAAATGTTTTCTCCCACATGTAGTTTGTCTTCACTTTCTTGATAATGTCCTTTGATGTAAAAGTTTCCAGTTTTGGTGAAGTCTAATTTATTTATTTATTCTCTTTTTGTGTGTGCTTTTGGTATCATATCTTAGAAAAAGTGAAAGTGAACATTGCTCAGTAGTGTGCAACTCTTCACAACCCCATGGACATAGTCCATGGAGTTCTCTAGGCCAGAAATATTGGAGTGGGTAGCCATTCCCTTCTCCAGGGGATCTTCCCAACCCAGGTCTCCCGCATTGCAGGTGGATATTTTACCAGCTGCCACCAGCTAAATCCAAGGTCACAAAGATTCACACCTATTTTTTTTTTAAGAGTTTTAGCTCTTCTATCTAGGACATTGATCCATTTGAAGTTAACGTTTGCATATAACATGAGATAAGTGTTCAAATCCATTTTTTTCCATGTAGGTGTTCGGCTCTCCCAGCACCATTTCTTAAGGAGACTATTTTTTCCTTGTTGAATGGTCTTGGCACCCTTGTCAAAATCAATCGGCCGTGGATGTATGGATCTATTTTTCACTCTCTATTATTACACACTTCTGTATTTATAGAACTTTCATGATGAACATTTCAGCTACAATCAGTTCCATTTTGTTTATTTCTCTTAGATACTAGATTTCTGAGGGATTTTCAAGCCATATAATTATGACTTTATATTTTTTTCTCTCTCATTCATTTAAGCATTTCTTGGCCTCTTTTCTGCTGGTGCTACCTAACAATCCAGTAAGACTGGAAAACAATTTTGAGTAACTTTTAAATAATAAACTTGGCCCCTGTGATGAGGTAGCACTTGCGGTACAAACCCCAGGATGAATGGAGGCCCTCACGCTTTCTCCCATTTGTCCCTCTGAGTTCCCTTGAAAACAGTCAGCTCCTCTTCTGATGAAGTTTATTCTCAGAAATGTCTCTTATGTCGCTTTCCTCTTAAATTGACTCTATACATGACATCTTGTGTCTTGCTCCACATTTGTCATTTTTTGGCCCAAGATCTCTGACTGATTATTCACTATTGACTCTTTGAGGCCACTGTTGCTCCTGGCAGAATTACCTCTGAGCCCCCAACAGGCCAATTTCTGAACTTTTCCAATTGAAAAGGACAGGCGGTTATGTTTAATTTTGAAACCTCTGTGGAAAACTGAAGGGGGCAGGCTTGAACAAATAAATTCATCTGCTGCTGCTGCTGCTGCTAAGTTGCTTCAGTCATGCCCGACTCTGTGCAACCCCAGAGACGGCAGCTCACCAGGCTCCCCCGTCCCTGGGATTCTCCAGCAAGAACACTGGAGTGGGTTGCCATTTCCTTCTCCAATGCGTGAAAGTGAAAAGTGAAAGTGAAGTTGTCCAGTCGTGTCCGACTCCTAGCAACCCCATGGTCTGCAGCCTACCAGGCTCCTGCATCCATGGGATTTGCCAGGCAAGAGTGCTGGAGTGGGGTGCCATTGCCTTCTCCAAAACTCATATGAGCTTGCCACAAAACTCACTGAAAACTGTCATGGGAGGAAAGAAGAGGCATCTGACACCAAAAAACAAAGAGAGGTCTTTGGTGTTCCTATGACAGCATCAAGCTGTGACATCATGGGGATAGGAGGAACATTGAGTTATTAATCCCTTAAATTTCCTACAGGCCTGGTCCAGAGGAGAGCGCTCAGTTTATTGCTGATCCAAAGAAGATGAGTTACTGATGTATGATGAGATACTGATGCTGAAATGCGCAATGGATCCTGTTTTCTGTAGGATGTTCAAGAGCATTGCAGTCAAAAAGCTTCTGGATGTCTTGACCACAAAGAAGCCTTGATTGGAAGGTTATCTTTCATCTGAAGCCAAGTCCCTGTACTGCTGTGAGAGAAGAAACACATCCATGACATGTCGTCAGATGCTGGGACTGCAGTGAAGTCACCACTGTTCTCACATCCTTTCTACGGACAGTAAGGGAGGGACCCAGGTTCAGCACTGTGAGGACTGAGAGCAAGACCGCTCTCAAACGTTCCCTTGTGGCCTTGGGAAGAAGTTGATTCTTTTGCATCCCCTACATTTTGTCTCTTGGAATTCATAGGGAAAATTATAGGAAAGAAATATTGTTGAATGTCACAGAGGAAGTCACAGAACACTTAAACTACTCTTTATAATAATCTAGATTCGAGTTAAGAAATACCAAGTTGCCTTACAGTATTTCTTCGCCTCCCTTTACTATTGCCTCTTTTATAAAATCATGCATCCTCGTTGCCTCTTTCTCCTCACCCAAACCTGCGTTCTTAAGGCTTCGATCCTGGCTCTATCTTCTCTTGAGCCACCTTAAACTTCCTTCTGCACTTCCCTCTGCTCATCTCTTCCTGAAACACTTGCTTCCTTTGAGTTCCAAGGCATCCATCTCTCCTGCTTCTATTACTTCTTTGATTAATCTTTCTCGCTCCTTCATTAATTTCTTGCCTTTTGATGCTGAAGGTATGTTTCCTCCAAAGTTCCGAGCTTCCTGTTCTCCTCTTCTCACCGTCTGTATTCTCTCAGGATGACTGCGTCTCTACCAGTGGCTTCTATTATCACCTATATTCTGATGTCCCTCAACTCTGTAGTTACCACCTGTCTCCCACACTCCAGGCACATTTCCAACTGCCTTCTGGACACCACCAAGGAATATCTTATAAGATGCTCATACTTAGGATGTCTGAAAGTGAAAGTCGCTCAGTTGTGTCCAACTCTTTGTGACCCCAAGGACTATAGTCCATGGAATTCTCCAGGCCAGAATACTCAAATGGGCGGCCTCTCCCTTCTCCAGGGGATTTTCCCAACCCAGGGATCGAACCCAGGTCTCCCACATTGCAGGTGGATTCTTTACCAACTGAACCACATGACATTTATAGAAAGCTTTGTAATTCTCTGAATTTTACCTTGGTTAAAAGTAGTCAATTATATTATCACCTTCTCTAAGTTTCTACATTTTGTTTATGGCACTTCCAAAATATCTTCCTTATTTATTTTGACTGTCATTGCCCCATTTAAAACCACAAGTCCACAGTATTCCAACCAATAGCCCTTAAGTATTCTTGTGAGGTCAGGAGTTTTTGTCCATTCTGTTCACTATTTCAGTGCTTAGCATAGTACCTGGCAGATTGCAGGCCATTGATCAGTATTTGCTTAATTAGCAAAACCATTATTTTCCTAGATTCTCTCCCTTTAATTTATTCTACACAGCCATCAGAAGTAACCAACAAAGACACAATCATATCATTAATTGTCCAGAAGCTTTTCGTGGTCACCTTCCATTTGCTCCAGAAAGAAAGTCACTGTGTCTAATTGAAACACTCAGGACCTCTCACAGCATGACCGTCATGTACTTCTGAGAACTCATTTCCCACCACTATCTGCCAGGACCCTACTCACTGCAGAGGTTAGACTGTTTCCATGCCTTCAATGTACTATGTACATTTCCATCTCTTTTTCTTTGTTCTGTCTGTTCTCTCTGCCAAAAATACCTTCTCTCCTTTGTATCTGGAGCTGGAATGGTCCTTTAAGTAGTCAGATTTTGGGGGGTGGGGGTGGGAAGTCAAGAATTAAAAATAGGCAAATAAAGGTAATATAACTTGGGGTGTAATTAAAGGTTAGGAAAAGACCAAAAGGCTGCCTTTTAGAATCTCTTTCTTTAAAATGACCCTTCAGCGTCCTGCTTTTTAGGACCCAAAGTTCCCTCACAACTACCTCCACCAAAACAACAGCAGAAACAGAGGGAAAGGGGAATAGAGTGACTCGCAGCTCACTCCAAGTTTCCTGAGACCAAGGAGAAACAGTGAGGGAAGGCCAGCCTGAGAGTGTTGGAGGTCAAGACTCCAGGGGATGAAGGGACTTAAAGAAAGTAGGTTTAGGGCCAGAGCCAAGAGGGGGAAGAGAGAGAGAGTCTAATGGTTACTCTCTGGAGTCTGGAAGGGAGAGAAGGTCCACAGCTGGTCTGCTGGTGGAGGCAGCGGGATGGTGGGGCAAGGAGGCCCTGGATTAGGGCTCGAGAGACCTGAATTGTGCCTGAGAACCTCCCCGCCAGCCTCCTACTTGTCTCCTGCCCTTAACAGTGTCACTCCTCTACTGAGAACTGAGAGCAAAGCTCTGCACCTTTTCTGGAGTGTGTGTGTGTGTGTGTGTGTGTGTGTGTGTGTGTACGCACAAACACTGTGGATCATGGACTATCTAAACGATTGAGAACAGACACCCCCCTCTCCAATCCCTTGTAAATTACCTACAGGCACTTGAGATCACTCACCGTAAACCAAGAGAACTCCAGAGAGCAAAGCAGGGGCTTCACCCAACCAGCTCACCAGAAGAACCAATTTCACTGACTGCCTCTGGGAGCCCGAACCCCGAGCCCCAAAGAAACAAAGGCTGGTGACTCAGTTACATGCCTATCAATTTCCTTCTCACACTCCATCAGGCGTTGCCTCCCCAGACAGAACTGACAGCCTGTCCTCTGGCTTCCACCAACTTTTACAGGTCTGTCTGTTCTGCTCACCTAGATCCTATCTCCTCAAGATCCCGAGTTCTCCAGGAGCTGCCTCGGCATCCTTCAGCTCTTCACTGGGACTCTTGAGCCTTGTGGCCAATCAGTAAATACTAGCGACTTGCTTTTTACAGACACTGTCGCCAAGGCCCAAAGCAGCTAGATGGCTTTGCCTGTGCTTCCCAGCGTGTCAGTGACTAAGCCAGGATTGGACGGCAGTTTTTCTTTCAGAGGGAAAACTCACTGCTTTCAGTCTAAGATTTTCAGTTTTTTGCATATATTTGCTTAAAATAAAACCAGAGAATGTGCACAGAGTTTATTTTCTTCAACCATATTATAGCCTAAACTAGTTTCAAATCAGCATCATCCAGTGACAACTATAGGCACAGGCTTCTAAGTCAGAGAGATCTTCTGATTAGAAGCTGGATGCAAGCGCCTTTATCTCCAGAGCTCACTTCTCTCATCCATGACAAGAGGATATTGGTACCCACTGCCCAAGGATGCTGCAGAATTAAACAAGATTGAGGGAGTTAGAACAGTTAGCTATTCCTCAAGCCTATCATTTGGGGATGGACTTCTCTGGTGGCTCAGAAACTGCCTGAAATGTGGGAGACCTGGGTTCAATCCCTAGGTTGGGAAGATCCCCTGGAGGAGGGCATGGCAACCCATTCCTGTATTGCCTGGAGAATCCCCAGGGATGGAAGAGTCTATTGGGCTACACTCCATGGGGTCACAAAGAGTTTGCCACAACTGAGCAACTAAGCACACACATACATCATTTGGGTAACAACTATAACAGCTACTTGTTGGCTCTATCTAGGTTTTTGTTAAAAAACAATATTAAAATTTATTCAAAATGAGAAATCACAACAAATTATAAAATATAACCTTAAACATCACAAAAATCAGGAAAAAATAATGCAATATTGATATTAACTTCCTGATAAAACTTTGTAACACATTTTTTTTTTACGTATTTCGCTCACATGCTTCAAATTTTATTTTTATTGTGGTAAAATATATATAATGTAAAATTCACCATTTTAACTATTTTAAGTGTACAATTTAATGACATTAATTATATTCAAAATATACAATCATCATCGTTGTCTATTTCTACAACTTGGTGTGGACCACATATGCTCATGGACATTTTGGACAGGACCAAATATACAGGACCTTTGGGCGTGGACCAAATGTCCTGCAAGCCTTGTCTTCCTGTACACTCATGACTATTTTTCAAATCATCTCCAAACTGAGACCTGAAAAGCTCTAGCTAATTTTGCTTTAGACTTTTCATGAGTGACACTCGGATCTATTTAGTGTAAATTAAAGACTTGCATTTCTTTTTTTGCAAAGTATCTGCCTATTTCCTTGTTCAACTTCTCTAAACTATTTGTATTGTATCACCGATTCACAAAGGTTTATATGCATGGTATTTATATTATATTGTTTTCCTCATCTGTGGAGTATTGGTGATCATTCTATTAGTTAGAAAGATGACAGCTGTTTTGGGACTTGTCTTCTGCAAGTGTCAAAGAACCCTGGATAGTAAGAATGCTGCCAGCACCCTGCAAGAGTAAGAAGAGTAGCTGTAAGCAAAGGATGAGCTTCAGAGAATGCTGCCTTGGAGCCCCAAAACTCTGCACACGGTTGCCTTGTCTCCCCTCACTATCTCCTCCCAGCCGGGAGGCCTGGAGAATTCCCTCTACTCTATATCTCAGCTCACTTCTCCATCTTACCTCTGCCTGGGTTTGATTCCCATTACCTACAGAACTTAGGAGACTCATTGACTACAGAAGGCCCAGGGTCATGGAGGCAAAGCTGGGATAATGAGGATTCAGTACATTTGATCTTTAGGACAAAGTCTGTAGGGAAATGCACTATTTTCTTAATATCTGTTTTTAATGCGAATTACAGATCATTCTGTTCTACATAGTGACCAAATCCAATCTGTTCTTCCATAAACATCTATTTGTGATTCTCGAGTATTTAATAACACAACACTTTGTTCTGGACTGAAAGCCACTGCATTAGCCTCCAGAGAACTACTGAGAATTGGTGGCTGGCTTGCACTTCAGCCTGGACACCTGTACGACTGATCGTGGAACCATGTAAACTATCAGGCTGCAAAAATCCAACCTGTCTCTATTTTGCTTCAGGGGTATCTTACCCTTTCTCCTGAGAGAAGAGGGTGGTCATTTAGCCAATACTTGTAGGCTAAATGGCTGCAGAATGTTTACCTCATCTAAGATGTGCTCAGCATTTCATTTCTCCTCAAACCCTCAGCTGGGCATGTGTCTGCCCAGCCCCAAGCCCATCTTTCTTGGATTCAATGTGTAGAACCTATACATGATAGCCTCTAGAAACTTTAAAAAGTTTCAGTGTTTCCCAGTGGGAAATAATTAGTAATCTTCACGACTTCTGTGCCTTTTCTTATATGTAGCAGAGAAGAGATGTTCACATGCCCTAGACAACCAGACAGGATAATCATTGATTTTGTGTCTATGAGCCTGATTCACACTCATCATGTTCCTCTTGTACCATTGTTTCAAGTTCACGATCCTATGATTGTATGTCCTCATTGGTAGGGGGGAGAGGGGAGTTTCTTTTAAAAAAATTTTTAATTATAGAGGTATAAAAAAAAGTACACAATAAAATGCACAGCTTTTAAATGTAGTTTTGTCATTAAACCCAAATTTGTGTGCCTGGTGCACAGTGAGGCCAAACAGACTGAAATGTCAGAGTTTGCAGCAGAAAATGGTTTATTGCAAAGACCAAGGAGGGAGAATAGGTGGCTCACGCTCAAAAGACTCAAACTTTCCAGTAGGTTTCAAGGGAGATTTTATAAGCAAAATTTGGGAGGAGGGCTTCAGAGTGTGTAACATTCCTCTGATTGGTTGGTGGTGAGGTAGCAGGCTGATATTCCTGGAATCTCAATCATCAGCTTTCAGCCTGAAATAAACTACTTCCAGAAGCAGAATTGGAGAATTTCAAAAGATAACAAGAGAGGATATAAAGAATAGGTGTGGTTGGATGTGATGTGTGGGAAAGAAAAGAGTAAAGAAGAATCCAAGGCTTCTGGCTTAGACACTTCTGGGGGAAATTGCAGGACCATGGATTGAGTATTGAGCATAGATAGAAAAATAGATTTGAATAATTCATCATGAATTTAATTTGGACTAAATTGAGTTTGAGCTGGCTGTGGATATCCACCTAAAGATGACTACAAATAATTAGATACTTATGTCTGGAACTCAGGAGAGCCCTCCAAGCTTGAACTATTATATATTTGAGAGTCGCAGCACACTGATGGAGAAGGCAATGGCACCCCACTCCAGTACTCTTGCCTGGAAAATCCCATGGATGGAGGTGCTTGGTAGGCTGCAGTCCATGAGGTCGCTAAGAGTTGGACACAACTGAGCGGCTTCACTTTCACTTTTCACTTTCATGCATTGGAGAAGGAAATGGCAACCCACTCCAGTGTTCTTGCCTGGAGAATCCCAGGGTTGGAGGAGCCTGGTGGGCTGCTGTCTATGGGGCTGGACATGACTGAAGTGACTTAGCAGCAGTAGCAGCAACACAATGATGGTCATTGGAGTATGGGGGAACTTTGGTGTCTAGGGTATTGAGGATGAGACTCTGAGAAATGCTGACATTTTAAGGGATTGACAAAGAAAGATGAGCCAGCAAGAGGTACTGTGATGTAGCAGCTCATGGGGTAGGAAGAAAACCAAAACAACACAGTGCCAGGAAAATGGGAAGCTGTGGAGGCTGAAACACACGACCACTTGCAGAGTAGGTCACTGATGTTAAGTCATGATGAAAAGTCAGGTGAGATGAGGCCCATTGAGGCTATTGCAATAAGCACAGAGGAAGCCACCCATTGTTCTTAACGAGAATAGTTTCAGTGATGTGATGAGAAAGGCAACCAGGTTGCACCGAGTTGAGCCAAGAGGAGACAGCAACGCAGAGAGCTGATGGAGGCTGTAAAGTAGAAAAGTACAAGGGCAAAGCTGATGTGGGTGTGAGGTCATGGGAAGCTTGTGTTGTTGCCCTTGTTTCTTGAGCTGGGAGAGCAGTGAACTTGTTTACATGATGATTGGAAAGAGTTGGTATGGATGGAGCAATTGTAGCTACTGAAAATAGAAAATGTGCCTGTGTTTCTCAAGAGACAGGGATGGTTGTATGTCTAAAACAGCTGTGGAAGGAGTAGCCACATGGAAGAGGAACAGAGCTTCTGAAACAGTGGGGGCAGGATGCCCATTATGGGTTAACTTGGATCTCCTTAAAATTCTTATGTTGAAGTCCTAACCCTCCCCAGTACTTCACAATGTGACATAATTTGGAAATAGAGATTGTTGCCAATGTAATTAGTTAAGATGAGGTCTCACTGGAGTACAGTGAGCACCTAA
Source organism: Oryx dammah (assembly GCF_014754425.2). Taxonomy (NCBI): domain Eukaryota; kingdom Metazoa; phylum Chordata; class Mammalia; order Artiodactyla; family Bovidae; genus Oryx; species Oryx dammah. The sequence goes on from NW_024070208.1 coordinate 72,409,265, forward strand.
TCCAATATGTCTGGCGTCCTTATAAAAAAGGTGGATTTGGACACAGACACACGTGTACAAAGAGTGCAACATATGAAGATGGAGCCAGGGGTCAAGGTGGTGCAGCAGAGGCCATCAAAGATTGCCAGCAAACCACCAGGAGTCAGGAGTGAAGCCTGGACCAGATCCTTCACTAGCAACTTCAGAAAGAACCAACCCTTGATCGTGAACTTTGGGCCTCTAGCACTGCAAGATAATACATTTCTGTTGTCAAAGTCACTCAGTTTGAGGTGTTTCGTTATCACAGCCCTAACTGACTAATAGGGTACAAGTGGCAGTAAATTTGCATGTGGCAGGCAAGATATCAAGGGAGTTCTGACATGATGGTTGTTACTTTTTACTATGAACTTGGACCAAATGTCATCTCTGGGGCATCTGTCAGGAGGTGAATGGGGTGCTTGGAGATAAGTAGAGAAACCTTGAAGTAGCCATTCTGAACAAAGAAAGATAGCAGTTTAAAAGGAAAAAACTGAGAAGCCTGCTGGATGGTACTGAGACCCCCAACTGAGTTTGGATCTCAGTAATTTACAATTAAAAAAAAAATTAGTCCCTTCCAGTGGCACGCCACTGCCCATTGCAATTATTTTGAGAATATATTTTCCACCAGTGAAGTCACAGCCCACTATCTTTCTCTGCTCTGCCTGCCTTTTCTTAAGCCCCTGTCCTTAGCGAAGGTACAAAGTAATAAAACTATTTTATTCATAGGAAAGGTCATTAAAATTGCTCATCACTCTGTTTGCCCATGTGCTTCTCACAGTCTTCCACCACCAAGAACTAATCCCCAGGGTTTAGCTTATAAAATCCATGACTAAAAAATGTTTTTGTCTTTCATCATCAGCTTTCTCATAGATCTGGTGTCTCTGAGCTGTACTCTGGAGCTGAAATGTCTCCTCAAGGCATTTTTCTTCACTCTTAAATTCAAGAATGTCTTGAGAGGCTTGTTTCCTCTTCCCATGAATATGAATCAGGGCTCAGCAGGGTCTGTAACTAACCAGTCCCGTGGAAGTGCAGTAACGTGGTCGCTATAGGAAAAGCTTCCATGGAAAACTTGGAATGCATGGTTTTTTTAGTCCCCACGCGCAGCATCAGTTTCTTCGGGTAAAATACGGCAACTCATGTAAATCGCATGAAACTCATGTGAAATGAGTTTGAAAGTCCCAACAGAGAAAATGGGACTTTGATTTTTATGAAATTTATATTATTCCTGCTGCTAAGTAAGCCAGTTTTATTTTAGATCCCATCCTCTGAGTAAGCAGCAAAGTTCAAAGCCTGCCAGAAAAAGGTGATGCATTTCTTAGAGATATTGCAAGAGAATTGCAACAGCTGGTAATACTCATTAAGGACACAGAGAAGGCTGGAGCTGGGGACACCTCCAGAAGGAAAAAGAGCTGGAGAAGTGGGCAGAGCAGGAAAAAGGTAGCATTTGGGCTGACAGTTTGTGCTGGCCTCAGAAAGTCCCATCCGATGCCTGAGACAACATCCCATGAGTACCCTCCCCTCACTGAAGGAGTCAATGTCTCAGGTTCTGACGGTCTGGTCTGGCTGCCAAAGCTCCAAGAGTTCTTTAAGGAGGAAGCCATCCAATTAGATGGTACTTGGTGATAGATTTGAAGTCTAACCCTAGCCCCAGGGGAAGTAGGTCCAAGCCTGGGTCAGGTCTTACCTCCTACTGCTGTATGTAAAATGTTTTCTTTTAGGGGCAGAAGGTGACATGATATTCTTTTTTACGTGTTTTTTAATTGAAGTATAGTTGATTTACAATATTATATTAGTTTCAGGTGTATCACATAGTGATTCAATGTCTTTATAGATTATACACCATTTGAAGTTATTACAAAATAATGGCTATATTCTTGATTCATTCTTCACCAGTGACCCTGTGTGCTTATTCATAGGATGCAAACTCTACCCATCCTATCTTATTCACACCACTTTCTCTAAACTCTAGTTTGACTGTAATAATGAAATCTCAGAGCACACATATCATCGAATCATAGAATCACAGAATAATAAAGTTTCAGCATAAGTTAGAGGTAATCTAGCCAACAGCCTCCCATCTCTCTCTCCCTCCATTTTTGTTATCACCAACATGATCATCATCACTGTTTTATAGGAAAGAAAATAAAAACCGAAGTCCAGTTTAAGTAATTTGATTACATGCTCTATTACTGGCAAAACAAGTATTAATCTGAATATTTTGCCTTTGTATTCACAGATCTTCCCACTGCATCACTCAAAGGGGTTCAGAGCATAGAGATCAGATGGTCAAAATGAAAGATCCACTGGAGAAGACTCAGTAAACACTGATTTCATAAAAACAGCTCTGATCTGCATGCTAAGAGAGATTAAAAAAGAAAAGATTCATCATGGTCTCTTCTTATCTAATCAGTTCCTGTGCTGTGCTATTCTCAGTTGCTAGGTCATGTCCAACTCTTTTGTGACCCCACGGACTGTAACCCACCAGGCACCTCTGTTCATGGGACTTCCCAGGCAAGGATACTGGAGTGGGTTGCGATTTCCTCCTCCGGGGATCTTCTCAACCAGGGATCAAACCCACATCTCCTGCACTGGCAGGGGGATTCTTTACTCCTGAGCCACCAATCTGTTCCTGTTAACAAGTGTTTCAGTCAGTTCAGTTGCTCAGTCATGCCTGACTCTTTGCAGCCCCATGGATTGCAGCATGCAGTATTTACCAAGTACTTAACAATATGGATTTCATTTTATCTATACTTCATAATCAGAGAAGGCAGTGGCACCCCACTCCAGTACTCTTGCCTGGAAAATCCCATGGATGGAGGAGCCTGGTGGGCTGCAGTCCATTTATTTCAAACCTTTTCCCACATTGAAGTTCATTTAATTCTTACAGCAAACCTGTGAGATAGAGAGAAAGAACAATCCGGTAGTATGGGGTATCAGTAGCTCCACTTTAGAGATGAGGAAAGTGAAGATCCAGAGGAAAGTGATAGACCCACGTTCACAAGGCTCAAATTATTAGAAGTGAGATTGGATCCCTGCATTTTAGCAACTTTACTACTTTAGTGACTGGTTCAATATTTTCTCCCTATTCAACAAACACTTGTTAAACTCCCACTGTCTCTCAGGAACTATACCAGAGCCTAGTGTATGTGAGATCTCACTAGAAAACGTCTGAGTTCAAGGACTTGGAAGCCTGGTAGGAAATTAGGTTAATAAACAATTGGATTATGTTCAGTGAAATGAAAATTATTAACTTGTGTCCACCAAAGAAGTCATTTAACTACTCTGAGCCTCTCTTTCTTCATCTAGAATAATAATGCCCTTGCTGTGTTCTGTGGAATATACGTAATGCTCTTTAAAGTTTCATTTATATACACACAAGACTATAAAGGAGCTGAGAGAGCAGGGATAAGATGCTGACATTTGAGGGTGGGGAGTGAAAGTTCCAGGCAAAATTGCTCTAACAAAAACAGATATTTGCTTCACTGAACTTAGGAGAACCAACTTCCTACTGATTCACACAATGTCCTCTAAGGCCCTGTGATCTTTGGGGTAGGGACTGAAGCTAGCAGGATGCCCACTCCTCGTATAATAGATCTTGGAGAGATCTATTCTAATTTGAAATTGGGCCACATGCTGAATGAATAAGCATAAATTGCTTACTTTCTCTGATTCTGGGCCCCTGAGGGGTAGAAAATCATAATTATCCCCATAAATAATATAGCATTATAAGTCAATAATGGGATGGCATCTTCCTGGCAGCTAGACTGTAATCGCCTGAATTCAGACCTTGAGTTTGCCAAGGTGCTTGTTACTGCAGGGTTGCTATCGGCTTATTATATTCTTTTGGTCTTGAAAATGGCTGTCTCGGCAGCTGAGTTCATTAGGTAAACAGCTGGGGTAATTGATAGTGTGAATACCATTTCATTTCCTGCTGCTCTAAAAGAATTTGCTCTGAGGTGGAAGAAAATGACCGGTTCTGCCGCCGTGAGTTCTGGCCACTGTTCCTTGAGAAGCCTGCTGCAGGCTGAGTGTCTGCAAATTGTCTTCTTTCCTGTAAGAGCAAAGACCATGGGAGGGACCTATTGACTTGGTTTTCTCTCTTTCTCATGGCGGGGCTGGAATTCCAAGTTCAGCTCTCATTCAGCTATGAAGATTTTTACAGAGAGCTCCCAGTCCTCACTGGAAAGCCTTGGCAATGCCAGAAGGATGGTGGGGATGGCAAGGAAGGATAAAGATGAGCCTTTTCTCTGCTGTCAGCCCCAGGCCTGAGATTTCCAAATGCCAGCGGAAGGGTGTGACATGGTTTTGTGAGGTTTAAAACGGGATGATGCTCTAGGAGAGGAAAAATAAAAGGTGGGGAGGATATGCAAGTCTATTTTATGGGAAGAAATATTTTCCCACAAGTTTTGATGTTCAGTCATTAAGTCATGTCTGACTCTTTACAACTTCATGAACTGCAGAACGCGAAGCTTCCCTATCCTTCACTACCTCCCTGAGTTTACTCAAACTCAAGTTCACCAAGTCAGCGATGTCATCCAACCATCCTACCCTCTTTTGCCTCTTTTTTGACTTGCCCTCGATCCTTCCCAGCATCAGGAACTTTTCCAAAAGTTACTTGGTAAATTTAAAGCTATTCCAAAAAAAATCCCAGAAGAACTTAGTTTGACAACATACTCCTACAGAGTATCCCAAAAGAATGATACAGTAATAGTCAAATTTTACATAATCAGAATAATAAGAAGTGGCTTGCACTTGCAGAAAATAAAATACACTACCAGTTCAGTTCAGTCACTCAGTAGATACCGACTCTTTGTGACCCCATGAATCGCAGCACGCCAGGCCTCCCTGTCCATCACCAACTCCCGGAGTTCACTCAAACTCACGTCCATCAAGTCGATGATGCCATCCAGCCATCTCATCCTCTGCCATCCCCTTCTCCTCCTGCCCCCAATCCCTCCCAGCATCAAAGTCTTTTCCAATGAGTCAACTCTTCACATGAGGTGGCCAAAGTACTGGACTTTCAGCTTTAGCATCATTCCTTCCAAAGAACACTCTAGGCTGATCTCCTTTAGAATGGACTGGTTGGATCTCCTTGCAGTCCAAGGGACTCTCAGGAGTCTTCTCCAACACCACAGTTTAAAAGCATCAATTCTTCGGCACTCAGCTTTCTTTACAGTCCAACTCTCACATCCATACATGACCACTGGAAAAATCATAGCCTTGACTAGACGGACATTGTTTGGCAAAGTAATGTCTCTGCTTTTGAATATGCTATCTAGGTTGGTCATAACTTTTCTTCCAAGGAGTAAGCATCTTTTAATCTCATGGCTACAGTCACCATCTGCAATGATTTTCTGAAGCCCCCCAAAATACAGTCTGAAACTGTTTCCACTGTTTCCCCAACTATTTCTCATGAAGTAATGGGACAAGATGCCATGATCTTCGTTTTCTGAATGTTGAGCTTTAAGCCAACTTTTTCACTCTTCTCTTTCACTTTTATCAAGAGGCTTTTTAGTTCCTCTTCACTTTCTGCCATAAGGGTGGTGTCATCTGCATATCTGAGGTGACTGATATTTCTGCCGGCAATCTTGATTCCAGCTTGTGCTTCTTCCAGTCCAGCGTTTCTCATGATGTACTCTCTGCATATAAGCTAAATAAGCAGGGTGACAATATACAGCCTTGACGCACTCCTTTACCTCTTTGGAACCAGTCTGTTGTTCTATGTCCAGTTCTAACTGTTGCCTCCTGAGCTGCATATAGGTTTCTCAAGAGGCAGGTCAGGTGGTCTAGTATTCCCATCTCTTTCAGAATTTTCCACAGTTTCTTGTGATCCACACAGTCAAAGGCTTTGGCATAGTCAATAAAGCAGAAATAGATGTTTTTCTGGAACTCTCTTGCTTTTTCCATGATCCAGCGGATGTTGGCAATTTGATCTCTGGTTCCTCTGCCTTTTCTAAAACCAGCTTGAACATCTGGAAGTTCACAGTTCACATATTGCTGAAGCCTGGCTTGGAGAATTTTGAGCATTACTTTACTAGCATGTGAGATGAGTGCAATTGTGTGGTAGTTTAAGCATTCTTTGGCATTGCCTTTCTTTGGGATTGGAATGAAAACTGACCTTTTCCAGTCCTGTGGCCACTGCTGAGTTTTCCAAATTTGCTGGCATATTAAGTGCAGCACTTTCACAGCATCATCTTTCAGGACTTGAAATAGCTCCACTGGAATTCCATCACCTCCACTAGCTTTGTTCATAGTGATGCTTTCTAAGGCCCACTTGACTTCACACTCCAGGATGTCTGGCTCTAGGTGAGTGATCACACCATCGTGATTATCTGGTTTGTGAAGATCTTTTTTGTACAGTTCTTCTGTATATTCTTGCTACCTCTTCTTAATATCTTCTGCTTCTGTTAGGTCCATACCATTTCTCTCCTTTATCGAGCCCATCTTTGCATGAAATATTCCCTTGGTATCTCTAATTTTCTTGAAGAGATCTCTACTCTTCCCCATTCTGTTGTTTTCCTCTATTTTTTTCCATTGATAGCTGAAGAAGGCTTTCTTATCTCTTCTTGCTATTCTTTGGAACTCTGCATTCAGATGCTTATATCTTTCCTTTTCTCCTTGGCTTTTCACTTCTCTTCTTTTCACAGCTATTTGTAAGGCCTCCCCAGACAGCCATTTTGCTTTTTTGCATTTCTTTTCCATGGAGATGGTCTTGATCCTTGTCTCCTGTACAATGTCATGAACCTCATTCCATAGTTCATCAAGCACTCTGTCTATCAGATCTAGGCCCTTAAATCTATTTCTCACTTCCACTGTATAATCATAAGGGATTTTATTTAGGTCATGCCTGAATGGTCTAGTGGTTTTCCCTACTTTCTTCAATTTGAGTCTGAATTTGGCAATAAGGAGTTCATGATCTGAGCCACAGTCAGCTCCCGATCTTGTTTTTGTTGACTGTATAGAGCTTCTCCACCTTTGGCTGCAAAGAATATAATCAATCTGATTTCAGTGTTAACCATCTGGTGATGTCCATGTGTAGAGTCTTCTTTTGTGTTGCTGGAAGAGGGTGTTTGCTATAACCAGCGCATTCTTTTGGCAAAACCCTATTAGCCTTTGCCCTACTTTATTCCGTATTCCAAAGCCAAATTTGCCTGTTACTCCAGGTGTTTCTTGACTTCCTACTTTTGCTTTCCAGTCCCCTATAATGAAAAGGACATCTTTTTTGGGGTGTTAGTTCTAAAAGGTCTTGTAGGTCTTCATAGAACTGTTCAGCTTCTTTATCGTTACTGGTTGGGGCATTGACTTGGATTACTGTGATATTGAATGGTTTGCCTTGGAAATGAACAGAGATCATTCTGTTCTTTTTGAGATTGCATCCAAGTACTGCATTTCAGACTCTTTTGTTGACCATGATGGCTACTCCATTTCTTCTGAGGGATTCCTGCCCGCAGTAGTAGATATAATGGTCATCTGAGTTAAATTCACCCATTCTAGTCCAGTTTGCTGATTCCTAGAATGTCGATGTTCACTCTTGCCATCTCTTGTTTGACCACTTCTGATTTGCCTTGATTCATGGACCTAACATTCTAGGTTCCTATGCAATATTGCTCTTTACAGCATCAGACCTTGCTTCTATCACCAGTCACATCCACAGCTGGGTATTGTTTTTGCTTTGGCTCCATCCCTTCATTCTTTCTGGAGTTATTTCTCCACTGATCTCCAGTAGCATATTGGGCACCTAATGATCTGGGGAGTTCCTCTTTCAGTATCCTATCATTTTGCCTTTTCATACTGTTCATGGAGTTCTCAAGGCAAGAATACTGAAGTGGTTTTCCATTCCCTTCTCCAGTGGACCATATTCTGTCAGAACTCTCCACCATGACACGCCCATTTTGGGTGGCCCCACAGGGCATGGCTTAGTTTCATTGAGTTAGACAAGGCTGTGGTCCTAGTGTGATTAGATTGACTAGTTTTCTGTGATTATGGTTTCAGTGTGTCTGCCCTCTGATGCCCTCTCGCAACACCTACCTTCTTACTTTGGTTTCTCTTACCTTGGATGTGGGGTATCTCATCACGGCTGCTCCAGCAAAGCACAGCCGCTGCTCCTTACCTTGGATGAGGGGTTGCTGGGGGCCAGCGTGATGAATCCCGCCCGTGACAAGGTCATGCGGAAGGAAGCCTGACAAAATGCAAGGACGTGATCAGGCTTCAGGGGTTCCCCCTGGAATTTCCTGAGCATCCACCCCCAAAGACCAGAGTCTGCCTGCTTTACTGTGTTATGCTTTCTACCTACTCTTCTGACATTAACAGGGGGCTGTCCCCCCACTACCTTTTTTTGGAAAAAATTAGAGCTTTTAGATAATAAATCTCCTGGGCATAATACAAGTGTTTCAATCCAAAAACCCCTCTGATGGCTTTCTAGCCCCCCTGCAGGACTCATACAGCTCCGCATGTGATTGTTTGAGGCCTCCTGACTGCAGGAAGCACTGGAAGCTTAAAACATCCTAGGAATGTAGGGGCTTCCGAGGAGTCAAAATCATTAGAATAGGACTGATTAAAGGTTTCATTTGTTGAGCCAATACTTGCTGCCAAATTTTCATATCTGTTACTTGTTGATATAGTTGGTATATAGAAAAAACAAGTAGCAACATTAGATCTTTGAGTTAAGTACCTTCTTTGTTATAACCCACTGCACCTCTGTTCTATAGAGATGTAACGTTAGTGCTTTAAGGAGATGCAGATTAAAGAAAAACACTTCAGGGGAAACGAGATTAACATTCATTAAGGAAGGGAGCCAGAAAGTGTTAGCAAGCTTCTTGGCCAGAAGATAATGTAAATCACCTGAGACCTTTTGTATACAAAAAGATATACAGAAAGAGTCTGGGCTGCTAACGCTGCATAATTTTGTATTACCCATTGATCTCTATGTACAATCAAAAAGGTATAAAAGGCCTTTCTAGACAATAGAGGCCGGGCCAGTCATTGGAAGAACTGGTTTCTGCCGTGTCTCCTCTTTACTCTAATTTCAGGCTGAATTCCCATCTGGGGCGTGGAGGCTCACCATGTCTACTTACTTGTCCCGGCTTCTAAGATCCATAAGAGAGAGAGCCCAAGGCAGGGCACTCTCTGATATTCATACGGGCACCGGCAGCCTAACGTAGATGGTGCAAATTCCTTGTCTGGAAGTTTATTGGTTTTCCACGTAAACCAAGTTAATCAGCCTCTTTTCTCCACTGAATTTTCCTACTACACTATTTCTTCATAATCTTATATAAATAAATAAATAAGTTTTTCCCTCACCAACGCCATCCTCACTTTGAATTCCCTGGATCCACCGGGGCTGGACCCCGGCAAGGGGTATCTCCTCACTGCCGCCCCTCCTGACCTTGAACGTGGAATAGCTCCTCTAGGCCCTCCTGTGCCCACGCAGCCACCACTCCTCAGACTACCCTACCAAGTAGTGGTTATTAAACATTGTGTTTCTGGGACCAGAACAGACACACATATCATTGGAAATGAATGATTCAAATGCAAGGAAACCCAAATTCATTTGGGAAACACAGTGCAAAATTACATTATATTACAGCAGAAATAGTTGTCAACAACTTACCCCTTAGTGGGTAAAGAGATTGGGAGAGAGAGCAGCAGAAATGGTGTAATTTATCTGTGTGTGTGCATGCACTCAGTCATGTCTGACTCTTTTTTTAATATAAATTTATTTATTTTAATTGGAGGCTAGTTATTTACAGTACTGTAGTGGTTTTACCACGCAATGACATGGATCCGCCACAGGTGTATATGTGTAACCCATCCTGAACCCCCCTCCTACCTCCCTCCCATCCCATCCCTCTGGGTCACCCCAGTGCACCAGCCCTGAACAGGAGCATGTCTGACTCTTCGTGACTCCATGGAGTAGAGTCAGGCAAGCTCCTCTGTCCATGGAATTTTCCAGGCAAGAATATTGGAATGGGTTACCATTTCATACTCCAGGAGATCTCCCTTACCCAAGGATCAAAGCTGTATCTGTTGTATCTCCCACATTGGCAGGCAGATTCTTTACCAACTGCGTCACCTGGGAACCCCCGTATAACTCACACCAGTGAAGTGAGAAACACCATATCTACTTAAAAGTACATAGTGCCTGGAAGAGACTTTGGAATTTCTTTTTTCTTTTCATCTGTTTTTCTTCTTTATTGGAGTAAAGGAAATATTTTTAAGAATTATATTAAAAGCAAGTTATAAATGGAAAGATTCTTTGGTCTATAGAAAAATAGAAAAATCTGAATTTCAAATAAAAACAATTTAAAAGTATATGTTAAACTGGGAAAGCTATTTTTAACATATATTAAAGAATTAATACCCCTAGGATAGGAAGAACCCAACAGAACAATCAGGAATATAAATACTCTAGTTTTGAGAATGGACATGTGACCTACAAAGGTAGTTTACAGAAAAAGATATAAAAGCACCAGTTCAGTTCAGTTCAGTCACTCAGTCGTGTCCAACTCTGCAAACCCATGGACTGCAGCAAGCCAGGCTTCCCTGTCCATCACCAACTCCAGGAGATTGCTCAAACTCATGTCTATTGAGTCGATGATGCCATCCAACCATCTTATCCTCTGTCATCCTCATAGAAGCACCAATGTTCACAGAAAAAAATGTGTTAACTTCATGAAGCAGTACCAAGGAAACAATGACATTGTTTTTGCTTAACAAATTGGCAAGCTTAAAATATACTTTTAATAATCATTGAAGAATCAGCAAAATGTATGTGTATATGTGGTGTATATGATGAAATGTGGTATATATGATAAAAACACAAGTTAATACAATGTTTGTGGATGGCAAACAGTGGAATTTGGAAAATGTTCATGTCTTTTAACACAGCAAGTTTTCTGCTTGGTGTTTATCCTGTGACTATCATTGTAGACGGCCACAAAGATTTATATGTAAGTATTTTAAACACCGTGTTCATAATTTAGAAACAATTAAAAGGCCTATCAGTATGAGACTGGTTGAAAAATAGAAACATACAATGGAAAACTATGCAACTATTGAAAAGTACAGTGTAGAAGTACATTTAATGATACAAAAAATACTCTTTAGTAAATTACTTGGAAAAAAGTTTACACACCTACATGATTACAATGATTTTCTCTTGGTGGTGAGATTACTGTAATTTTTTCTCTATTTTATGCTTTCCTGCACTTTCTAAAATTTCGACAATGAACATTTAGTGAATTAAAATTTTTGAAACCATGATGTCCTATTATATTTGCTTTCTAGAAACCTAATGCAGAAAAACCCTAAGTATTTTACAGTGCAAGCCTAAGGTAGCTATCTGTTGGTTTTGATACAGTAGTGGTGACTATTTGTGCCTGCCTACAGCTATGACATAGACTGCGTATTAAAAAGCAGAGACAGCACTTTGCCTATAAAGGTCTATACATAGTCAAACTATGTTTTTTTCCAGTAGTCATGTATGGATGTGAGAGTTGGTCCATAAAGAAGATTGAGTGCCCAAGAATTGATGCTTTCAAACTGTGGTGTTGGAGAAGACTCTTGAGAGTCCCTTGGACTGCAAGGAAACCAAATCAGTCAACCCTAAAGGAAATCAACCCTGAATATTCACTGGAAGGACTGATGCTGATGCTGAAGCTCTAATACTTTGGCCACCTGATGTGAAGAGCTGACTCATTGGAAAAGACCCTGATGCTGGGAAAGATGGAAGGCAAAAGGAGAAAGGGGTGGTAGAGGATAAGATGGTTAGACAGCATCACCAACTCAATAGACATAAACCTGAGCAAACTCTGGGAGATAGTGGAGGACAGGGGAGCCTGGCGTGCTACAGTCCATGAGTTTGCAAAGAGTGGGACGCTACTTAGACACTGAGCAACAACAATAGCTGTGCCTTATTTTCCCTGTAAAGAACCACCTTCATCCTGGTGTTCAATCCCAGGACCACAGGGTACTTCCTGTCAAGATATTCCAGTTGCAGCCAGTAGGATGGACTGAGGCCTATGACCTAGGCCTGGATTGTCAGAGCATACCTTCTCCTGGCCAACTAGGGAAGTCATGGCTAAACAGGGGACACCAGCCCAATCTTCAGGTCCCATCAGGCCAATCCCATAATCTTTGAGTGACCAGAAAGAAGACATTCTCTTTTTTGTTCTACTAGACTTAGAACTCTCTCCAGGAGCCACTGAAAGAAATCCTGCCCAACACAGAAGGATACAGAGCAGAGGGATGGAAAGAAACTCAGTCCTCATGATATCACTAGGTCCCTGGATCAAATCACACCTGAAACTGGTTGATTCTTCTTCTAAGAAACATACAGCTAAGTGAGGGATAAAACAGCATTTTTATCCATCTTGAGTCAAAAGTTTCTTGAGTCAGCTTCTATTGTTTGCAAACAAAAGAGAAAGAGTCAACACAGAACTCAGAGCTTATAGCTGATCACCCAGAAATGCAGCAGGAAAACTTATAAGAATCAGAGAAGGAGGTGTCCAAAGTAGGAAATTCTTACTCCTGCCTTCTACCACTTTTGAGCTAAAACATTCAACCAAGCTGAAGGGACTTCGGTAGGTCCCCTACTTAACTAATTAAGTTCCCCACTTAACTAATTCCCACTGTTCCCACTTAACTAATTCTAATAAAGCAAATAAAGAGCATTCACCAACAGCTACCAGAGACCTCCACAGATGCCTAGGGCACTGACTGAAAAGTACATACTTCATTCAGATAACCTGCTAAGGGGTGGGGCCAGTGGGCTTGCTGAAAATGGATAATTTCTAGTGTTTCTTATTAATCATGTGTGCAACCTAGACTAGGGTTTCCCAAACTGTATCCTTAATGAGTGTGCCATGGAGGAAACAGAACCACAATAAATAATATGTAGCAAGCAGTTTAGGAAATGAATCTGTTCTAATCATGAGAGGAATGGGAATGTAAGTCCAGTAAGCACATTGGGAAGAATCAAAGAAGTCACTAAGGAAACTTCCTGAAGCTTTGGCCATTGGGGACAAGTTGGAGCTTACAGAAAAATCCCAGAAACCAGTGGGAAGGAGAAGGGATCCTGCTGAGGACTGAGAGGTTGCCTCTTGTTGGGATATGAACTTAGTTTCTTAGATTAGCAGGGCTGACAAAAAAGGTAATTTAAATTTTTAAAAAACCTTTTCTTAGACCTACATGAAAGGAGCCAATGGAGACCACTGGCCTGTACTTGAGATTGGGTACTTGGGCTTATCTTTGGTCCACTTGGTTCTTTACCACCTGGGATCGCTTCAGTTCTCTGTTGGGGGCTGGTTGCCATCTTTCCTCCTCTGATTAAGCCCAACAAGGCCAAAAGCAGAAACCTCCTCTTAGCTCCACAAGCGATATTCCTCCCGCATTTCATCAGCTTGCTTCTTTCTGAGACACTGCACCACATTTTGATTTGTGGAGCCCACAACCAAGTGACAAATGAGGCCACAGAGATCAGATTATGCAAGAGATGAGTTATGGTAGTAATAAGCACATGTAAATAGCATTTACATATTTAATGATCATTTTATTCTATGGCAATTTTGCATTAAATATTCAGAAATTATGTTCTCTTTACTCGTGTAAAAGCTTTTCTTCAAATGCATTATTATTATTCTGGAAAAAGAAACTCTATTAGGCCATTTAGGTGCGTGACACACAATTGTTTAAGCTCTCATTTTCATGTCAGTCACCTGTAAGGCCTCAGTTCCCCCAGCCTATGGGGGCCCCTTTTACTGCAGTAGTGAAATGAGGTGACTGGAGCTCCACCCATACAGGAGGAAGGAACTTTGTTCTTGATCCCTCCATCCCCCACCTGCCAAGGGCCGAGGGTGATTTCAAGGGCATTTGTTTCTTCTCATCTCTTTTTGCTTCCAGGTTTTATTTCAGTTTTATTCTTAATTTACCCTGAAGCTCCCATTCTGTGATGGTTCATTTCATTTCCCTTTCACCCCGCTGTGTTTGAGCCCCCACACAGAATACAAACCCTTCTGGTTTTACTGTGCTTTTCCTTCAAGGCACCATTGGTGGAAGCCAGTTTTGTTTAGAGATTTTTTTGCTGATAACACTGGTGTTGGAACAAGTGAGGCCAAGTCTGTAGGTGACAGCGAAGCCCGGTGCAGCAGATTAATTGTGAACAGAGCATCAGACAGCCCAATTCGAGACTGAGTTTCTGCCTGGCAGATTTCTCTCCCCAGGCCCCGCAGCCCCTCGCCCCGAGTCAGCCTTCCCTATCGCGTCTCCTTTCATCTCCACTCTCCAGCGAGGGCATCTCATCCATCATGGAGACTTCAGATGCTCACAGCGTCTCCCACTTGAGAAGGCAGAGCAAGGTGGGTCCCTCCGGTTTGCCCTCACTTATCAAGGCCGTGAACAGTTTGTCCAGGTATCTTGATACAAACAACAACATCAAAATGCCCTCATCCCAGTAGGAAGGAAGTTTGCCAGTAGGAAAAATACCAATAGTTGTTTGGGGTCCTTTTTTTTTTTTTTTTTTTCCTGCTACCTACTCCTCTCAGGAAAATCTTTGCAGCCCCTACAAGAGCATCTAGTGCTCAGATTCTGACCCTGATGTGATGTATGGGAATGGAGGAAAGAAAGGAAACATATTTGTTCCAGGAATTTGAATAACTGTTTTCAGTTCAGTTCAGTTCAGTTCAGTCACTCAGTCCGACTCTTTGCGACCCCATGAATCACAGCACACCAGGCCTCTCTGTCCATCACCAACTCCCAGAGTTCACTGAGATTCATATCCATCAAGTCAGTGATGCCATCCAGCCATCTCATCCTCTGCCATCCCCTTCTCCTCCTGCCCCCAATCCCTCCCAGCATCAGAGTCTTTTCCATGAGTCAACTCTTCGCATGAGGTGGCCAAAGTACTGGAGTTTCAGCTTTAGCATCATTCCTTCCAAAGAAATCCCAGGGCTGATCTCGTTCAGAATGGACTGGTTGGATCTCCTTGCAGTCCAAGGGACTCTCAAGAGTCTTCTCCAACACCACAGTTCAGAAACATCAATTCTTCGGCACTCAGCTTTCTTGACAGTCCAACTCCCACATCTATACATGACTACTGGAAAAACCATAGCCTTGATTAGACGGACCTTAGTTGGCAAAGTAATGTCTCTGCTTTTGAATATGCTGTTTAGGTTGATCATAACTTTTCTTCCAAGGAGTAAGCGTCTTTTAATTTCATGGCTGCAGTCACCATCTGCAGTGATTTTGGAGCCCCCCAAAATAAAGTCTGACACTGTTTCCACTGTTTCCCCATCTATTTCCCATGAAGTGATGGGACCGGATGCCATGATCTTCGTTTTCTGAATGTTGAGCTTTAAGCCAACTTTTTCACTCTCCTCTTTCACTTTTATCAAGAAGCTTTTTGGTTCCTCTTCACTTTCTGCCATAAGGGTGGTGTCATCTGCATATCTGAGGTTACTGAGATTTCTCCCGGCAATCTTGATTCCAGCTTGTGCTTCTTCCAGTCCAGCGTTTCTCATGATGTACTCTGCATAGAAGTTAAATAAGCAGGGTGACAATATACAGCCTTGACGCAATCCTTTTCCTATTTGGAACCAGTCTGTTGTTCCATGTTCAGTTCTAACTGTTGCTTCCTGAGCTGCATACAGATTTCTCAAGAGGCAGGTCAGGTGGTCTGGTATTCCCATCTCTTTCAGAACTTTTACAGTTTCTTGTGATCCACACAGTCAAAGGCTTTGGCATAGTCAATAAAGCAGAAATAGATGTTTTTCTGGAACTCTCTTGCTTTTTCCATGATCCAGTGGATGTTGGCAATTTGATCTCTGGTTCCTCTGCCTTTTCTAAAACCAGCTTGAACATCAGGAAGTTCACGGTTCACATATTGCTGAAGCCTGGCTTGGAGAATTTTGAGCATTACTTTACTAGCATGTGAGATGATTGCAATTGTGCAGTAGTTTGAGCATTCTTTGGCATTGCCTGTCTTTGGGATTGGAATGAAAACTGACCTTTTCCAATCCTGTGGCCACTGCTGAGTTTTCCAAATTTGCTGGCATATTAAGTGCAGCACTTTCATAGCATCATCCTTCAGGATTTGTAATAGCTGCACTGGAATGCCATCACCTCCACTAGCTTTGTTCATAGTGATGCTTTCTAAGGCCCACTTGACTTCACATTCCAGGATGTCTGGCTCTAGATGAGTGATCACACCATCATGATTATCTGGGTCGCGAAGATCTTTTTTGTACAATTCTTCTGTGTATTCTTGCCACCTCTTCTTAATATCTTCTGCTTCTGTTAGGTCCAGACCATTTTTCTCCTTTATCGAGCCCATCTTTGCATGAAATATTCCCTTGGTATCTCTAATTTTCTTGAAGAGATCTCTAGTCTTTCTCATTCTGTTGTTTTCCTCTATTTCTTTGCATTGATCACTGAAGAAGGCTTTCTTATCTCTTCTTGCTATTCTTTGGAACTCTGCATTCAGATGCTTATATCTTTCCTTTTCTCCTTTGCTTTTCACTTCTCTTCTTTTCACAGCTATTTGTAAGGCCTCCCCAGACAGCCATTTTGCTTTTTTGCATTTCTTTTCCATGGGGATGGTCTTGATCCCTGTCTCCTGTTCACTGATCCCCAAAAGAAAATGGTTACACACATCAAGCCATGTGTATACACCACCCATATATTGTAGACCGTGAGCAGCACCTTTAAGCATAACTAGGAAGTGAATTTCTCAACTACCCCCAACCAAGATTTTCTCTATTGTAGCTTTTATTCTTTCTTTCTTAGGAGTCCTGGTTTCATCCAGAAGGGGAATTCCCAGCAGATTTTTCAGGAAGGAAGGCTGGGTGTTCAACCTCCACTTGGAGGCTGAGCTGGGAGCCAAGGGCACTCCTCACACAGAGCAGGGGCAGCACCCTCTCTACAGGAAGCTCTCCTTGCCTCCCACTGACAGCAGAACAATTCTCGGTAATCTGTGTGCTCTGTCCAGCCAATCGGCCCCATTCTGAATTCTGAATGATCTCTCCACACCTGGAGCCCTAACCAGCCTACGCTGGAGCCACACTGAGTCCACAGCTTTGGGTAGCCCTGTCCCCATGCTTTTGTACATTTTTTCTTTTTTTTTTTAATTAAACTTTTTATTTTGCAGTGGAAGTAATAGTTGCTCAGTCATGTCTTACTCTTTGTAACTGCATAGACCGCAGCCTGCCAGGCTCCTCTGTCCATGGGGTTCTCCAGGCAAGAATAATGGAGTGCTTTGCCATTTCTTTTTCCAGAGGATCTTCCCAACCCAGGGATTAAATCCAGGTCTCCTGCATTACAGGCTGATTCTTTATTCTCTGAGCCACCAGGGAAGCACCGGGCTATAGTCAGTTAACAATGTTATGATAGTTTCAGATGGACAACAACGGGACTCAGCCATAAATATGCAGATACCATTCTCCCGAAAACTCCCCTCCCATCCAGGCTGCCACGTAACATTTAGCAGAGTCCCTTGTGCTCTGCAGTGGGTCCTTGTTGGTGATCCATTTTAGATACAGCAGTGTGTACCTATTTTGGGGTGGACAGGTGCACAATTTTCTACTCTGTTCACTTGGGTTCCTAAATAGGAGAGGAAGAGGCACCCATGAGTTACAGCTATCCTGTTCACTGGGCACACAGCTCTGGCAGACCATGGGCAGTGCCCTGGCTGGAAGGCAAGATTCCCATAGTACCGCTTCCCTCAGTGTCTGGAATACAATCTCCTGTTGCTGAATTTTACCCACAGTGACCACCCTTTGGCTGCTTTGGACTTTTAGTGATGACTCTGCTGTTTTGGATTTTTTTCCTAAAAGCAGCCGATAGTGAAAGTGAAACAGAGAAGGCAATGGCACCCCACTCCAGTACTCTTGCCTGGAAAATCCCATGGACGGAGGAGCCTGGTAGGCTGCAGTCCATGGGGTCTCGAAGAGTCAGACATGACTGAACATCTTCACTTTCACTTTTCACTTTCATGCACTGGAGAAGGAAATGGCAACCCACTCCAGTGTTCTTGCCTGGAGAATCCCAGGGACGAGGGAGCCTAGTGGGCTGCCATCTATGGGGTCACACAGAGTCGGACACGACTGAAGTGACTTAGCAGCAGCAGTGAAAGTGTTAGTCACTCAGTCACATGTCCGACTCTTTGTGACCACATGGACTGTAGCCCACCGTGCTCCTCTGTCCATGGAATTCTCTAGACAAGAATACTGGAGTGGGTAGCCATTCCTTTCTCCAGGGGATCTTCCCGACCCACTGCCTCCCAAACTCCCTCATCCTAGTTTAACTTCACTGGCAAGAATACTTCAGGAATCCCTGTAAATCACTTGTGTCACCCTAGTTCATTTATTTCAAAAGGTTTCACATAAAATATCCTAATTTTCAGCCTTCTTTAGTTCCATTTCTATATATGACAGCCCTGTTGTGTTTCTCTTTGCAATGATCTTTCTGATATGTGTATATATCTGAGGATTTTTTCTTTATACTTTTGGTCATATAGTCAAAGTTTGTGTGTATACAACCTATTAAATAATCAAAATTAATGCTAGAATCCATGGTGAACATAATATGTTTTAATTTAATTTTTCATTGAAGTGTAGTTGATTTATAATGTGCCAATCACTGCTGTACAGCTAAGTCACTCAGTTTTATACATATAGACATTCTTCTTCAAGTTTTAAATAAAAGGAGGATTTAATTTTGGGGGATTTAATTTTTATTTTTGCTTCAAGTGCTGGTATGGTTAAAGTGTTGTGTTTTTTTCATCATAGTCTTTCTTTTTACTTTCATTTTGATTTTTTTTTAAAATATGGCATTAAAATAGTATTTATCTTGATTACTGAGTATTATGGCACCTAAAGTGAGTACCACGTTCACTTTGCCCTAATCTAAGCTCTGGTCCCTATAGTCAAAGCTATGAATTTTCCCAGTTGTCTTGTACAAACGTGAGAGTTGGACCATAAAGAAGGCTGTGTGCCAAAGAATTGATGCTTTTGAATTGTGATGCTGGAGAAGACTTTTGAGGGTCCTTTGGACTGCAAGGAGATCACACCAGTCAATCCTAAAGGAAATCAACCCTGCATATTCATTGGAAGGACTGACATTGAAGCTGCAGCTCCAATAGTTTGGCCACCTGATGCAAAGAGCTGACTCATTAGAAAAGACCCTGATGACAGAAGATGAGATGGTTGGATGGTATCACTGACTCGATGGACATGATTTTGAGCAAGCTCCGGAAGTTACTGATGGACAGGGAAGCCTGGCATGCTGCAGTCCATGGGGTCACAAGGGGTCAGATGTGACTTAGAGACTGAATAACAACACCATAGCTCTGGTCCATCTTCCTTTCGGGTAGTAACTGGAAGGCCAGCCCAGTCCAGGCTCTGACCCATTGAACTGCGGACTCTTTCACAGGAGTAGCCATTCCTTGAGGCTTGAGAGTAGCAGTGAGGTATGGCATTGAAGTGAAACAGAAAACTCAATAGTCTTGATTCACACCAGAGCACTTCTCACTCTTCCTCATGTCCCACAAGCTGACCTTCTGTGTTCTTTCTCCCCTCATCTTGTGGATGACTTTGGTTGCCATCTTTCCATTACCAAAATGGCAGACAAAGGAATCTATCTCGCCAGCAGGAATTAAACAGTCAGTACTTAAGTACTTTTTTTTTTCTCTCAGTGGCACATTAACTTAGCACAAGTCTGTGTCTGCCCACTAGTGACAGGCACTAGTAATACAGAAACCAGCAGAACTCATGACTTCTGGCCTTGAGAAGCTGCTGCAGTCTCTCTGATGCCCAGGCAGATCTTGCTGATCCAGACCCAATGAGACTAACTCTGAGTCAGTGACTGGGCAACTGTATTGTGCTAAGCTTCCCAGCTGCTGCTGAAGCACAATGAAGAGGGAAAACCACTCTTGTAGCTGAAGAGCAGGCACAAAGACGTGCCCAAGAGGACGCTGTGTTCTAACAAAAGGCGGCATGGAAAGCAAACAAAGGAGAAGTAGGATTAGTTCTGCCTGGAGGGGTTGCAAAGGTTTTCACAGAGGATGCGACACTTGGGAGAGACCTTGAAAGATGAAAAGAAATTTCTCATATTGCTACCACAGTGCACTATGAACACTGCAACCGTGTTTGCTTAGTTCTGGCAGAGCAGAGAGACAACGTGAGTCAGAACCAGACTTCCTCAACAGAACCCGGACCGTGCTGGAAACTAGGGGTACGTGTAGGGGCGGGTAGGAGTGCCACGGGAGAGATGTTATCAGAGCCTGAAATATCTTGAAAAACCTGCATATTTATTTCCCTTCTGGGCCATTCACATTCTGTGTTAGCATACATACTTAAGGCTCCAAGGAGCCGTATAGTAACAGTTTCAATAGCAAATGGATTTAACATGTATTTGGTCAAAACCTTTTCTTATTTTGCTTTGTGTGGTTTTCATGGGATGCCTTAACATCCCAGACCTGACTAGTGTGCCATGAAACACACCCAGGTGGCACTTTCAGAGACCAGATAGTCCCAGCTGCTTCCCTGTAGAGCAGCTGCTCCAGAATTAGACTATACGGTAACCACACAGGACAAATAAAACAGCAAAGAAAGGTCAACCAAACACCCAACAACAACTGCTGATAAATATCTTCATTTTGGCTTTTTCTTTTCTCATCTTGGTCCATATTAATACCTTTAATATTTTGCAACCATAATAGAGGTGGTATTTTGTGTTTTTATTTTCTCATTGAAACTTAACTGTAAATCCTTTCTCTGACTGTCACATGGCTTTAATAATTATTGCCATCAGTGATCTATCAGGGAAGCAGCACAGTTTCCATGGCATTCCCCTTGTACGATCTTAACGTTGAACCCAATGGTCCTGGCCCTGCAATTATAAATAATTTGCTACAAAGAGCAGGTAAAATTATATTTTCTTGCCTAGAATTATTCCTTTAAATTCCCAGAAGTGTGATAACACAGTTATGGAATATAAAGATTATTACCCTGATGGAAATATTTAGTCTTGATGGAATTAATAAGTTTGTGTCTCTGGGGTAAAGTTAGAGAATGGATGGAAAAGAGTTGTCAAGATACCTCCTACTCAATTTATCTGCTAAAGTCAGATTTCCCAGTGGACAGGCTTGTGATATATAAAGAGTCCTCCTACTCAGAGAGAATAGGGCCCTTCCAGCACTCCTTCTTGTACCATTGCACCTACGAGGACAGAAAAGTGCATATTTAGGACTCCATAAATCTCAGCCAAACTGCTAATCTCTGTTCTTGATCTCCCCTGGCCTTTTTGACCCAAGGAATCCTTTGTTTTTGGCAAGGGGGCACATCCATGCTGCTACCAACTCCCCTAATTCTAGAACTGGAAAGAAATATCATTAGGAATATATCTATTAAGTAGGGAAGAGCCTATTCTATTAAAACAAAAAAGCTTTAGAATTGTCTGCTATGTGACTATGAAATTTCTTATCTTAATACCCAAAAAGAAAACAAAAACTAAAAAAAAAAAATTTCCTTGTGAAAATTAATCTCAACAGAGTGTAGGTACAGACATATGGGTACAATTAGACTTGGAGCTTGAGATTCTAGAAAGTTTTTGATAGCAAGGGATAATTCTAAATGGTCTCTCTGATCCTCTGGAGTTGGTAAAAGTGAAGCACTCTGCTCATATTTCTGGAACTGAACAGAAGGATCATGATGGTACATTTTGCCTCTGAAATGTGGATTATCTAGTCTGAACCTAGGTCTTGAAGGTGGTAATGTTGGGCTTTTTTCACTATTTGGCTGTAAGGATTGTGTATGTCTTTTATTTGAGGATTCAGTGACAATTCCGTTCTTTTCCTGAAACTTCTGGTTGAATCAGAATCTTAAGTAGGATAAAACCTTGAACACAGGCCACTAGAGCCATTGTTTATCTTAGTGTATGTCCAGATAGCTGAGTGCCAAGCAGAAGGGTGAGTTGGCTTGGGATAAAATCACCTTTCTGCTGACTTGCCAAAGAAGTACAGAAGTCTGCTTGCTTCTGCCCTCTGGGGTTCCTGGGACTTCCGTGGTGGTCTAGTGGCTAAGACTCCACACTCTCAGTGCTGAGGGACTGGATTATAGCCCTTGTCAAGGAACTAGATCCCACATACTACAATTAAGAGTTCACATGCTGTGACAAAAAAAATCCTGCATGCTACAACTAAGACCCAATGCAGCCAAATAAATAAATAAAGTAATTTTTAAAAAGAATTTGAGAACCTTTGAGGGTTTCCTATTCATTTTCTTTATTTATTTTGCAGCTGACAATGATGAAGTCCAAAAGGAAAATCCAACCACAGATAACCAGTGGCAGAACCAAAGCAGAAATCTGTTTCTCTGCCTTCTTCTTGTGGTCTTTTTCTTTGAATGCCATCTTCAAGGACTCAAAACTTCTTCTAATTCCATTTTGTTATCGCTTGCCTGTTTCTTGTATCCCTAGAGAAATTTCCCACAGATCCCTATATTTAGAAACGTACTTACATAGTATGTAATTATCCTTCTAGAAAATGATTTCAAACTACATCTTGAATAGGTTTAAAAAAAAAAAGATCACATACAACTCTGTGTTTTTGTTTGTTAGAATAGTGGCTACAAAAAATGACTGAAGTAGATAAGGAATAGTCACTCACCCACAACCTCACTACCAGAATCTAAAGAAGGTATGTCATAAGTGCCAATCCACCTGCAAGACATTTATTAAATCAACATTAAGCAAGGAGGCAAGTATGCACAATATATTCATAAGGTCAGTGAAGGGCCAGCTTTCAGTTTCAAGCCTTCTGGCCTTACTTTGCAATAAGCCAATCACAACAGCATTGCAGAGACCGTATTCTGGGTCCTGGAATCAGACATTCAGGAACCCTCCTAACTAATGGCTGGATCAAGGGACATTTAGGGACCACAGGTGCTTTGCCTACACAAGCAGGCTATAGCCCTTGCTAGCATTTATGGCTGTGTGAGAGGTAGGCGGAATAGGTGGGAGGGATGTCTCTAAATATTTCTAATATATCTTAGAAACTTTGATTTTACCAATGAGATCCCATTTCCAACAGTCCTTACACTAGTCAACAAATCAGTATTTCTCACCAATAAACACCCATTTCTGACATTCAGTATGCAACCGAACACAAGGTAGCTCGACTGAGGTTTAGCTATTAGAAATCCATGTAGTGGTTCCTTCTGAAATGTGTCATCTTTCAGATAAAGCCAACTGACCGCCTGCAGACTGTGTGTTCTTTGATAAAGCAGCCAGTTGCCCCTGGAGCTAAAACGATGGTTGCTAGCAGACCTTGGTCTAGGTTTCTTTTCCCAAAGTCAGACCATGGAATTCCCTTTAGAACATAGCCCTAGAAAAGCCAACTCAAGACTCCTTGATAGTCAACCCCTTTGGGAATGTGCTCCTAGAAACTAGCATAGGTTCTTCAGAGGTGGGGTGTTAGAATTTTTAACTTTTTATCAAGCTGCTAACTAAGTTCTTTCCATTATGAGCCCGGATGGCAGCTCTTTGCTCCTAATATTGAATCATAAGCAGAAAACTGAGCCAAAGCAGAATGTAGTGGCCACAGTGGGGCATGTGGTCTAAAAAGAATTGTCTGTATTATTAAATCCAAGTGGACACTGACCTACTATGCTGTGCTGTGCTGTGCTTAGTCTCTCAGTCGTGTTCCACTCTTTGTGACCCCATGGATGGTAGCCCACCAGGCTCCTCTGTCCATGGGGATTCTCTATACTATGTGTGGTAAATTGTAGCTCAATAGTGTTTGACTTCACCCAGCCATGCTGAAGCAAGTACCTCCACCACAGGCTAACTGCTGTTGAATCACACAACCAATAATAGATTCTTCAACTTAAACTCTTACCATGACTTGAATGGAGGTTTCTCACGTGGCGCAGTGGTAAATAATCCACCTGCCAATGCAGGAGATGCAAGCAATGCAGGTTCAATCCCTGGGTCAGGAAGATCCCCTGGAGTAGGAAATGGCAACCCAACTCCAGTATTCTTGCTTGGAAGATTCCATGGACAGAGGAGCTGGGCAGCATCCAGAGTTGGATGCAACTGAGCAACTGAACACAAATGATTTGAATGCAACTCTCCATCCTCCACAAAGTCTATCTCCTCCATTCATCGACTCTCTAATTTCAAATGCTTCCAATGGAGAAGATAGAGAGACTTTATGGAGGGTAAGGAGCTCGACAGAAGACAAGATCTATGCCTCTCAAATCAAACTCTGTTTTTGCCTATTTGCTCTGCTTGCTTGCAAGATTTGCACTGATAAGGAAACAAAACCAAATCCTCTTACACTGACATATCCAAATAACCCTGTGATAAGGGACCACAAAGAGTTCAGGTAGATTTGTACACCACAGGTATAATATTTGCCTTGTCTGATTTGTCATCATGCACAAACAGTGGCTATTACATTTATGGCCAGGGCAAGGGCAGAAGCCAAAGCTCTGGCAGAGAGTAAATAGCATATTCCTCAGTGACAGAAGAAGACATTAAAAGCTCATAAGCAAGGAGTCTCCGTGTGCAGAACCCATCCTTGTGGTTTACAGCATTAGCACTTGCCACACATAGCCCCACCCTATAATTGGAAGCTGGTCCTTCTTAAAATGGGAAAATCGTGGTACCTTTGCAGGCTTTATTGGCATTGACCACCTGTGAAAGTACACATTTGAAAGAAAGAAGCATGGGAAAATGGTACTTCTGGGACATCATGTTCAAGAGTGTGTTTATCGGCAGTTGGCCCAAGACTTCTGCCTTAGAGGCAGCCTCATGCAGGGCCCAGGGGACTGGAAGGACCAATTCAGACTGCTCCCTGCAGGCTCCACAGCTGCTACCCAGTAGACCTGTCCACTCATCACAGCGGACCTCAGGAGTTTGTCTAACCACTAAGCTCAGGTGTGGAATGGGTCCTTCTTTGCCATCCTGCAGGGGTCCAAGGAACTATGTATGAAGACCAAATATATCTGAGAAACATACTTTGGTCATCTAAACAACCATATGTATGTATCTATAGCTATATTTGAATATCTTATAAATTGCAATCTTCCTGACAAATTTGAGTCACTACCTGTTTTGTATCAGATAAAGCTTTAATTTCACTCCATGTTTCTACTTCTGAATAAAATTCATCAAGAAGCCCAACTATTGAATTACCCCTATTTTCTTGCAGTGCCCTATCCAGAGTGTATCTTTGTTTCCTTAAATTTCCCCAAATCACTTCACAGGAGCCCAGATCCTAACACTCTTGCTGAGATGGCCTTGATTCTCCACAGTGTGGGTCCCACTTGCTACACCAAGCACCCACAAACAACTTTGTTTGAATACAGATGCATTCCAGATGAAGAGCTGAATTAAGAGTCTCAGTATCCTCCAAAACTAAACTTCAAGTCATTCCTTCCAAAATATATATGTGTGTGTGTATGAGAACAAAACACCTAGTTCCCACTTCCTTTGAGAGTTGGATGGTTCAGTCTATAGCAGTTCGATTATAGGCTCTCCCCTTTCTAGAGGGGAGGGAAAAGGTGCTTCAGATTTATCTTTTGCCTTTGGGAAATGTCACCATCACCACTCTACCACCATTTTGCTAAGGAAGACAAAAGAGTCTTAAGCAACTCACTGGAAAAACCTAAGGAAATTGAATTTGTCTTTCACCCTCATGTGGTGATTGATTTTCCTATGGATTTTTCAAGTATGTAGATCTAGACCTATCATTTGTACCTAGGATATTTAAAAGCATTTGACTAAGTCATTTGTAGATATAAACCCAAAATGCAATACAACATAATGTGTCACGATAAACATGAACTCAGACAACTAAGGTGCACACAGAAAGGGAATCTTTGTTGACACCAAGAGGTTAAGAAAGATTTCCCAGATAAGGTTATGCTTTTGCAAAGTTGAGTAGTTGTTAACCAGGCATGTGACTTGCAAGGCATTCTGGGTAGAGGAAGCCATATTGGTAAAGGAAAAGAGGTCAAACTCCTTGGGAGAAACCTCTATAGATCAGTTTGGCTCCCTTAAGAAACCTTCCCAAAGCCTTCAGTCTCACTTGGTCTGTTCTCACTTTTAGGAAATGCATGATCTATTTACATACTGGAGTCTGTATGTACAATGTACCAGTATTATTTTCTTTGTATCTCTCTCTTTCCTTGGAGGGAATTTTCTGGAACATTCCTGATAGCAGTACAGTGTATGAGACTGAGAATAGGGCTTTAGTGTCGAATAGAACTAGAACCGCCATTTATCCATCATGCAACCTAGGCAAGCATCCAGCAGCACATGTTAGGTGCTCAGAAATGTTTTTTGATTGAATGTGTGCATGTGTGCCAACTCGCTTCAGTTGTGTCTGACTCTGTGCAACCCTATGGATGGCAGCCCCCCAGGCTCCTCTGTCCATGGGGATTCTCCAGGCAAGAATACTGGAGTGGGTTGCCAAGCCCTCCTCTAGGGGATCTTCCTGACCCAGAGATCAAACCCACATCTCTTATGTTTCCTACATTGGCAGGTGAGTTCTTTACCACTAATGCCACCTGGAAAGCCCTTTGAAATATGTAAAGTCATTTCACCCCTTTGAGATTTAGTTTCCTCATGCTTAAACTAAAGATAATATAAGCATGGAAGCAGGGAGACCACTGAGGGACTAACAGAACAATCCAGAGAATTAATGAATTCATTCATGATAATGAAATGCTACATAGATAGCAATCAGAGAAGCAGATTGATTCAGGATGTTTTCTAGAGGAAGAGTCCTCAGAACCTTCTAATGGACTATGTATGAGGGATGAGGAAAAAGAGAAGACAAAAAGGACTCCATCCCCTTTGGACTTTCAATTTCTAGTGTCACTTATTGATGTGGGAAAGATTAGGAAGTACGTTGCTAAGTAAAGGTATCTAATAATCAGTTATATATAAGAGTCTGCCATATTCACAAATTTGAGACTTTTCAGCCTATTGATGACAATTAAGTGAGACACAAGGAACTACCGAGGGAGAGTGTATATTGAGAGTAGAAGGAATCCCGGGACATATGCCTGGGAACATTCAAACATGTAAGAGCTAAGCAGAAGAGCAAGAGTTAACAGAAGAGGCTAGGAATGAATGGGTATGAGCGAGTGGCCCCAGTGAAATAAATGGAAAATCAGGAGAAATTGATATCACAGAAGCCAAGGAGGAAATGTGATGCCTTCCTTGAAGAAGGAAAGAATGTCCATCTGCACAAAATACAGCCTAGAAATCAGGTAAGGCAACAACAGAAAAAGAATGTGGAAAACTGAGGGTCACTGGAAACTCTGATGAGCAGTGTTAGCTGGATGTCAAGACACAGTGAAAATAGGAACTTAGGACAACTCATCAAGGATGTTTGCTTGGGGAGGGTAAGGAAGAGTAAGGAATCGGTAGCTATGGGGAAATTGTCAACAAAGGTATTTGTGATTCTGTTTTGATTTTATTAAAGACTGGAGGCACTTTTGTTTTACATTGGAATGATCTGGTACAAAACAGAAACCAAAGACACTGGAGAAAAGGAACATGTATATGAGTGAAGGTCTTACTGAGGAAGAAAAAGAGGATAGTTAATATGTGATTCATGGGGTCGCAAAGAGTCAGACACGACTGAGCAACTGAACTGAACTGAACTGAACTGAATATGTGATTGACAGAAGCAGGAATAGATTATTCACCCAGTTGAATGGAAGGGGAAGAGGATAGGTTGATATCCTATAGGCTGATGAATTTAGTAGAGGAAAGGGGGACGGAATTATTATCTCATTGCACGTAATTTCTCTCCGAATTTTAGGGCAAGGTGATCTGTCAACAGTGAAAAGGGTACAAAAGAAGCAAGATGTTTGAGCAGAAAGGGCAATGTGTTGAAAAGTCACTTTAGGAAATGGGAAATGGAATGCTGGGAATCTATAATGAGATTAGCAGGCAGTATTGTATGCCCACTGGAAATGCATGAGCATGTATTAAAGTGAGACAAACACATGCAATTGTGTGCTCTGCTAACCCAATGTTTGGCTACTCAGCTGCAGAAACAAAATAAGTAGATATTGGGTTTCTCCAGGATTGGTATTGACCAGGCTGGTATGGAGGTGCGAGGGAAATTAAAGGTGTTTGCACAAAAAGCGGGAACATGAAGGGGAAAATGGTTAGGGCTGAAGAAATATCTCATCAATGAATGAATGACTTAGGATAGTGAAAACTTCGCCAGTGGAAACACACATCCTTACTGGGTTCCTTTCCAGCTCTCCTTAAATGTCTTTTCTGCAGCGATGACTATTGCATGAGGGTAGCTTACACCCTGTTGCCCAAAGCTTGGAGTTCTCAACCGCCTCCTCTCTGCGTGTCCCTGTGAAAGATGCACACGTCATCTGGAGGGGTTGAAGTAACCAAGGAGACCAAAATGATTCTTGCAAAAACCTTGAATGACATTTTCAGGGAGGCAATCCTGGCTTCTTCCTAAAATGGCTTTATATAGGTTTCCATGGTCAGGAAGCCCATCACAAAAAGGTCTCAGAGGCAGAGTGTGAGAGTGGGGACTGAGCCATGTAAGGGAATAAAGCATAGAGAAGGAACCAGAACGGCTTACCCTTCTCACCCCCGCTTCACTTCTCCTTGCTGTCTGAACTCCCAAAGGGAAGTTCGTCTGCTGCTCTTCCCACGTTTTCTGGCTCCTTTCCTTGGCCCCGTGGCCCAGAAACAGTGGTTTAACAACAGCTCTCTTTCTGATAACACCTCTTATGTGAAATGAGGGAGACTCCAGATTCCTGTTGATTCTAAAAATCATCAGAAACCGTTCATTGCTCTCAACTGATAATTTCGCTTTCCTTCCCCAACAGATGTGTGTGCTTAGTCACTCAGTCGTGTCCAACTCTCTGCGATCCTTTGGACTGTAGCCCGTCAGGCTCCTCTGTCCATGAGATTCTCCAGGTAAGAATACTTAAGTGGGTTGCCATGCCCTCCTCCAGGGGATCTTCCCAAACCAGGGATCAAACCTGCAGACAGGCTAGAGCCTCCTATGTTTCCTGGATTGGCAGGTTTATTTATTTTTAAATGCTCTTCAGCAGACAGAACCCTCAAAGACAAAAATAGCAAACACAGACATCTGTGTCTCCATTTAGAAGCATCATGAGTGAAATGAGGATGCCTGTTGCCTGGGGCCCCTCTTCTTTCCACTTAGCCTGACTACTGAACTGGCAAGCCCAGGTAACAGCTTCTTCTCAGAGCCTCTGAGCACCGTAGCTGTGTAATGACAGCTGCGGTTGGAGGGCCCAAAGCCACCGCACTGATATGTCTGCTGTTCCTGAGGACATGCTGTGTGAACTGGGTTTTTTGAGTCCACGAAAGAGAAGGCTGAAAAGTGCTTTAATTTAGTCTTCCAGTATCTGAGAGGTGTTTTGTTTTTTTTTTTTCTCCTCCTAAAGAGAGGGATAGCTTTGAATGCCTACAACAAAACTTAAAGCATAAACCTAGAGCAAGAAATCTTCCCAGCAGCCATGAGAAAGCATTCATACATACTGTCATTCAGTCGTGTCTGACCCTTTGTGACTCCATGGACAGCAGCCTACAAGGCTCCTCTGTCCATGGGATTCTCCAGGCAAGAATACTGGAATGGGTTGCCATGCCCTCCTCTAGGGGATCTTCCTGATCCAGGGATCAAACCTTCCTCTCTTGTGTCTCCTGCGTTTGGCAGGCAGGTTTCTCTACCACTGGCACAACCTGGGAAGCCCTGAGCAACATCTCGTAACTGTTTCCCCTGTAGAAGCACTCAGATGTGCTCCTGAATAGATCGGCCCTGTCTCCGTCCCTGGATCTGCCATGTCTAGGCGTTCAGTGAGCCTTGTTCTCCACCTGTCTGTGTGCAGGGTGCAGGGTCACACACTCTCCGCAGCCTCTACTCAGTGTCTGCTTCCCAGGACTTGTACCGTGTGGAGCGGCATTAAGTTACAACCTGCTTGCCTGCTCCTTGTGGAATGTTCGTCATCCCCTCTATGGAGAGGGAGAGAACGGGGACCGGCATGTATTAAACACCTACCATCTACGAGGCCCTGCAGATGAGAAAACTGAGATTAAGAGCCTCAACATAATTGGTTCCAGGCCTCTAGCCTGTCTGGCTCCAAACATTGTAAAATTTGCAACCTCTTCTTTCTCAGAGACTCTCTCTGCCTGGCCTATTTTTTCCAGCTTTATGGCCACTTTCCTCAGGTGATAATAGAAGAACTCTGCTGTTTCATAGAGAAGGCAATGGCACCCCACTCCAGTACTCTTGCCTGGAGAATCTCATGAACAGAGGAGCCTGGTGGGCTGCAGTCCATGAGGTTGAGGAGTTGGACATGACTGATCGACTTCACTTTCACTTTTTACTTTCATGCATTGGAGAAGGAAATGGCAACCCACTCCAGTGTTCTTGCCTGGAGAATCCCAGGGACGGGGGAGCCTGGTGGGCTGCCGTCTCTGGGGTCGCACAGAGTCGGACACGACTGAAGCGACTTAGCAGCAGCAGCAGCTGTTTCATGAGGAGCTAATCCAAGCCCTTTGTGGATACTACTCTTGGGTTGAGTGGTTTATCACTCTGGATGGTAAGAAATAGATTATTACTCTGAAAATCCAAAGTCTTCCTTTCATTTTTGTGATAGAGATAGACACTGCAGGACTTCCTTGGTGGTCCAGTGGTTAAGACTCTGAGCTCCTGAAGCAGAGGGCATGGGTTTGATCCCTGGTTGCGGAGCTAAGACCTCACATGCCTTGAGGTGTGGCCAAATTTTTTTAAGATTTTTTTTAATTAAAAAATATGCTGTTAAAAAGAGGAGACGCTGCATATTTATTTTTTGGAGGCCACAGAAGGAACTCTAAGCTGAGATGAGCAAGACCATTTCCCAACTCCTTCCTTCACTACTGGCTGTGCTTAGCCACTCAGTTGTGTCTCTTTGAGGAAGTCACTTGCAATTGTTGGAACTGGTTATTTTTCCTTTCATTTGATCTTTTAAAGGGGTTACAGGGTGATCGACTATCCCATTTTTCCCCCTGGGATTCTCCCAGTTTTAAAACTGAAAAGTCCTGTATGCCAGAAAAAACATCAATTTTAAAACTGAAAAGTCCTGTATGCCAGAAAAAACATCAGTCCTGAGCAAACCAAAAGGTTAGTAACCTTGATTAAAACCTCAGCAGGAAGAAGTGATAGACAAAAAGAGCTGGTAAACAAGAATTTAAGCAGAAGTTTGTTAAAAATTGGTTTCCTCTTCCTAGGCATTTAAACTCACTCTTTTATTTTATTTTTCATGGTGACAGTATGGGATCTTCTGAAGGCCCAGGAAAATAACCTAGAAATCCATTAAATGGGACTAGTTAGATAAAATTTGGAAACAAAATCACTAGAATGTAACTCAGACTTAAAAAATTAAGACAGTAGATACGTGTGTGTGTGCGTGCACGCGTGCACACGCACGCGCACGCTTAGTTGCTCAGTCATGTCTGACTCTCTGCTGTCCCATGAACTGTAGCCTGCCAGACTTCTCTGTCCATAGAATTTTCCAGGCAAGAATACTGCAGTGGCTTGCCACTTCGTACTCCAGGGTATCTTCCTGAGCCAGTGATCAAACCCACGTCTCTTTTATCTCCTGCATTGGAAGGCAGATTCTTTACCACTAGCACCACCTGGGAAGCCATATATACATAAAACCATGTTGAATAATTTCTAAGACTGGAGAAAGAAAGTATAAGTCTTTTGCATATGTACACTATTTGTGGACAGGTACTGTGTTAATTTTCTGTCACTGTGTTAACAGTGTTACACACTTAGTGATTAGAACAATGCACGTTTATCACCTCACAGTTTTTGTGGGTTAGGAATCAGGGCTTGGCTTTGCTAGGCTCTCTCCAAAGTTGCCACCCAGGTGGCGGGCAGGGCTGTGTTCTCATCTGCAGGTGTGACTAGAGAAGGATCTGCTTGCAAATTCATGTGGTTGCGGGCAGAATTCACTTCCTGTGGTTGTAGGATTGAGGGCTTTACTTTCTCACTTTCTTTTGGAGCCTGTGGAGGGGAAGCACCCTCAGCTCCCAGAGGCTGCCTGCAGTGTTTTTGCCACATGGGGTTCTGTAGCAAAGGATGCCAATCCCATTTATAGTAGAAACTCCAAACTCACAGATACATGGACACTGGGATATACTAAGAAGCTGCCTGGAAAACAATTCCATAAACTCCCGAGGTGGTCCACAGCCTAACAACATTGACATCACCTTGAGACTTGCTGGAAACACACAATTTCTATTCCCACCAAAGACCTACTGCATCAGAATCTGCATTTTTTAAAGAGTTAAATGTATATTAAGAGTTGAGAAGGTGTGGAGATGGAGAAGCTCTACTCCATACTAGAATCCACCCAGAAAAACTCACCCACATTTCCACAGGAAATATCTGCAGAGAAATGCTTCTTGCAGTACTGTTTATAATAGATTTTAAAATGAGTGGAAAATAAAACTGATAATCCATAGGGAATTGAAAAACAAGTTGTGGTATGTTTATCAAAGGAATACTATAAAAGAAGTTAAAATGAACATACAATAGCTATATCTATCACAGCTATATAAATAAATCCTAAAAAGCTAATGGTGAGCCCAAACAAAACAGAAATAACATGACCAAGGAAGGAATATATAATATAAGATCATTTATATAAAGTTCAAGATTTGGCATACAGATATATACATGATGTGATGTGTGTGTGCTCAGTTGTGTCCAACTCTTTGGAGCCCGTGGACTCTAACTCACAAGGCTCCTCTGTCCATGGAATTTTCCAGGCAGGAATACTGGAGTGGGTTGTTTCCTACTCCAAGGGATCTTACCAACCCAGGGATCTAACCTGCCTCTCTTCTTTACCACTAGTGCCACCTGGGAAGCCCTCCTGTTTTCTAGATGATGCCAAGTTCCCCTTCAAAATACATGTTGATTACTGTTCTGACAAGCATGCGTGGGGGTTCCCACTACGCCATGTCCTCATCTAGTCTCTGCTGGTCAGACTTGTAGTTTCTGTCAATCTGCCAGGCCGGTGAGAGACGGCATGACATTGCTGTCTAATCCTCCTTTCTTCCCCATAAATGAGATGTGCTTATTGACCACTGGCTTTCCTGGCCTGTGAATTGGAACTTCACATCCCTCACACATTTTTTTCTAATTCATTTGCTTTTCTTCATTGATTTGTAAGAAACACTAATTAAGAGCACTAAGAATGCAAGTTGATGTCCTTTTTCTGTTTAGGTTGCAGGTAGCTACTTCTCCTAAGCCAGAGAGAGCAAAGGCTGATAGGAGATGTAAGATTCTGGAAACAAACTAGGTCACTTCTGAGGTTTACCATCCAATGTCTTATGGTATCCCCATATAAATGTCACTCGTCTTGCATTAAAAAATATAATTAAAGCAATCAATTAACCAAACTAAATGCTTAAGATTAGCCACTCTATATATGTTTTTCCATGGTAACTTTTATTTTATCTTTTAGAGCTTCACAATTTTACTTATTATTGCTGCCATTTTTAGAGGGAAAAAGAGTCATAAATTAGCAAATTTGGGATTTTCCCAATTAGCTAAAATGTGTATTAGTCTTTTTCTGTTTGCTTTACCTTTAAGAAAATGACAATCTTTGGAAATTACTTAATGGAAGAAATGCCTTTATGTGTTTGATATTTACTTCTGTAGCTGTCACTGTTCGTATTTTTAAAAAGATACACTTACTTATTTAAACTTAGAGGAATTAGCTTCTTTAGAATGCATAACTGATTAGGAAATCTCATTTACATGATGGAAGGGCCTTAGAAAAATTTTGGTAACAGCCCAAAGAGAACTGCAGTTCCATTTATAATGAGAAAGGTACTATCAGGTTGGTGAGTGAGGCTTATTGCTTTAAGTAATAATGTGCTTTGTCTTAGGCCCATAATGTAAACAAGATCTTTAAGCATTGCAAAACAGAAACCACATAGACATGCTATACTGCTTAAATCTGAGGTGTAACCCTGTATCCAGGAGCTGACTATTTGCTCTAAGAGTTTACATATGCCTGAAACTATCAAGGAATTTTGGTCATTAGACCAGGCTCATCCTTCAATGCTCACCAGTGACGGATTTGTTTTGTTGGTTTGCATATTGTTTTGTTTCTGGTTTTGTTGTGAATTCATGTATTTAAACATGTTTGTAGTTTGTTAAAGACTGATCATGTTTCCCCGTCATTCTTATCTTAAAATCCTACTCCCCAGTATGATAGTATTAAGGGGTCAGACCAGGCTTCCCTAGTGGCTCAGTGCCAACACAGGAGACAGAGGTTCAATCCCTGGTCTGGGAAGTTCCTACATGCCTTAGAGCAAGTACTCCCATGCACCACAGTTGTTGCGCCTGTGCTCCAGAGCCCAGGAGCCACAACCACTGAGCCCATGGGCAGCACTCACTGAAGCCCAAGTGCCCTAGAGCTCCTGCTCCACAACAGGAGAAGCCACCGCAATGAGAAGCCCACTGCAGCGCAGAGCAGCCCCTGCTCAGCGCAACTAGAGAAGCCCACTGCAACACAGAGCAGCCCCTGCTCAGCACAACTAGAGGAAAGCCCAGCACAGCCAAAAAGAAAAAAAGAAAAAAAAAATGTTTAAAGGGTGGGGCCTTTGGAAGGTAATTGGGATAAGATAAGGTCATGAGGGTGGAACCCTAATGAGTGGGATTAGTGCCCTTTTAAGACTCTCCAGAGAGCTTGCTTCTCTCCCTGCTGTCCACCACGTAAAGACACAGGAGAAGTTAGCAGCCTGCAGCCCAGAAGAGGGTCTCCACACCTGGCTATGGGGCACTCTAATTTTGGATTTCCAGCCTCCAGGGCTGTGAAAATTTTCTGTTGTTTATAAGCTGCCCAGTCTATGGTATTTCTGTTATAGCAACCCAAACTAAGATACTGTGTTTTAATCCATCATACTTATAATTGGAAGTTTTCTCCTCTTTGGCTGATGGGAGCTAATTCAGACAGGCTCTTTTAGTGTGAAAAGATACTCCAGGCTCATTTTGTATACATTGTGCATTAGACCTGGGATAATTTATTCTCAAGAGATCCCTGATCCCCTTCAGTATTTATAGACAACATTCTGTGTACTAATTGTATCATGGCAAATGAGTTGACCATTGTTTCTAACATTTTCAGTGGACGCAGTAGAAAATAATATATTTTTCTTAATAAATATAAACATTATAAATAATATAACAAATAAATTGTATAACAATATAATATAATAATACAAATAATATATTTATTTATATAAATGTAAATAAATACATCTATATAAATAAATATGATAATATTTATTTATAATAAATATAAATATATATATATATTATGTTCTGCACAAAAAAGTAGCATAAATTTATAGTTCAAATCCAAGCCTATAAATTGTCACCTAACCACATTGATTTTATATTTATACCTCCTTTCAATTCTGCTGAAAAGCTCACATAACTACTGGCCTGATATTGTTCACAAAACACACAGAAAAATCTTAGAATAATCACATTTAATATTTCCTATAATAAAACAATTACTGAAAACAGTATAGGAATCTTTTTCCACAGTACTTTTGCCTCTGTATCTATCTCACCAGAGTCAGACAACCAGTTTGTTTTTTAAAGTCATTTGGAATAACTCTTCTTCATGTGGTTTTGTCACCAAATAGATACATAGTTAAGGTCATCCATTTTATTTTAGATTCAACTCTAAGTGATTATTTAATTTATTTAAATGTTTTTGAAACACACTATTAACATGGCTTCAAAGTAAAAACTACAATGTGGGATATGTTCAAAGCATTCTCCCTTATATTTTCCCTCTGCTCCCATTCTCCTAAAATCAGTCTGGACCTTGTACTCAGAATGGTCTCTTCAAAATGCAGATCCCGTCACCTGGCTCCTTTCCCTTCTTGATTGAAAACATTTGCTCACTGCTCCAGCCATTTCACTATGGGCAACTGGCCTCTGCATGAGAAAGGCTTTGCCCACCTCTCCAGCCTCATGCTTTATCCTTACTCTCAAGCAGAGCCAGTACCAAACTCAGTAACATTGTTGGTTTTTTGCCTCTCTCATTCCTTCCCGTTGCCCACAGTCTGCATGTGGGCCTGTTTAAATCCTAGTCACCTCCTGGTGTCAGCCTACTGGCTACCCTCTCCAGGAAGCCTCTACCTGGATCAGAAGCCACGTGAGTGTGCCCACAGCACTCCACAAACATAACAATCAACACACTCATATATATAATTGCCTACTAATCTGTCTGCATCCTCCACTGAAATGTAAGCTCTATTAGGAGAGAGACTGTCTTTTGGGGTTATTATTTTATCCCGAGAGCCTAAACCCTTTCCTAACTCTGGCTGCACGGTTTCTTTGTGAGTTGTTGTTTCGTTGTTAAATCATGTCCAACTCTTTGTGACCTGATGCACTGTGACCTCATCACGTTCCTCTGTCCATGGAATTTCCCAGGCCAAGAATATTGGAATGGGCTGCCATTTCCTTCTCCAGGGAATCTTCCCAACACAGGGATCAAACCTGTGTCTCCTGCATTGCCAGGCGGATGCTTTATTACTGAGCCACCAAGGAAACCCTTTCTTTGTGGGTAGCCAGGTGCTTTTGTTTAGTCTACACATTGTGTGAACATCCAGAGTAGCCTTGCCAGGCACAAAGCATTTGCTCACTAAATGTCTATTGAATATTAATTGGCCCTAGTTTTGATGTTTGCTTACTAGTAGTTTTATTGCTAATCCTCTTTTTTTGCTTTAAAATTTCTTTTTTAGCATTTTGGAACATCCTTTAACAGTGAAATCCCCTGAAGATGGTTGCACTGCTATTCTCCAAACAAATTCAGGCTTGCTGTGTTAATTCATTTGGGAAACCATACAGTTTCCTCCACCTCACCAAGATGGTCCTGAGCTATCAGAAGAGGACCTGTGCTTTTTATTCAAAATCTGACTCTTGTTCTTAGATCTTTGAAGGGATAGGAGAGAACACAGCTGGAACCATTACTCTTTGTTGGACAGATGGCAGGCCCTGAACTTCTATCTACTCCAAAGCATGGGGGAGTTTGGAAGCACGAAGCTTACAATCACAGCTGTG
The DNA here is from genome assembly GCF_014754425.2 of Oryx dammah. Lineage (NCBI taxonomy): Eukaryota > Metazoa > Chordata > Mammalia > Artiodactyla > Bovidae > Oryx > Oryx dammah. The sequence continues at coordinate 72,446,433 of NW_024070208.1, forward strand.
CAGTTTGATCTCCACTGTTCCTTTTATTCAAGCAGGTCCTTGAGGCTAATCTGCCTGGTGGAACTCAGGACCTCCTCCTTCAAAGAAAGTGCCCAAGGGCTCCCCTCATGGGGGGGAGGTGGAAGAAGACCTCTTCACAAGCAGAGAACCTTTAAAATAATTAAGGAACTAAGTCATTTGAACATAGTCTCCCCCGCCCCTCCACATTGTTGAAAGAATTGGCCAAATATCACCTTTAGTATAATAAAGGCTCTTTAAAAATCACAAGATAATCATTCTGAAAGCTCCCTCCCGCATTCCCTTGCAACATAGCCTTGCACAATGACAATGAAAGTCAGACACCCTTCACATACCACATTTTACAGAAAAGGCAGCTATTCTTTCAGCCCCCGGTAGGGCTTGTTTTAGGCCCTTTATAGAAGACACTTCAAGTCTGGAGAGATTGCACTGATAAAGTATCTTTTTTTTTTTTTTTTAACTGTGTTTAAAGAACAGGAAGCGAGATTTGAAGTGTTGTACATTGTTGTATGGAGAGAAAGTGTGTTAGTTGCTCAGTTGTGTCTGACTCTGTGATCCCATGGACTGGCCACCGGACTCCTCTGTCCATGGAATTCACCTGGCAAGAATCCTGGAGTGGGCAGCCATTACCTTCTCCAAGGGAATCTTCCCGATCCACAGATCAAAACTGGGTCTCCCACATTGCAGGCAGATTCTTTACCATATGAGCCACCAGAGTACAGAGAGAATCTGGACTTAAATCTATCACCTCTTAAAAAATTCTTTCAGAGGCTCCTTGTATTTCTTCCTAAACTATATATATGAGCAAATATCTTGACTTATCACAAAAAAAGTCTGGGATGACAGAGTCAGACAAATTCATGTCTAAAAGAAGATATAAAACTCCCAGTGGATACTAAGGTGGCCAGCTGCCATTTAACATTCAGATCTGCTAACCACAGTAAGTAAATATTAGTGAAAGCAGGTGTTGTTTTTGTTTTTTTTTTTTTTCATTGACTTCAAGAACTGGGCAAACACATGTTCATGGAAATAATTCTCTGAAGAGCAGATTTAAAGATTTGTGTTGAGAAAGACTAAAAGTGACTCTTTCACATAGTACCAAAAGCAGGAACAAAGCTTTCGGAGTCCCCAGAAAATTTACTTTTCCTTTTCTGAACTTAGAAGGACTTATTTAAAAAACAATTTTAAACTGTATAATTGATATATAGCTACATATTTAATGTCTATGACTTGATGAATTTGACATACATATATACCTATGAAAAAGCTGGCTTAAAACTCAATATTCAAAACACTAAGATCATGACATCTGGCCCCATCACTTCATGGCAAATGGAGAAAAAGTGGAATGAGTGGAAGATTTTATTTTCTTGGGCTCCAAAATCACTGCAAATGGTGACTGCAGCCATGAAATTAAAAGACAATTGTTCCTTGGAAGAAAAACTATGACAAACCTAGAACCTACATCTCCAGTGTCTCCTGCACTGGCAGATGGATACTCTACCACTGGCGCCATTTGGGAAGCCCATTGTGTGAATATAAACCACATTTTTTGTATCCATTCACATGTTAACAGAATGTGGGCTATTTCCATAAGCTGGCTATTGTGAACAGTACTGCAGTGATAGGAGCATGCAGGTATTGCTTAGAGATCCTGACTTCAATTCTTTTTGGTATATACCCTAAATGGAGATGCTGGATCATATGGTAGTTCTATTTTTAACTTGTGGAAGATAAAGATGTCCCAGAGGAAGTGAAGCTGGCCAAAAGGCTTCACATTAAAAGAATACCCAGCAATGTTTCATGACACTGAAGGCACAAAGAACAGGATGTTGAAAAGTGACTCATCCTTAGAAAGGAGCATGACAAGTCAACTACACATGGGAAAGATGCGTCTTCCATGCAGGTTTTAAGTTCTACGTTGCGAAGAAAGTAAAGTGAAAGTGTAGATCACTCAGTCGTGTTCGACTCTTTGTGACCCCATGCTAGCCCACCAGGCTTCTCTGTCCATGGGATTCTCCAGGCAAGAACACTGGAGTGGGTTGCCATGCCCTCCTCCAGGGGATCTTCCAAACCCAGGGATCGAACCCAGGTCTCCTGCATTGCAGGAAGATTCTTTACTATTTGGGCCATGAGGGAAGCCCTATGCTCTGTTCAAACCACTCTCGATACTTTTTTACAAAAAATTGAAGCACTTTCATTCTCAATGTCTTAGTGTTTTAAATTTTAGTATACTAAGTTCACATTGTTTGTTGTACTATTTTCATTATTTCCCTTTATGTTTACAACCGACTTAGAGAGTTTTTAATGTTTCAACATAAAGTTTTAAAGATCAAGAAGCAAACATAATTTCCCAAATTGATTATTAAAATCACTCTTCATGGTTTCAATTTGCATCTGCAAAATAAGGACTACCTGTATTCAAAGGGGGTCTTCCCAGGTGGCGCTAGTGGTAAAGAATCTGCCTGCCAATGATGGAGACAAAAGGGATGCAGGTTTGATCCCTGGGTGGGGAAGATCCCCTAGAGCAGGGCACGGCTACCCACGCCAGTATTCTTGCCTGGAGAATTTCATGGACAGAGGAACCTGGTGGGCTATGTCCAAGGGGTCACAAAGAGTCAGACAGTACTGAAGCGACTTAACCTGCAAGTATTCAAAGAAATTTCAAGTGTGAATGAATCAGTAGTAAGAATACTTAAACTATAAAACCTAACTTAGATTGATTCAAAGTATTAGATATCTTTCTTTCAGTGGATGTCAAAGAAAAGGCTTTCAGCCTCTATAACTAGCCCACAAGTCCCACAGAGAAAGCCTGATGGCATAAGAACAGGAAGATACAAGAAGAATGCTAGCTTTGGAAAACCAAGAAGATGAACTACATATTGGCAGTTTAGCTTACTAACTCTCCAGTCCTGAGCACTCATTCAATAGCTGAGGTTATTGAAATTGAACATGAAAAATATTGTTCAGGGTGCCTGGCAGAGACTTGGGACCCAACAAACTGTTGCTATACTTTACACAAGCACATGAGATCAAAACTAGCAAAAGTAAAAAAATCCAGTGGGGGTAGTAGAGCCCTTTCCCCACCCAAAACAATGGCAGGAGGTTAGCACTTATTAGACTCTCAGTAGATGTAAAGGATTTGGACAGACACATCAGTACAACAGCACAGCAAGGTAGAGCATATCCATGACTGTGGGCCTCCTTGTACAAGACATGCCCAGATCTGGGTGATGAAGGTTAGGCTAATGGTTAGGTTAATCTATGGGGAATCTTGAATTTTCTAATAAAAATTTCAGATATCCTAGAAAGAATTTTCAAACCCTAGGGCTTTTTTTTTTTAACATCTAATTATTTCTCTAATTCTACATTCATAGAAAATGTACCTTAGCATCTCTGCTTCTCATTTTGTTTGAATATACTACAAAGGGAATCAAATTTTAATAACTACTATTATTATGTGTTTACATATAATGAGGCTATTTCCATGTTCCAACAGATGGCCAGAAATAACTAAACGTTATTACAACCCATTCTTGTAAATGTGGAATGTTGCTACGAGTTTCTTTGATCTCTATCAATACAATACTGTTATTTTGATATTCATTTTCATAACAAACTTTATACTATCCTGGAAATTTACTAGAATCTTAATTCTTTCTAGTTTTTTCCAGAGGGGCACGGGAGAGAGACATTGGCGGTGGAATGCTCCCTCCTAGGAGTTGGAAAAATCAATTTGTTAGTTAGCCAAGACAAGAAGAGTTGAGTAGATGTGAAGTTGACCTTGGAAATAGTCTTAGCACCTATTCATCTCCTCAGATTGTCTCCTATCTGTCCACACATATTTACTCTGTCCTGAGTTTACAATCCATTGTCCTAATGTATCATGCCCTTACTTGCATCTGTACCTCAAAATAGCCCAAGAGAAAGGTCTGGCAGCCTGGACTAAGGTGGTGCCAGAGTGTATGGAGAGTAAATATGATTAGTGAAGGGGTTCAAGAACCGGAGGAACAGATCTTGGTACCCATCTAAATACATATAAGAGACCCTGTCTTCTCCTACGTCATCTCCCAGTGCCGTAGGAACAGTGAAATCCCTCCATGCCCTCAGTCGGCCTCTGATTCTGTAGTTTTCCACCTCCAGGTAGCTCTATTTGCCTAGTACGCTTCCCTCCCCAACCTTGCCTCCTTAGTTTCCTAGGACAAATGTTGCCTTACCCGACCTACCCTAATGGAATGAAGTGCTTTCGTCTAATTGTTCAATAGGCCCTTTAAACATATTTCTGTTGTGATATAACTGTTTTTATTCATTTTTTTAAGTATTATTGCCTTGTTGTTGGCAGCGGAGTTTCTGTTAGGGAAAGAAGTGTTTTTCTTTAGGAAAATGCACGGAGAAGCTGCAACTCACAGAAAGGACAGATTAGCAAGAGCAGCTCAGACAGTGACTCAGAAAAGGTATGTACAGTTTGGAGAGATCAGGGGAGAGAGGGCGAGGAATGGGCTGAAGAGATAAAAGGAGCACAGTGGGAGGTGGAAACGTCCATCTCCAGAGTCCAGTCGGCAGAGGAGACTGTCATGAAAAGAGGAATCTTAGATTCGATTTCAATCCATCTACCGTGTGGTCAGGAGACGCAATTTCACCATCGCATCTCCCACTTCTCCCCAAAGAAAGTCTACTTCCTGTGGTGATAGCACTGAATAACGAGAGCTTTCGGAGTATGAAGGAGACAGATCTGCGACCCATGCTTCAGTTGACACCAAGACTGAGCAAGAGGGATGGAGATCAAAGAAAACAGAGCAAGAAAAAAAAAAAAAAATTCCAAAGAAAATGAGTTGTCTGCGCTGGCAAGGAAATTTAGAAAAAGAAATAAAGATAGCATCCTTCCCCCATTCCAGATCCTTGCCTCTCTTCCCCACTGTGAACCATATACCAGGAGCTTCCCCACCTGTAAAATTAGGGGGATAAATTAGGTGGTTCCTCAGGGACCCTCAGTTTTAATATTTTAGGAATCTAAGCATATCATCAAGCCTAGGGAAACTAATAGAAGTTATGTCCTATTGTGGAAAAATATTCCGTGCTGTGAATGAACTTGATTAGGCTCTGGAGACAACACAAATAATGACAGTCATTTAACACCTAAGAGGATGGGGGGAAGCAAATTAAGAGAAGTATGCTCGTGGCACAAAACAATGGCTTATTTTGATTCTTCTGGCAGTTGTGTCGCATCTGTTCTAAAAATTATGATGTGTTTTGAAATTATTACTTGGGTGTGTATACAATGTGTGCAGACACTTAAATAATTATGTTATTAGAAAAGAGAAGTCTCCAGCAATCTGTGGACACAAACATGCTGATGTAAGCAAAAATATCAACATCCCATTCTCTCCACACCTGGCAATTTAGAGGGGGTCAACATAAGATGGCTGGATGGCATCACCGACTCAATGGACATGAGTCTGAGTGAACTCCAGGAGTTGGTGATGGACAGGGAGGTGTGTGCTGCAATTCATGGGGTCGCAAAGAGTCAGACATGACTGAGCGACTGAACTGAACTGAACTTAAGGTGGGTTTCCCAGGTGGCACTAGTGGTAAAGAACCTGCCTGCCAGTGCAGGAGATGTAAGAAACATGGGTTCGATCCCTGGGTTGGGAAGATCCCCTGGAGGGCATGGCAGCCCAAGTATTCATGCCTGGAGAATCCCATGGATAGAGGAGCCTGGCAGGCTACATACAGTCCTTGGGGCCGCAAAGAGTTGTATATGACTGAGGCTACTTAGCAAGAAACATAGGCTGTCGAGTAGCAACTGACTATGAGGACTCAGTTCCATCGACTAATTAAAATGCAATTATTTGGAAGGAAAATATTAGATTGTTTCTGTTTCTCCTAAAGGGAATTATCTAATTATATTTAAGAAACCGCAGTCACAAAGAGCAATCATTTGAAAGAATGGGATTGGGTTGGTTGGTTCAACCCTATTTAAAGACAGCAGGTCTGTTTGTTCTGCACTGGGGAAAGAAGGCAGTGTTGTCATTTCTAAAATGAGCAAATATTGATGCAATTAGGTCAATTTGCTGTTAGTCATATATTAACGAGGTGCACCCAGAACCGGCAGAGCCCTGGACAGAGGTCCCTAGGAGCCATCAGAGAATCTTTTGCACCATGTGTAGAAAGGAAGTTCAAGTCTTGACTCCAAACATGTACCGATTGGGTGATTTTAATTGCTATCTGAGCTTCAGTTTATTAATGTGAAAATTATGTATAAAACATATATATAGCTCCTAATTTGGGGGGTTGTTGTGGGGATTACATGAATTTGTATAGATGAAGTAGGTAGATCCATGCTTCGCACATAGCAAGCACTACATAAATGCAAGTTATAATATTTGTTGGACGATTTTGTCATGAGGAGAAATTTAAAAAGAGTATTGACTAGGAAAGAGATAAGCAGGTGCTCTTTGTTACACAGTTGGGAGAAAAATAAAGGATTTAGCGGTAATATTGATGTCATGGAGGGTGAACACAAGGCACCTGGGTAAACGGGGGGAGCGTCTACATATTTCTTGTCTACTATATTCCAGACTCTGGGCTAGGCACATTACCTGTGACAATTCATACAAACATTTTAGCATTCAGAGAAGTAGTTGTTACTATTTTCTGTACCTTACAAAGAAGCCATGGGGGGATCAGGGATGCTGAGCACCTTCGCTGAGAGCTCAGAGCTCAGAAATGGGTGAGTCACGACAGGACTCAGGTCTGCAGACTCCATCCTGTGGTCGTTGCATTACAGCACGGCACCTAACATGTTTGCAGCTCTTGCTGTGATAATGAGGTGACCTCCTTAACCAGGGGATCCAAGTAGCTGGCCTGGGACCCCCAAATGACATGGATGTACAGATGACTACACTCCTACGTTTCATTCATACAATCATAAGTGATAGTGGACAATAAAGTAATATAATAGTAGCATGCAATGATATAGTAAAATGAAATAAGGAGCAATAAAAATGCTAGCAAAGTGTATTTATCCATTAGAGAAGAAGTTCGACCAGTGGTTAACATTGTAGATTCTGAGATAAACTGAGTTCAACTCCGTTTCCCCTGTCTACTACTTCTCTGAACTTGTGCCCATCTCCTAATCTCAGTGCTTCAGTTCCATCTGTAAAATGGGGACATTAATAATAATCACTAACTCACAGGGTTATTGGAAGAATTAAACGAGCTAATATGTGTAAGGTGCAGACAGGAGTTTGAGCAAACTCTGGGAGACAGTGAAGGACAGGGAAGCTTGGCATGCTGCAGTCCATGGGGTTGCAAAGAGTCAGACATGACTAAGCGACTAAACAACAAATGTGAGGTGCTTACAAACAAGCACTCTAAAGAATTTGCTCTCAGCATCACCCACATCATCACTGTTGCCATACATGATCCTATGGTATAGTGGTTTCTCTTAATTCTGATTTGGAATGTCTCCACTGTAGCACACACCAAGCCAAGTATACAGAAAATAAGTAAGCATTAGGACTGCCGTTTAACGAGAGAGCTTAATTCTTACAATTTCTATTCACTTGGGGTCCCTCTAACACCCAAGGGAGTTTTAGATGAGATTCTATTCAATTATTTGGTCTGGAAACTAAACCTGTTTCTAGGACTTCCCTGGTGGCTCAGATCATAAAGAATCTGCTTGCAATGTAGGAGACCCAGGTTTGATCCCTGGGTTGGGAAGATCCCTTGGAGGATGGAATGGCTACCTATTCCAGTATTCCTGCCTGGGAAAACTCCATGGACAGAGGAGCCTGGCAGGCTATGGTCCATGGCATCACAAAGAGTCGCACAAGACTGAGTCCTTTATATTAGACATGAGAGTGTCACCCAAAAGTTCCTATTTGCCCTTCATCCACAAGTCTCTTCCCAAAGACAAAGAGAACAGGAGTCTCCATATCAACATATACTCTATTATAATGAGTTAATCTAATTTGGCTCATTTTTCACTCTTTCTTAATGTGGTCCACTGGAGAAGGGAATGGCAAGCCACTTCAGTATTCTTGCCTTGAGAACCCCATGAACAGTAGGAAAAGCAAAATGATAGGATACCGAAAGAGGAACACCCCAGGTCATTAGGTGCCCAATATGCTACTGGAGATCAGTGGAGAAATAACTCCAGAAGGAATGAAGGGATGGAGCCAAAGCAAAAACAGTACCCAGCTGTGGATGTGACTGGTGATAAAAGCAAGGTCCGATGCTGTAAAGAGCAATATTGCATAAGAACCTGGAATGTCAGGTCCATGAATCAAGGCAAATTGGAAGTGGTCAAACAAGACATGGCAAGGGTGAATGTCGACATTCTAGGAATCAGCGAACTAAAATGGACTGGAGTGGGTGAATTTAACTCAGATGACCATTATATCTACTACTGTGGGCAGGAATCCCTCAGAAGAAATGGAGTAGCCATCATGGTCAACAAAAGAGTCTGAAATGCAGTACTGGATGCAATCTCAAAAATGACAGAATGATCTCTGTTCGTCTCCAAGGCAAACCATTCAATATCACAGTTATCCAAGTCTATGCCCCAACCAGTAACACTGAAGAAACTGAAGTTGAATGGTTTTATGAAGACCTACAAGATCTTTTAGAACTAACACCCAAAAAAGATGTCCTTTTCATTATAGGGGACTGGAATGCAAAAGTAGGAAGTCAAGAAACACCTGGAGTAACAGGCAAATTTGGCCTTGGAATGCGGAATGAAGCAGGGCAAAGACTAATAGAGTTTTGCCCAGAAAATGCACTGGTCATAGCAAACACCCTCTTCCAACAACACAAGAGAAGACTCTACACATGGACCTCACCAGATGGTCAACACCAAAATCAGATTGATTATATTCTTTGCAGCCAAAGATGGAGAAGCTCTATACAGTCAACAAAACAAGACCAGGAGTTGACTGTGGCTCAGATCATGAACTCCTTATTGCCAAATTCAGACTCAAATTGAAGAAAATAGGGAAAACCGCTAGACCATTCAGGTATGACCTAAACCAAATCCCTTATGATTATACAGTGGAAGTGAGAAATAGATTTAAGAGCCTAGATCTGATAGATAGAGTGCCTGATGAACTATGGAATGAGGTTCATGACATTGAACAGGAGACAGGGATCAAGACCATCCCCATGGAAAAGAAATGCAAAAAAGCAAAATGGCTGTCTGGGGAGGCCTTACAAATAGCTGTGAAAAGAAGAGAAGTGAAAGGAAAGGAGAAAAGGAAAGATATAAGCATCTGAATGCAGAGTTCCAGAGAATAGCAAGAAGAGATAAGAAAGCCTTCTTCAGCGATCAATGCAAAGAAATAGAGGAAAACAACAGAATGGGGAAGAGTAGAGATCTCTTCAAGAAAATTAGAGATACCAAGGGAACATTTCATGCAAAGATGGGCTCGACAAAGGACAGAAATGGTATGGACCTAATAGAAGCAGAAGATATTAAGAAGAGGTGGCAAGAATACACGGAAGAACTGTATAAAAAAGAGCTTCATGACCCAGATAATCGTGATGATGTGATCACTAATCTAGAGCCAGACATCTTGAAATGTGAAGTCAAGTGGGCCTTAGAAAGCATCAGCTAGTGGAGGTGATGGAATTCCAGTTGAGCCATTTCAAATCTTGAAAGATGATGCTGTGAAATTGCTGTATTCAATATGCCAGCAAATTTGGAAAACTCAGCAGTGGTCACAGGACTGGAAAAGGTCAGTTTTCATTCCAATTCCAAAGAAAGGCAATGCCAAAGAATGCTCAAACTACCGCACAATTGCACTCATCTCACATGCTAGTAAAGTAATGCTCAAAATTCTCCAAGCCAGGCTTTAGCAATACGTGAACCATGAACTCCCTGATGTTCAAGCTGGTTTTAGAAAAGGCAGAGGAACCAGAGATCAAATTGCCAACATCCACTGGATCATGGAAAAAGCAAGAGAGTTCCAGAAAAACATCTATTTCTGCTTTATTGACTATGCCAAAGCCTTTGACTGTGTGGATCACAATCAACTGTGGAAAATTCTGAAAGAGATGGGAATACCAGACCACCTGACCTGCCTCTTGAGAAATCTGTATGCAGCTCAGGAAGCAACAGTTAGAACTGGACATGGAACAACAGACTGGTTCCAAAGAGGAAAAGGAGTATGTCAAGGCTATATATTGTCACCCTGCTTATTTAACTTCTATGCAGAGTACATCATGAGAAACGCTGGAATGGAAGAAACACAAGCTGGAATCAAGATTGCCAGGAGAAATATCAATAACCTCAGATATGCAGATGACACCACCCTTATGGCAGAAAGTGAAGAGGAACTAAAAAGCCTCTTGATGAAAGTGAAAGAGAAGAGTGAAAAAGTTGGCTTAAAGCTCAACATTCAGAAAACGAAGATCATGGCATCCGGTCCCATCACTTCACGGGAAATAGATGGGGAAACAGTGGAAACAGGGCCAGACTTTATTTTTGGGGGCTCCAAAGTCACTGCAGATGGTGACTGCAGCCATGAAATTAAAAGATGCTTACTCCTTGGAACAAAAGTTAAGACCAATCTAGATAGTATATTCAAAAGCAGAGACATTATTTTGCCGACTAAGGTCCGTCTAGTCAAGGCTATGGTTTTTCCAGTAGTCGTGTATAGATGTGAGAGTTGGACTGTGAAGAAGGCTGAGCACTGAAGAATTGATGCTTTTGAACTGTGGTGTTGGAGAAGACTCTTGAGAGTCCCTTGGACTGCAAGGAGATCCAACCAGTCCATTCTAAAGGAGATCAACCCTGGGATTTCTTTGGAAGGAATGATGCTAAAGCTGAAGCTCCAGTACTTTGGCCACCTCATGCGAAGAGTTGACTCATTGGAAAAGACTCTGATGCTGGGAGGGATTGGGGGCAGGAGAAGACAGGGACGACTGAGGATGAGATGGCTGGATGGCATCATGGACTCGATGGACGTGAGTCTGAGTGAACTCCGGGAGTTGGTGATGGACAGGGAGGCTTGGCGTGCTGCGATTCATGGGGTCACAAAGAGTCGGACACGACTGAGCGACTGAACTGAACTGAACCAGTGAGCTCAGCTCACGATCAAATTCCTAAGAGAGAGGATCCTACTATTTCCCAAACAAACTCTCCACACACTAGGCCCCATATCTTCAGTTCTGCTGCTGCTGCTGCTAAGTCGCTTCAGTTGTGTCCGACTCTGTGCGACCCCATAGACGGCAGCCCACCCTCTAAAATCTTTTCTAAGCAGAGCAAGTCAGGAAAGTGTTGGTTTTGTGAGCTAACAAGGTGGTAATCTTTAATAGCCACTATATTACTTTTTATAAGGGACTTTTCAGGATTAAAAAAATTTTTTTTCAAAAGACACTGGTATCTTCTGGCTAAACTGTAAGGTAGGTTAGAAATTGCTTTGCATCAATGGGAAAAGCGGTACACGAACTAATTTTAGCTATTTCATTCGTATTCTAAAAGGAGAATCAGGCTTTACAGGAAGTGATTGCTTTTAAAATATAATGCCTCTCTCTCCCTCCCTTTTCCTTTTCCAGCAATATTTGGCTTAGAGAACATTTTATGCGTTCCAGTTGTTCAGATGCTAATGGTTTTCTCTGGGGCACTTTTATTTCTAATAAGGTTTCCGATGCCCTCTAGTGGTTACTGTTTCGTTCCTGGCATTGGAAACAAGGTCATGTACAATTAGGCAGCAAAAAACTCATCTGAGGGAGAGTACTGTGTACTCCCTCCCTGCAATATTGGAAGTGGTTTCTGGGGTATCTTCTCTGAGTGGTGGGGGTTGGGGGGGGTGGATTCTAGGATGACTTCACCACCCCTTCCACAAGGACAGATTCAGACTTTGCTTTATTTTTCTAACTTATTTTCCTGTGCTCACCAGCATGGGGTTGTTTGAAATTCTGCTTCAGACTACTTGATAACTCACTATAAGGATTGGGTTTTTTTTTTGTTGTTATTTAGTCGCTAAGTTGTGTCTGACTCTTTGCGACCCATGGAGGGTAGCTCGCCAGGTTCCTCTGTCCAGGGGATTCTCCAGGCAAGAATCCTGGAGTGGGTTGCTATGTCCTCCTCCAGGGGATCTTCCTGATCTTCCCAGGGATCGCACCTGCATCTCTGGCATCTCCTGCATTGTTAGGCCAGTTCTTTACCACTGGCGCCTCTTGGGAAGCCCCATGAGGACTGGTTACTTCCACTCAAAAATTAACAGAGAGGAGCCTATTTCTGTCTTTAAATTCAAGATCCTGGAGACGAAGCTTCAGAATACAGTTCTCTGAGAAATAGAAACAGTCACGCCAGTTTTTAAGGCCGCTGGGTGGACCCATATGGCATTTTGCGGGGCCCTTCTTCCTGGTTTCAGGTGCACTGGTCTTTGTAGGAATCAGGCTATTCTCATGGTCGGATTTTTCAAAAAGCTAAGGTGATTCGAAAAATACATTCTGAGATGTAACAGCTGCGGCTGCGTGGTTCCAGGCAGATTCATTTTGGTACAGTTGCCAGCCCCTCTTTGTGCCCTCTGTAAATTTTGATCCCTAGTAATTATTGGAAATGACACCAACTCTTCTTAATTAACCCCTCTGACATCACCAGACGGTAGGCGTCCTCCCTGAGCTTCCTCATAGGATGGTGTGTAGGAATGGAAAAGACTTCAGTGCTCTGCCCTCTCACCCTTTTATTCACCAATCCTCAAGAGATTCAAGTGATGAAGTGGGTTTGTTCAGACTGGCATGTCACATCAATCAAAGAATCATGCTACCCACTGCTTATGTGGTGATGAAACCAAGGACCAGTTCCAAATAGGTAGGCAGGAGGAAAAAGCAGGATGATATATTACAAAATGTTTCCAATGTAATTAAGGTGGGGCCACTAAGACCATCTTTTCCATAATTCTTAAAGTGCAATTTCAAAAGTTTATTGTTTTATAAATTTTTTAAAATTTGTATAATTTTTGCTGCACTGGGTCGTCTCTTTATTCAGGCTTCTCTAGTTGTGGCAAGTGGGGGCTACTCTCTAGTTGTGGTGTGTGGAGCTCTCGTTGTGGAGGCTTCTCTTGCTGTGTAGCACAGGCTCTATGGTGCGCAGGCTTCAGCAGTTTCTGCACGTGGGCTCAGTAGTTGCAGCTCCCGGGCTCCAGAGCACAGGCTCAGTAGTTGTGGCACACAGACTCAGCTGACACGTGGCATGTGGGATCTTCCTGGACCAGGAATCAAACCTGTGTCCCCTGGCAGGTGGATTCTTAACCACCTGATGACCACTAGGGAAACCCCAAGATTATTGTTTTAAATGTTTAATTGTGAAATAGATCACACACACACACACACACACAGTTTACTATAGAATAATGAAAAAGCAAATACCCTTTTGCCAACCCCTTTAAGAGATTTTACAAATTAGTGTGTATAAGTCCTTTCCTGACAGTCCTACAAGATAATTCACTTCACTACATCTCCTCACCAGTACTTATTATCCAATTTTTAAACACTTACCCATCAGACAGAAGGAACAAGGAACGGCAGCCCGCTGCAGTTCAGCTTTGCTTTTCTCTGAATTCTAACGAGTTAAACAGCTTTCCACATATCTGTTGGCTGCTCATGTTGCTTCTTCTGGAAATATCTGTCTATGTATTTTTATTTAATGTTTCTACTGAGTTACCTATTTTTTCACTTGTGAGAGTTTTTAATATTCTCTAGATATGTAGGTAATATAGCCAGTCTTTGGCAGACAGCCTTCAGAGACAGGCTTGTCTTTTTGTACTCTTTATGGTGTATTTTGATGAACAGAAGCTCTTAATTTTTTTAAATTAACTTCAATTGCAGTAAAGTTGCTTTACAATTTTGTGTTAATCTCTTGTTGTTGCTTAGTTGCTAAGTTGTGTCCAACTCTTTCTCGACCCCCATGGACTGCAGCACACCAGGCTTCCCTGTCCTTCACTATCTCCCGGAGCTTGCTCAAACTCATGTCCACTGAGTTGGTGATGCCATCCAACTATCTCATCCTCTGTCACCCCCTTCTCCTCCTGCCCTCAAATATTCTAAGCATCAGGGTCTTTTCCAATTTCTACTTGTCAGCAGAGTGAATCAGATATTCATATACATATATCCTCTCTTTAATGGATTTCCTTCTCATTTAGGTCACTGCAGAGCGTTGATAGAGCTCCCCGTGCTATACAGAATGTTCTCGTTGTTATCTATTTTATACATGCTGTCAGTAGTGTATATATGTCAGTCCCAATCTCCCAATTCATCCCACTCTCCCCTCCCTCACCTTGGATCCATAAATTTGTTCTCTACATCTGTGTCTCTCTGCTTAGCAAATAAGTTCGTGTATATCCTTTTTCTAGACTTCACATAAAAGTGTTAATATATGGTTTGTTTTCATCTTTCTGACTTAATTCACTCTGTATAGCATTAATTTTTTATGTAGTTGAATTTATGAACACTTTCTTTATGATCTGTATCTTTTGTGGCTTATTTAAAGGTCCTTTCCTTCCCCAGGTTTAAAGATGGGCTCCTATCCCTTCTTCTACAGTGTTACTGAATTGTCTTTCATATTTCAAAGAAAGCGAACAGCCAGCCAAGGTCTCATGCCCCCTGCCCTTTACCAAGGGATAGGATTGTTGTTGGGAAGCAGCTGCTCAGTCAGCAAAGAGTTAATCCATCTCTGCATTTAGATGGAGCCGCATGACTGGTTCTTGCCAATGGACTATGTGTAGAAGTGATGTGGTGCCTACAGAAGTAGCGTGTGCCTTCTATTTCCTCACCCACAAAGACGCAAGGTCTCTGAATGTGGCGACGTCACGGATGGAAGAAATATAGACGCCTGAATCACTGCCTGCAGGTAAATAGCCTGCCAACCAGGAACCCCCATGTTGGACAGTCACTTGAGGAAGTAAAGGACTTCTATTGTGTTAGCCACTAAATTGGAGGGCTATTTTGTTTCATCAGCTAGCATTACCCTAACCAACGTGGAAATTGGCATCTTGACATGGGAAGTTGCCTTAACAAATTTGAAAATGTGCAGATTTGGCATGGTGGGTGGCTGGCAGGCAGCAAGAAAAATAAAGCAAGACATAAGTACAGTGCTTTGTTATATGGCGGCATAAAATTTGGCCTGCTGAAATTTTTAAAGCAGATCAAGTGCCTAGCAGATGTGTAGCTCAGCAAGAAGCAGTTGGAAGGAGTTAGAAATGTTAGTGCATGTGTGGGTTTCTACTCACTTCTTATAGCAAGGTGTAAAGAGGAAAAATGAGCCCCAGCAAGAAGTGGTTGCCTTGAGAGCACAGATGGAAAGAGTCCAGAACTTTAGAGTTTCAAGGTTTGGTAAAGCTGACTGTTTCTGCACTCTAAACCAGGATTTAAGAATTAGAATGGAAAGAACTTTGAGCAACAAAGGTCTTTGAGGAATTCTCAGCTACAGGAAGGGATGAGACCTTGTGCCAAAGATCACATTAAGATTACATTTTTCCAACGCAAGGTTATTTTATGAGTTGGCCCTAAGGTACTTGCCAATGTAGTGAAAGAGGCAACCAGGGGAGGTGGGAATAGAAAGCGAAAAGTATGAATCAGAGTGAAAATTGTGTCAGTGGAAGCACTAATGTGGTTATCCATACATGGGGTTTACTGGAAGCAAATAGATGTGAAGCCTTGCAAAGTATTTGTGAGAATTGTGTTGCTAAATAAACTACAATCTGATGTATTAAGCTAACCTTTAATGCATTCCAATATACATTCAGTTCAGTTCAGTCACTCAGTCATGTCCGACTCTTTGCGACCCCATGAATCACAGCACGCCAGGCCTCCCTGTCCATCACCATCTCCCGGAGTTCACTCAGACTCACGTCCATCGAGTCCATGATGCCATCCAGCCATCTCATCCTCATTCGTCCCCTTCTCCTCCTGCCCCCAATCCCTCCCAGCATCAGAGTCTTTTCCAGTGAGTCAGCTCTTCGCATGAGGTGGCCAAAGTACTGGAGCTTCAGCTTTAGCATCATTCCTTCCAAAGAAATCCCAGGGTTGATCTCCTTCAGAATGGACTAGTTGGATCTCTTTGCAGTCCAAGGTACCCTCAAGAGTCTTCTCCAACACCACAGTTCAAACGCATCAATTCTTCGGCACTCAGCTTTCTTCACAGTCCAACTCTCACATCCATACATGACTACTGGAAAAACCATAGCCTTGACTAGATGGACCTTAGTCGGCAAAGTAATGTCTCTGCTTTTGAATAGACTATCTAGGTTGGTCATAACTTTTGTTCCAAGGAGTAAGCGTCTTTTAATTTCATGGCTGCAATCACCATCTGCAGTGATTTTGGAGCCCAGAAAAATAAAGTCTGACACTGTTTCTACTGTTTCCCCATCTATTTCCCATGAAGTGATGGGACCAGATGCCATGATCTTCGTTTTCTGAATGTTGAGCTTTAAGCCAACTTTTTCACTCTCCTCTTTCACTTTCATCAAGAGGCTTTTTAGCTCCTCTTCACTTTCTGCCATAAGGGTGATGTCATCTGCATATCTGAGGTTATTGATAGTTCTCCCAGCAGTCTTGATTCCAGCTTGTGTTTCTTCCAGTCCAGCGTTTCTCATGATGTACTCTGCATAGAAGTTAAATAAGCAGGGTGACAATATACAGCCTTGACGCACTCCTTTTCCTCTTTGGAACCAGTCTGTTGTTCCATGTCCAGTTCTAACTGTTGCTTCCTGACCTGCATACAGATTTCTCAAGAGGCAGGTTAGGTGGTCTGGTATTCCCATCTCTTTCAGAATTTTCCACAGTTGATTGTGATCCACACAGTCAAAGGCTTTGGCATAGTCAATAAAGCAGAAATAGATGTTTTTCTGGAACTCTCTTGCTTTTTCCATGATCCAGTGGATGTTGGCAATTTGATCTCTGGTTCCTCTGCCTTTTCTCTACCAGCTTGAACATCAGGGAGTTCATGGTTCACGTATTTGGTGCAGGCAAATACTGTTTGCTTCCACTTACATGAGGTACCTGTGTGTGTGCGCTCAGTTGTGTCTGACTCTTTGCCACACCATGGACTGTAACCCATCAGCCTCCTCTGTCCATGGGTATCTCCAGGCAAGAATACTAGAGTGGGTTGTCATTTCCTTTTCCAAGATATCTTCCCAACCCAGTGATTGAACTCATGTCTCCTGCATTGCAGGTAGCTTCTTTACCACTGAGCCACCAGGGCTTCCATATAATGTACCTAGAATAGTCAAATTCATAGAGACAGAAAGTATGTGGGTAAATGCCAGGGGGCAGGAGGTGGGGGCAGTAGGGAGAGAGTTTCAGCTGAGGAAGGAGAAAAATCCAGGAGATGGATGATGGTGAGAATTGCATAACAATGTGAATGTACTTAGTGCCGTTGAAACATACGGTTTAATATTGCTAGAATAGTGTGTTGTATATGATGTGACTTTTAACACAATAAAAAAAATTTAATTAAAAACTGCAGTCTGCTTTTAAAAACCTGTGACTATAAAATTTCCCTCATGAGTCCAAACTTGTCCCAGTAGAAAGCTGGTAGTGCAAATGGTGTGCCCTCGAAGAGGACATATTTCTCGAGCCCATTTCAGATGGAGCCTTAGGGCAATGGTTCTCTCAAAGTGTGTTCCCCACACCATAAGCCTCACCATCACCCAGGAACTTGTTAGAAATGCAAACTCTCCAGAAACTCTATCCAAAACTCTCAGGAGGGTGCCCATCAATCTGTGTTGTAACAAGCCCTCCAGGGGATTCTGATGCTTGCTAAGACTTGAAACCACTGCCTCAGAGGAGAGAGGATTAAGGAGAATCTCCAGGACAGTGGGGAACAGTGCAAAGGAAGTTTCTTCTAAAGGATAGAATTGAGTTTAACCCAGAAACTTCAAGGACTTCCCCAGCGGTCCAGTGGCTAAGACTTCCTCTTCCAGTGCAGGGGACACAGGTTCGATCCCTGGTTGGGGAGCTAAGATCTCACATGCCTCACAGCCAATAAAATCAAAACATAAGCAACAAAAGCAATATTGTCACAAATTCAATAAAGACTTGAAAAATGGCCCACATCAAAAAAAAAAAATCTTAAGAAAAAGAATGAAGGTATCTACTGACACCTTGATTTTGGAGTTTTAAGGGTCAAGAATTGTAAGAAATAAATGTTTAAAAAAAAGAGAAACTTCCACCACAGCTCAGGCTCAGTGGTCTTCACAATGCCTGAAGTGAAGTGAAGTGAAGTGAAGTCGCTCAGTCGTGTCCGACTCTTTGCAACCCCACGGACTGTAGCCTACCAGACTTCTCAGTCCATGGGATTTTCCAGGCAAGAGTCCTGGAGTGGAGTGCCATTTCTTTCTCCAGGGGATCTTCGCAACCCAGGGATCCAACCCGGGTCTCCCGCATTGGAGTCAGATGCCTTACCCACTGAGCCACGGTAGGATTTCAGAATTCTTGTCTCAATCCTTCCCTTTTTCTGAAGGAGCTTTTATATGACAGTTATCTGCTCTGCCTTTATGTATTATGATTGGGACAGTTGCCATAAAATTAGAATTGCAATCCTTAAATTGTCAGATAATGAGGATCTACAACCAGGCCATTTGGAGAGATCTGCGATCAGTTACTGCCAATGGACTGTGAGAAAAGTGGTTAAGAAAAAGGGGGGATTAAGAAGATTCCAAGGCTCTAGGGAGTAGAGAAGTCGTGAATTGAAAGGCCTTTGGGTCCCTGACTATGTGAACAACAGCTACCATCTGCCCAGAAACACTGGCACTGATTATTTAATGAGTAGTAAGGTTATATTGTGTTGAGAAAATTTCTAATGTTTTCAATACTATAAGTGCATTTCTTGTGTTTATTTATATTTATTGTTTAGTTAGTATGTTGTTTTGCATATTAGATGTGTCTCTTTAAAAGAGTACTTTTGTTATTGTTATTCAGTCACTAAGTTATAAGCTTCATCATGCATATGAGCTAAGTTGCTTCAGTTGTGTCAGACTCTTTGCAACCCCATGGACTGTACCCTGCCAGAGTCCTCTGTCCATGGGATTCTCCAAGCAAGAATACTGGAGTGGGTTGCCATTCCTTCTTCAAGGGAACCTTTAGCACAAGTTATATGAAAATGTAATCTGAAAATCTACACTTTTTTTTTTTACTTTTATTTTAAAATTTTGACCAATGTCCCCTGGAGAAGGGAATGGCAAACCACTTCAGTATTCTTGCCTTGAGAACCCCATGAACAGTATGAAAAGACAAAATAACAGGATACTGAAAGAGGAACTCCCCAGGTCGGTAAGTGCCCAATATGCTACTGGAGATCAGTGGAGAAATAACTCCAGAAAGAATGAAGGGATGGAGCCAAAGCAAAAACAATACCCACTTGTGGATGTGACTGGTGATAGAAGCAAGGTCTGATGCTGTAAAGAGCAATATTGCATAGGAACCTGGAATGTCAGGTCCATGAATCAAGGCAAATTGGAAGTGGTCAAACAGGAGATGGCAAGAGTGAACATCAGTCCTGGGTGTTCATTGGAAGGACTGATGCTAAATCTGAAACTCCAATACTTTGGCCACCTCATGCAAAGAGATGACTCATTGGAAAAGACCCTGATGCTGGGAGGGATTGGGGGCAGGAGGAGAAGGGGACAAGAGAAGATGAGATGGCTAGATAGCATAACCGACTCGATGGACACGAGTTTGAGTGAACTCTGGGAGTTGGTGATGGACAGGGAGGCCTGGCGTGCTGCAATTCATGGGGTCGCAAAGAGTCGGACACGACTAAGTGACTGAACTCAACCATAGTTATTTAAGATGTTAACAGTAGGAATAACTAAGTAAGAAGGGCTTCCCAGGTGGCTCAGTGGTAAAGAATTCATTTGCCAGTGCAGAAGATGTGGGTTCAATCCCTGAGTCAGGAAGATCCCCTGGAGAAGGATATGGCAACCCACTCCAGTATTCTTGCCTGGGAAATCCCATGTACAGAGTAGCCTGGCAGGCTACAGTCCATAGGGTCGCAAAAGACTCAGACGGGACTTACCGACTGTACAAAACAACTGCCAAGTAAGGAATATATATGAATTCTTTGCACTATCTTTGCAACATTTTATAAAATTAAAATGATTCAAAACAAAAGCAAACAAGTTTTGACTTGGTGCTTGTGTGCTCAGTGGTTCAGTTGTGTCTGACACTTTGTGACCACATGAACTGAAGCCTTCCAGGCTCCCCCGTCCATGGGATTTTCCCATGTTAGAAAATATTTTGACCATGTAATGTCACTCTGCTTGCATACTATTGCATTCATAGATCTGTTTATCTTTAGGCCAGCTCAACACTGTTTTTGTTACTGTAGCTGAAATTCTAAACTTTAGATTGGACTATTTAGTCATCACATTTATTGTGATCACTGACGTATTTGTTCTTCCATCTTATTTTATGGCTTCATTTGTCCCACTTTCCTGTTTTTCCCTCTTACTTCTTGACTTCACTTGAATTAATTGATTATCTCTCTATCTCTTATAACTCCCAGTAAACAGAACTGAATTTATCATATCCTTAGTTTAGGACAGATTTTCATCACTGTTCTATATAAAACCTTTCTATACTCCATTTGCTTGCTTGTTAATTAATACAGTAAATACTTGTGACCTAATTACTAAACTGTTTTTTCCCCCAGTCTCTTTTTTATCTCCTTCTAAAAATCTGCTCAGATACATACTGGGCCTTATCATTTTCTCCTCAAGGTGGAACTCTTTCAAATCTTTCATTTTCTTGGTTCTTTGGGTTGCATTCCATATAATTATTTCTTATTTCATTTTCAATTTTTCAATTTACTTTTTCAGAGTTAGGTCTCCTGTTTTACCTATCAAAATTTTTATTTTAATTTATTATACCTGTTAGTTCTAGAAGTTTGAGAGGTTTTTGCTTACTAATATTATAGTCTCACTTTCATCACTCTTCTTCTCAAGACTCAGTTTTTAAATAAATAAATGGTTTTCTTAAGCTGCTCAGTTTGGAGTTGTCTTTTATTTTATTTGTTTTTTTATTTTGGCTGAGCCATGTGGCATGCTAGGTCTTAGTCCCCCGGCTAGGGATTGAACCCATGCCCCATGTGTGGGAAGCCCAGAGTCCTAACCACTGGACCACCAGGAAAGTCCCAAGACTCAATTTTGGCAATTTGCTGTATGACTCAGGGAACTTAAACCAGGGCTCTGTAACAACCTAGAGGGTTGGGAGGGGCAGGGGGTGGGAGGGAGGTTGAAGAGGGAGGAATATGTATACCTATTTCTGATTCACATTGATGTTCGGCAGAAACCAGCACAATACCATAAAGCAATTATTCTTCAATTAAAAAATAAATTTTAAAAAACCTCAATTTTTAAATTAAACCTTCATTTTTCAATCAGTGTCTGATATTTCTCACATATGAACTCTTTGACAATTTCTTTCTTCTATTCTCTAATTTTGATGTATTTCACCCATTGGGCCTTTATGATGACACTTCTTCTGATTTGTTTTTAGATGTGTTTCTCATTTTCCTTGAAAATTTTACCAATAGGAATTCTTGGAGACCGAGGTTAAAGCCCTGTTCCCTCAGAGAGGTCTTGCATATGTTTTCTGCCAGTTCCCTGGTAGTCCTATCCATCTGGAAATCACTTTAAATTCAATTCTCCACTTGAACTTCAATTTTAACATGCAGGTAACAACAAATTTACATGAGAGTTTGATGCTGACAATGATTTCTCAGGGGCAAATTCATTTTCCTTCCATCCAGTGTCAAAGTAAATGCAGGCTATTTTACATGCTGTTCCCTTCTGCTTTGTAGTCTTATTTAATATTCCCTCTAACACTGATGGGCCGAGTTTTGCAAAGATCTGTTAGAATGCCTGACTTTTTGAGTTCCATACATTATGTCCTATCTCTTATACTTAAGATGAGCATGTATCATTCCATATGCTTTTAAGAATAAAAGTGGATGCAATTAATAACTACACCGGAGCAACAGACATTAACTAGTATTTGTCCTGGATAAATCAGGAGGTATGATCACCTTATTCTTCCCAACACAGGTATCTTGGGCTCAAAACCACCGTGATTTTGCAGCTCCTGTTTGGAAAACTGCTGCTTCTACTGTCTGCTGACTTCTAGCTTCCCATCTTCATATTTATTTTTTCCCTTTATGGATTCTTTAGTTTCTTACCAGCTCAGTGAGTATTTTTATAGGTGTTTATGAAAATATTTTATTTAGCCATTTTCACTGGTTCCAGTTGGAAGATTGTAGAGTAAATTTAATCTAACCTATTACCAAAAACAGAAGGCAATCCAAAGATTCAATTTAAGCATGAATCCCCTATACCCAGAAATTGGGAGAGTAAGAATTGGGATTAAAAAAGCAGGTATTCCTCATTCTATAAGAGGCTCATGTCTTTAATTGTTCTATATATCACACCTTCTAGCATATTGCCAAGAGCTGGAAACATCACATGGCCATGTGCTGGAGGAGCTGAAAACCTCACTGGGGAGAAAAGAAATGCATGGATACAGAAGAGTGGTAATCCAAGACCTGTAAGATAAAGTGCCCAAAGTGCTTCATGAATAAGGAAAAGAATTTGTAGGACTGGCTATCTTGGGCTAAGGAGTTAGAGAAAATTTCACAAAAGCTGAAGACGTTGTGAATAGTTTATTTATACAAAGAAGATCATTTGTGGTACACCTGTAGATTTTTTTCTTGACTTTCGTGATGTGAGATACAGATATTTATAATGTGGCCTCTGATAATGGGATAATAATAAGCATTTAATACCAAATACTGCAGTGGTGTTCATCTTCTAGATGGATTTAAACTGATAAATGGGGCACACACAATTAGCACCCTTGGAAATATCTGTGGATTTACCACCTAGAACTGACTTCAGGGTTATTGGTGAGAGGAATTGAGATAATTATATGTGTTCATGAAATGGCCCTTTGGATTGAGTTTTTTAGATATAACTAGAATAATAATAAACTGAAATGGTGAAAAGAACATGATAACATTTTATTGAGATTTGACTACAGGACAATATAGACACTCAACTTAAAAGGCACACATGAATAATATAGTTAGTTTGCAAGACTGTAGTATCTTTGAAAGCAAAATTGTTTATTATTAGGGTTTATGTCTCCAGGGTATAACATAGTACTTTGCATACAGTAGAAGTTTAGAAGATGCTGGTGTTAGTTAACCTGAACAGAAATTTTAAATAATATAGTAATTCTAAACATGTAGGCATTCCTCTGTTCTTTAAAACCCTGTATTCAATAAGCAAAGATATAAACAGAATACAGAATGTTTATGCATCTTTATTTAGTTTTCAAATGTTTCTGGAAGGAATTGTGATTAATCCAAAAAGCATCATTTAGGGGCATGAATGTACTGTTAATGAGCATTTCCAAAAAAAAAAAAAAACAATATGATCAGGCTAGGGAACACATTTTCAAATCATGGAGAACAAATTAAATGCTATCACATTATCACATACCATATACTCCTATATCATATAATATGGAATCATAGAGACAAAATAAAAATAAGGAAACAGAGCAACTGCAAGAAACTCAGTGGTTTAGGTGCACTTTGAAAAGTCCTGCTGTTCTAAAACCTCAAATGTACACAAAAGAACAAAAGTCAGAGGAAGCTTCACCCGCACTGAGATCAGGAAACACCTCTGGTATCGTACTACCAGCCCCTAAGACTTTCTTCTAGATATCAAACAGTTAGGGTAAATAGAAATAAGATGCCAGAAATACACCGGGCTGCAGAGGTACAAAGAGCATATCAAGTCATAGGCAGGGAGTGGAGGGCATTTGGAACAACCTCACTAATCTCCTCCAGCTTAGTATCCCAGAGTTCTTCTTTGTTCTTTGAATGATCATTCCTTTAGAACTCCTGTCTGTTTCAAGCATGCTTCTGAGAGTGTTAATTATAGGTTTCAAAAAATTGTCAAGTCAAAAATCTTTCTGGTTCAACCTCAAAAGCTTAGCAGTCTCTTGGTGTGAAAAAAACAGGAAGTGTTCCACATAGGTCCTGCACCCTCACCTGCCATAAACTACAGTGGAACAAAGAGAGCCTCTCCTCAGTTCAGTTCAGTCACTCAGTTGTGTCCGACTCTTTGTGACCCCATGGACTGCAGCACGCCAGACTTCCCTGTCCATCACCAACTCCTGGAGCTTACTCAAACTCAGGTCCATAGAGTCGGTGATGCCATCCAATCATCTCATCCTCGGTCGTCCCCTTCTCTTCCTGCCATCAATCTTTCCCAGCATCAGGGTCTTTTCCAATGGGTTGGTTCTTCCCATCAGGTGGCCAGAGTAGTGGCGTTTCAGCTTCAGCATTAGTCCTTCCAATGAATAAAACTGGGCAGAGTGTCTGGTGGCTCAGTGGTAAAGAATCTGGAGACATGGGTTCGATCTCTGGTCTGGGAAGATCCTACATGCTGATCCTGGAAGAAAAGTCAACTGTCTTCAAAGGACAATAATAGAATCTAGTGTCTCTACAATACCCAGTATTCAGTAAAACATCAAGACACACAAAATAGAAGAATGTGTTCCACAGCCAAAGAAAGCAATTAGAAACTGACCTCTAGGTCACTTTATGTTGTTATTATTGTTGCTTTAATGGCTCGTCCTTTAAGAAACCACTGTGATAGGCTGCGTGTTAACCTTTCCAAAATGTCCTCATCCTAATCCCCAGAACCTGTAAACATTTACCTACGTGCTTAGTCGTGTCTGACTCTTTGTGACCCATGGATGGTAGCCCGCCAGGCTCCTCTGTTCATAGGATTCTCCAAGCAAGAATACTGGGGTGAGTTGCCATTTCCTTCTCCAGGGGATCTTCCTGACCCAGGGATCAGACCTGGGTCACCTGCATTGCAGGTGGATTCTTTACCCTCTGAGCCACCAGGAAAGCCCAAAACACAGATGGAAGGATGTGGGATCTTAGTTCCCTGACCAGGGATCAAACCCTGGCCCCCTGCATTGGGAGCATGGACTCCTAACCATTGGACCAGCAGGGAAGTCCCAAACATGTTGCTTTACATAGAAAAATAGACTTTGCACGTGAGATTTAATGACAGATTTTGAAATGAAGAGATTACCCTGAATTATCTGCAGAATTGCAAGAGTTACAATAAAATGAAGTCAGGAGAGTCAGACTCAGAGATGGGAGATATTCACATAGAAGTCCAAGTCAGAGAGATTTGAAGATGACACACTGTTGGTTTTGACGAAGAAGGAGGGGCCATGAGCTCAGGAATGCAGGTGGTGTATATGAGCTGGAACATGCAAAAGAATGACTTCCCTTCTAGAGCTCCCAGAAGTAAGGCAGGACTGCCAACTCCCTGACATCAGCCCAGTGAAACTTGGTTCAGATTTCTGGCCTCCAAAGAGAGTTGTTGTTCAGTCGCTCAGTCAAGTGCAACTCCTTGTGACCCCATGGACTGCAGCACGCCAGGTTTCCCTGTCCTTCCCTATCTCCCGGGGTTTGCTCAAACTGAAAGAGAGTAGGTTTGTGTTGTTTGAAGCCACTAAATTTATCATAACTGTTTCAGCATCCAGGGGAAAGGGATACAAGCCAGATGCTGGATTTAATAGACAATGATGTTAAAGCAGCTGTTTAAACATGCTTAAAGAGTTAAAGAAAAAAATATATTTATTCAGTGAATGACACCAGTGTAACTTTCAGAGAGCAATGGAGATCAACAGAAATTTTACAATTGAAAAGTAAAATAACTGAAATAAAAACTTCTCAGGAAAGCCTCTCTGATTCTTTCACAGGCAACTTCATTCATTCAATCAAAAATAGAC
Organism: Oryx dammah; assembly: GCF_014754425.2. Taxonomy (NCBI): domain Eukaryota; kingdom Metazoa; phylum Chordata; class Mammalia; order Artiodactyla; family Bovidae; genus Oryx; species Oryx dammah. Next base: position 72,472,275 of record NW_024070208.1, read on the forward strand.
ATGCAAGGAGACAGAACCATGTGGTTAATAAAAATGAGGAAGATAGCAGTCAATGGAAGCAGACTCAAAGGTAATCCAGATATGGAAAGATAAGAACTTTAAAATAACTGTGATTATTCAGTTCTAGAAAACATGGGGAAAGGAGGACAAAATAGATTAAAAGACAAAGAAATTCACTGACATGGTAGAGTTCATTAAAAGAAACAAATGTACATCCTATAAATGAAAAAGATATAGTATCTGGTATTAGAAATTCAATAGATACACTTAATAGCAAGTTGCATAGAATACAAGGCATGATCAATAGAAAATATTCAGACAGAAGCAAAACAAAGGAAATAGAACTGAAAAAAAAAAAGCACCACTGTGTACTAGGATCTAATTTCTTCCTGGGAACTCAGTAACAGAAGTGGCTCTCACCCTTCAGTCATTTTTACATTATTGCTCTTCTATCATTTGATATAACTTGAGCTAATTGTATAACATCAGATACATTGTACTGAATGGTGTTGGGTAGAATTTAAGAATAAAATTAGAACAGGAAATAATGTTTGACCCTAAGTGTTACACGGCCTTGTAGTTATGAATGATGTCTTATTCTGCTCCTTATCAGAACCTCTAAAGGGAAAACAAATTGGCCTCCACTGGCCCAAAAGGATACCCAAAGGCAATAAGGTGGGTTTGGAGGAAAAACCTGGCAGCAGTAAGAAAGCTCTTCTGATGACCTCCTTCCCCAAGGGCACAGTTCCTCCCCTATGGATCACAGGCATGGCTGTGATAGTAAACCTCAAAGAGTTAACAAAAATCTATCTCATAGAAAGCCATAATTCAAAGAGACACATGCACCCCAATATTCACTGAAGCAACATTTACAATAGCAAGGACATGGAAGCAGCTAAATGTCCATCAATGGAGAATGGATGAAGAAGATGTGGTCCATATACACAACGGAATGTTACTCAGCCACAAAAAGGAGTGAGTTGAGTCATTAGTAGAGACGTGGTTGGAGCGTCATACAGAGTGAAGTGAGTCAGAAAGAGGAAAACAGTATCGTGTTTTAATACTTACAGGTGGAATCTAGAAAAATTGTGTAGATGGTCTTATTTGCAAAACAGAAATAGAAACACAGACCTAGAGAACAAATGTCTGGATTCCAAGGAGGGGGAGAAAGGCTGGGATGAATTAGGAGATTGGGACTGACATATATACGCTATTGATAGCACTGGGAATCCTAATCAGTGCTCTGTGGTGACCGAAATGGGAAGGAAATTCAAAAAAGAGGGGACATATGTATACATATAGCTGGCTTACTTGGCTGTACAGTAGAAACCAACACAATATTGTAAAGCAATTGTACTCCATTAAAGCTTAAAATTCATGGTCATCAAAAAAATTTTTCTCATATGGAAGAGGAATTCTATCAACACTTACACTCCCTTAGAGGAGATACTGGAGAGGAAGCTTCCATATCTCTTTTTATTCCTTCCTCATGTCTTTCCACAGGTGCAGGAATAGCTAAACCTGATCAGTGAGAGATGTGTTCAGAGTGGAAGGCAGTTGAGGCATCAAAGATCTTTACAGGAAAGCCATGACTAACAAAAACAGGAGAATGTTTGAATTTTAAAGTAACCATGGTGAAAGGCCCAGTGGATTATGACAACAATAAGCAATGACCAGAAAACTAGTTTTATGATTGAAGGATCATGCTGGTACATCCTGAAACCTTGCTTAGTCACCACGTTACAAGGTAGTCAGACATCACACACCTCCTCTGGTGGATTAGAGCTTCTGAAAAAGAAAGGAAAGAGGGACTTCCCTGGTTCAGTGGTTAGGTATCTGCCTTGCAGTGCAGGGAATGTGGGCTTGATCTCTAGTTGGGGAACTACCATCCCACATGCTGTGGGGCAACTAAGCCTACCCCTCAACTGGAGATTCCATGCACCACAATGAAAGATCTTGAATGCTGTAACTGAGACCCGATACAAATAAGTAAATAGATATTGTTTTTAAAAAGTAGAAGAGGGAAAGAGAGAAGGAGGGAGAAAGTGAGGGAAGGAAGCAGGGTGGGAGGGAGGGAAGAACGAACCTGTATTTAAGTCTACCTCTAGCTCTACCTTCCAACTTAAATACAAGGCATCAAGGACTGTTGATAAATAACAAAAAGGAGTTCAAACAATCAAATTCACAATGTGGAAAATTTCCGAGAACAAATGACAGGACTTGCTCATAAATAAAGGGAGCTGCTGCTGTAGCTGCTGCTGCTAAGTCGTTTCAGTCGTGTCCAACTCTGTGCGACCCCAGAGACGGCAGCCCACCAGGCTCCCCCATCCCTGGGATTCTCCAGGCAAGAACACTGGAGTGGATTGCCATTTCCTTCTCCAATGCATGAAAGTGAAAAGTGAAAGTGAAGTCTCTAAGTCATGTCCGACCCTCAGTAACCCCATGGACTGCAGCCCACCAGGCTCCTCCGTCCATGGGATTTTCCAGGCAAGAGTAGTGGAGTGGGGTGCCATTGCCTTCTCCGAAATAAAGGGAGAGGTAACTCTAATAGACTAAAAGAAATTTAACAGATATATCAACCCAGTGTAACACATACACCTGGTTTGGAACCTGATTTGGGAAGAAAAAAAAAACTATGAGAGGACACATTTGAGGCAATTAGGGGAGAGAAAATATGGATCAGATATTAGATAATATGAAGGGATCATTTTTTATTTTGTTTTGGTATCACGTGTTTTGAACGAGATCAATGTGGAAGAATTTATTGGTGAAAGTGAAGTCACTCGGTCGTGTCTGACTCTTTGCGACCCCATGGACTGTAGCCCACCACGCTCCTCCATCCATGAGTTTTCTAGGCAAGAGAACTGGAGTGGGTTGCCATTTCCTTCTCCAGGGGATCTTCCTGACCCGGGGATCGAACCTGGGTCTCCCGCATTGCGGGCAGACGCTTTATTGTCTGAGCCACCAGGGAATCCTACTATGTTTTCTAGGATTAGCTGTTGGATGTTCTAGAAAAAAAAAAATCTATGGGAAAGGATACATGAAATAAGGATGGTAGATTGCTGATTCTTGGTGAAATTAAGGCATGGCTATGTGAGGTCACTTGTTATTTCTCTAATTTTTGTGATTATTTGAAGCCTTACCTGGTGGTGCTATTGGTAAAGAACCTGCCTGCCAAGGCCGGAGATGCAAGAGACATGGGTTTGATCCCTGGGTTGGGAAAATCCCCTGGAGAAGGAAACAGCAACCCACTCCAGTATTCTTGCCTGGAAAATTCCACGGATGGGAAGCCTGGTGCGCTACAGTCCAACTCACAAAGAGTTGGACATGACTGAACACATACTCATACATGTTAAAGATGAAATGGAGGGGTTACTGTCTCCTGAGTTCAGAGCAGGTGTGTCTGGATGCAAATTCCGGTCTCTAGGCTGTGGGAAGACCAGCCAGCTCCCTTCCTGGCAGACAGCCAGAGCTCTGCTCTTTTGTTCTTACCCTTTCTCTGCCTACAATTGGGAGAACTGGGCAAAGGGCATTCCGGTCCCATTCTAGTCTCAGAAGTATCATCAATCTCTTTTTTGGCTTCAGTTCCAAACTGCATCCTCCGGCACAATTTGTGCACAACACTTTACTCGGGAAAAGAGAAGTGACCCTTGAATCTAATTTAGCTAGGATCACTGTGATTACATTCTATCAGCAGAACCCTGGAGGGCAGAGTCATCTGTACCTGACCCACGACTGCAGGGAACCGGTCAGATAAGAGGTTGACAGAACTGCTGAATCAAGCGAAGGAATTCTGAGGATAAAGGAAAAGGATGCATGTTCCTCAGCTAAGGTCAACTAGTCGGGGTAATAAAGATGTTAAAAATCTGAGAAAGTGGGATTGAGTGTTGGCTCAAGTCCCTAAGAGAGCAGAATAAGGACCAAAGACACAGTGGGAGGAATCGGCATCAGAAAGAGAGATGATTTGTTCTATACATTTGTGGGAAGAAGGAAAAAGGATAAAAGAAGCTAGGGTAACAAGCTGAGATTGAGATGAAGGAAGGAGACTGGGGTGGATTTTCTCTGGTGGGTGAAACCTTTGGAATAAGAAACAGAAAGGCAAGGGGTTTGAGCCCAGAGCTAGAATAACAATGATGGTAGAAAGGCTGATCTATCTGGTCACGCTTTGGTGATGGCCCAGGAGAGGAGCTGCGTATCCCTGGGTGGCGGTTGTGGGGAGGACAGATACTGAGCTGCCAGGTTCCCAGGGGACATTTGAACGCAACTCAAGCTTCCCGAACGGCACAGTGGTAAAGAAGCTGCCTGCCAATACAGGAGACATGGGTTTGATTCCTGGGTCTGGAAGTTCCCCTGCAGAAGGAAATGGCAGCCCACTCCAGTGTGCTTGCCTGGAGGATCCCATGGACAGAGGAGCCTGGACGGCTACATTCCGTGGGGCATCAAAAGAAGCAGACATGACAGCAACTAAACAACAGCAGCAACAACGAAAACCACACAGTGTGGCTACTCCGATGGGAAAGTCGGGCCTCGAATGAAAGGGCTTTTTGAAAAAATCTTCTCGGAGTATAGTTGCTTTACAGTGCTGTTAGTTTCTACTGCACGGCAAAGTGAGCCAACTATGAGTGTACACGTAGATCCTCTTGTTTGGATTCCGTCCCATTTAGGCCACCGTTGAGCATGGAGTAGAGTTCCCTGTGCTGTACAGCATGTTCTCCTTACTTAGCCATTTCATGAAAAGTGAAAGTGGGGTCGCAAAGAGTCAGGCACGAGTCGGCAAAATGTCCAACTCTTTGCAACCCCATGGACTGGAGCCTACCAGGCTCCTCCGCCCATGGAATTTTCCAGGCAAGAGTACTGGAGTGGGGTGCCATTTCCTTCTCCAGGGGATGTTCTCAACCCAGGGATCGAACCCTGGTCTTCCGCATTGCAGGGAGACACTTTACCATCTGAGCCACCAGGGAAGCCCCTACTTATTCCATATATAGCATCAATAGTGCGTATATGTCACTCCCAAACTTCTGATTCATCCCACCTCCCTCTCCACCCTCCCATACCTTTGTTCTCCATGTCTGTGTCTCCATCTGCTTTGCAAATAAGATCGTCTACACCAATTGTTTTTTTCAGATTCCACATATATGTGTTAATTTACAGAATTTGTTTTTCTCCTTCTGACTTACTTCACTCTGTATGACAGTCTCTAGGTCCATTCACGTCTCTACAAATGACCCAGTTTCGTTCCTTTTTATGGCTGAGTAATATTCCTTGGCATATATGTACCACATCTTCTCCATCCATTCTGCTATTGATGTACATTTAAGAGTGAAGTGAAGTCTCTCAGTTGCGTCCGACTCTTTGCGACCCCGTGGACTGTAGCCTATCAGGCTCCTCTGTCCATGGGATTTTGCAGACAAGAGTACTGGAGTGGGGTGCCATTTCCTTCTCCAGGAGATCGTCCCGACCCAGGGATTGAACCCCGGTCTCTCACATGGTAGGCATTGTAGGCAGACACTTTATCGTCTCAGCCACCAGGGAAGATCACATTTAGGTTGCTTCCATATCCTGGCTATTGTAAATCGCTCCACGTGGTATTTACAAAACAACAACAACAACCCAAGATAGGACTGCAAATTTCTACTGTTGAGGGCCTGAGTTTGATCCTGGTCAGGGAACTAAGATCCCAAAAGCCCAGAAGATAGCTCAGAAGGTTCTGTGTGGAGAGGCACCATCATCCAGGGAAGTTCATGTGCAGAGCTGCTGGCCTTCCTCTTTCTCCCCTACGTGCCTGGAGTGTCCCAATAAGCATCCTCACTTAGGTCTGAGCCAGATGGCAAGTTCTAGAAGATCCCAAAAATCACAAAGTGTTCCTATGATATACTCTGCTTTGTTTAAATCATCTGCTCCAGCCTTATTCCATAACTGGTTCTTATTTTTGTACCGTAAACATGGAGAACATAAGCTTCAAGTAATTAGAATGGTGGTAAGGCTGCATTTTCACAGAAAACTATTATCAGCACATTCAGTGATTTTAAATTAGTTTATTAACTGTATCAACACATTTACCAAGGTTTTGAGTATCCAGACTAGGCATTTTCTTAAATATTTACATTTAGTGCTAATTAAGTACACACAATTCAGAAATTGCTTCAGCTGTTACAACAGAGAACATATTTTCAACAGAGACACAAAAGAAAAGGTATCTAAGGAGAATCAGTGTTTCCTAGAATATTTTCTCACAGAAATCAAAACAATGTTCAGTTCAGTTCCGTTCAGTCACTCAGTCGTGTCCGACTCTTTGCAACCCCACGAACTGTAGCACACCAGGCCTCCCTGTCCATCACCAACTCCTGGAGTTTACCCAAACTCGTGTCCATTGAGTCGGTGATGCCATCCAGCCATCTCATCCTCTGTTGTCCCCTTCTAATACTCAATATATACATGGGGCTTCCCCGATGGCTCAGCCTGCAACGCAGGAGACACGAGAGATTTGGTTTTGATCCCTGGGTGGGGAAGATCCCCTGGAGGGGGAAATGTATACTCCAATATTCTTGCCTGAAAAATCTCATGGACAGAGAAGGTTGGCCTGCTATATCCAAAGGGACACAAAGAGTCAGACATGACTGAACGACCAAAAAAAAAGAAAAAATATACATTATGTTTTAAAGTACTTCTATTACCCCCAAAGTGCTTCTTCCTTCTCCAAGAAATGTTGATAATTACTAGTACAGCTTAAAAAAATTTATAAATTCAATAAGAATTTTTTTTAATTATTAAAAAAAAGTTTGGTCATGCTGGGCAGCACTCAGGATCTTAGTTCCCCAACCAAGGATCAAATTCGTGCCCCCTACAGTGGAAGCATGGAGTCTTAATCACTGAACCACCAGAGAAGTCCCTCAATAACAATTTTTTAAATGATCTACAACAATAAAAACATAATTCCCCAAATATCTTGCAAGTATTAGTTTCAGCTATTTGCATGGAGATCTTTGAATTGTCTCAAGAGTATCACACTGAGTTGTTTTAATCTACAAAACTGACTAAAGCCTAGTGAAAACCACAGTTTAATACTTTCAGAGCAAATTTTGAAAAAAATTTAAAGATATGAGGTTTTTAAAAAGTGAATATTAAGAAATACACAAATAAGGCTTTGAGTAGTTTAGGTGCTCATGACAAACAGACCTGAGCAAAAAAAAAAATGTAAGTGAGAAGATTGGCTTTCTCTTATCATGGCCTTAAATCTATAGCAAGTAGGTAAACTTCAACTTATATATATACATATATATGTACATTGGTGGCTCAGTGGTAAAGAATTTGCCCGCCAAAGCAGGAGATGCAGGTTTGATCCCTGGGTCGGGAAGATCCCCTGGAGAAGGAAATGGCAACCCACTCCAGTATTCTTGCCTGGGAAATCCCACGGACAGAGGAGCCTGGTGGGAGCTCGTGGAGTTGCAGAAGAGTCGAATATGACTTCGCAACTAAACAACATCAACAATAATGTGCACATATGTGTGTGTGTAATTATATATATATATATATATATAAAGCTGGTGAGACGAGATGTCCTCCCAGAGGGCCCTGAGTTCCCATGGTTCCAACTCAGCATCTGAATACTTACATGTGTGTATCCCATTCTTATACCTACCCAAGGGGAGATCTCAATAAACAGATTGTAAAGAACCCACAGTAGCCCCGCCCTGGCTTTGGGATATAAAGACCTGAGTGCACAATATTGACTGAGAATTTCACTGAGGGAGACAGTCCGGACTTCTTAGAAGTTACTATTAAAGTATCAGCATTTCAATTTGGCTGAGCACATGGGGTGTTTCAAGGGTTGTTTGACTGACTGACTGTCTTTCCCTGCTCCAGGTCCCCACCTGCTCGGCACCTTACCATGGAGCAGACGGCCTGCTGGAAGTTGCTGCTGACTACCACGTACAGTAATAGGTTACCAAAGGTGTTCAGGGCAGCTAGCGGTCTCGAAACTATGTATGCTTCGTGGATCTGATGCTCAGTGGAGCAGCTAATGGAAAGCAGGCGAGATTCGATCCGAATGACCCTCAAGATATGGAAGGGCAAAAAGCATATATAAAACACGAGAAGCAGCAGAATGGTGAGCCTGCGAGCTTTCTGCTTCAGGCAGCTGTGCGTCTGAGGTCCTTGCGTTAGGGTGTAGATAATCATTGTATAGCAGAGCGTCACTATCACCAAGGGGAGGCAGAAAGTGGTGGAGGTCAAAATCAGATTGTACCATTTGATGGTCATGAGGTCATCCGAGCTGGTGAGGTCAAGGCAGGCGGATCTATTGGTGCCGGTGGTAGCTGTGATCAGGAAGGTCATGGGTATGACGGCCACCAGCGACACGATCCACACCACCGCACAGGCCACCACGGCCCATCGCTTTTTGTGGACGGAGAAGCAGCTCATGGGGTGAATGATGACAAAGTAGCGGAAGATGCTGAAGCAGGTGAGGAAGAGGATGCTGCTGTACAGGTTGAAGTGGAAACCGAAGCGGATGAACTTGCACATGAAGTCCCCGAAGACCCAGTGTTCTCCGCCGGCGTAGTAGTGAATCAGGAAGGGAAGGCTGGTGAGATACAGCAGGTCGGTGCAGGCCAGGTTCAGCATGATGACGGTGCTGCTCCTCCAGGGCCGCATTTTGAAGACGTACGTGGAGATGGCTATCACATTTCCGGGAAAACCCACCAGGAAGATGATGCTATAAATAACAGGGAGGTAGTGCGTCTTGAGTGGGATCTTTTCGTTGGTGCAATTTTCAAGAGCAGCTGCATAATCAGGAAAATCAGAGGCATTTGCAAAATCATCTAGTGGCTCATTCATGGCTGTCTCCTTTCATCTTGCAAGAAGACAAAGAGAGTTCAGTTTGGCAATACAGACCGAGAGAAAGTAACTTGCTGATAAAGGAAAATAGAAAACATTAATGGTAGGGTAATGAAAACAATGATCCACTTTTAAACAAAAATTGCTTGAACAGCCTCAATTGGCCACTTCTTTCTCTTTAATCTCCAAAGAGAAGAAATTGAATTTCTAAGAAAATGACTGTAAGGCAAGTTACTAAAGACATCTAACAACGATATAAAAGTTAAATGCTGTGAGAATTAAAAGGGCTTCCCTGGTGGCTCAGCTGGCCAAGAATCTACCTGCATTGCAGAAGACCTGGGTTCAATCCCTGGGTTGAGAAGATCGCCTGGAGAAGGAAACAGCTATCCACTCCAGTACTCTGGCCTGGAGAATTCCACAGACTGTATTGTTCATGGGATTGCAGAGAGTCAGACACGACTGAGAGACTTTCACTTCACTTCATAAGAATTAAAATGAAGGATTTGGGTGGAAAACCCCACGTGTGGCTGTGAAAAACAACTTAGCTAGGCTGCTACTGGGGCAAGCTCTAAGGTATCACCATTAGAGACTTACCCACAACAAGATCCACCATTAATCATGCATAAGGCTACCTATTTCAAATATAGCAGTGTGCACATGTCAGTTCTGGACTTTCCTGATGGCTCCGTGGGTAAAGAATCCACCTGCAATGCAGGAGACTCAGGTTTGATCCCTGGGTTGGGAAGATGCCCCAGAGGAGGAAATGGCAACCCACTCAAGTATTCTTGGCTGAAAAATTCCACAGACAGTGAAGCCTGATGGGCTATAGTCCAAAGGGTCACAAAGAGCTGGACACAACTGAGCGACTGAGCACCCCCCCTGAACATGTCAATCCCAAACTCCTAATCGATCCTCCCCCCTACCCCAAAGATCTACTGTATAACACAGAGAACTCTGAACAATATTCTATAATAACCTGAATGGGAAAAGAATTTGATAAAGAATAGATACATGTATATGTACAACTGAATCACTTAGTTGTACACCTGAAACTAACACAACATTATTAATCAGCTATGCTCCAATATAAAATAAATATTAAAAAAAAAGATTCAGTCACCAAAACAAAATAACCACCCATGAGGCACTTCACCACAGTATGACCTCTAAACTTGACAAAAAGCTGAGAAATATTTCTTATTATCTCTATTTTACAGAAGAGACTAAAAATGCAACCTATTCCTGATAACATCTAGTGGCACAGGTGGGATTCGAACCTCTGTTTGTCTGACCTAATGCATTCTCTTTCCAAACTGCCTCACTCTGCCCCTCTCAGTCGGGATGGCCCTAAATGAGGGGTGTGATAGGAAGTGCAAAAGCATGGAAAGACTGAATATTAGACATTTTTAAGTGTAGATTTCATGCATTCCAACTTGATGTGTCTGGTGGATTTCATTTTCAAATTTCAGCTCTTCCAACCCATTTAATGTAATTTGTTCATGTTGTGTGTTGGGGGAAGGGGGCGTGCCGCGTTTAAAGGGGAAGAAGGAACAGCAGTTCCATGCAGTGTTAAGAGCTAGAGTGCAATAAACCAGAGGGCCTGACCTTGACTCTGTTCAGTCAAAGAGAAGTTGTATGTCCCTAAGCAAGTTGCTTACACTCTCCAGTACGGGGAAGGAGGGGGAGTTGTACTTTAACTTTCTTCTTCTTGCTTATCAGTGTTTGCTAAAATTTTGACTGTATTTCAGCATGTGTATTTCAGCATGATGTTCATTTAAAAGAAGAATTACTTACAATTAGCTTATTATTCAGCTGTAAATAGCTGTTGGTAAAATGTATCCACTTACATATTTATGCAGTGCCCACTGTGTATTAATTAGGCACTCTGCCAGATCCTAGAGATACCAAATGAATAACATGCACAGATGTACAAGCCACTATCACAGCCTACTTGGGGAGACGGACAGAGAAGTTATTTTAACAAAGTACAACTCTGCCTCATAGAACTGTCAATATACCACCACCACCACCCCAAAAGACAAGAAAAACACTTGGACACCACTGGACACACAATAAGTGCTCAATAAATGGTCGCTGTTAATTGCTAGGGGTTTCCCTGATAGCTCAGTTGGTAAAGAATCTGCCTGCAATGCAGGAGACCCCGGTTTGATTCCTGGGTCGGGAAGATCTGCTGAAGAAAGGATAGGCTACCCACTCTAGTTTATTCTTGGATTTCCCTTGTGGCTTAGCTGGTAAAGAATCCACCTGCATTGCAGGAGACCTGACTTCAGTCCCTGGGTTGGGAAGATCCCCTGGAGAAGTGAAAGGCTACCCATTCCAGTATTCTGGCCTGGAGAATTACATGGACTATATAGTCCATGGGGTCACAAAGAGTCGGACATGACTGAGTGACTTTCACATGTTAATTGCTAAGTCCTCTGATAAATGAATAGAACAAGGCTGTATAATAGTACTGATATAAAAGGGCTTCCCTGGTGACTCAGATGGCAAAGAATCTGCTTGCAATGCAGGAGTCCTGGGTTCCATCTCTGGTTTGGGAAGATCCCCTGGAAAAGGAAATGGCGACCCACTCCAGTATTCTTGCCTGGAGAATTCTGTGGACAGAGGAGCCTGGCGAGCTCCAGTTTATGGGATCACAAAGAGTTGGATGCGACTGAATGACCAACACTTTCACTTTCACTATATTACAAAGAAGAAAGAGATTAACTACCTGGGGACAGGACAGGTCACTAAAGGAACAGCATTTAGGAGGGAACATTTCAGCTTTTCAGGAAATAGGCAAGAGGAGAGGAAGGCATTCTAGGCAAAGAAAATAGCATGTGCAAAGGCACTGAGGTCTGACAGAGTTCAAGGGATTTCAAGAGAAACCTCAGAATACATGTAAACATCTATCGCTTTTATTTTGAATGAATTGGGGCAAGAATAGCTCAAGGATAGGAAACCTGCGAGAGTTGGGGATGGCAGTTGTCAGAATCCTCACACGAGAGGCCAGCGCTCCCTGAAAATGAAAGTGTTAGTCACTCAGTCGTGTCCAGCTCTGACAACTCCATGGACTGTAGCCTGTCAGGCTCTTCTATCCATGGGATTCTCCAGGCAGGAAGACTGAAGTGGGTTGCCATTCTCTTCTCCAAGGGATCTTCCTGACCCAGGGATTGAACCCGTGTCTCCTGCATTGCAGGCAGATTCTTTACCATCTGAGCCACGAGGGAAGCCCGCATGCTCCCTGGGACCTTGTATTCCTGATCCAAAGTGAATGTGTTTCTCCTGGTCCAGTTAGTTTACCCTCGGGGACAATGCTACTGGCAGAACTATCAGGGATAGAGCCCTCGGGGTGATAGGAGTCAGGCACTGCTGACCAGCAAGGATGCTGCGAGGCCAGAAGACCACAGCCTGTCCCTTGGCCAAAAGCCATCATGCACTCATGCACAGATAGAAGGCAGTCATTTAAATCCCAAAGAAAACAGTCAGGGAGTCCCCGAAGCAGCACTTCCTGAAATCTGTTCTTAGCAAGTCCAGATTCAAGACCTCATCGCCTATCTGTCGACTCCTTGAAAGCAGAAACAAGAAGTCACCTCCTACCCCAGGGGCTGACACACAGAGGGCCTCAATAAACACATTTGTGAATAAAAGAATCATGAGTAACATTAGTTAAATTTATCTTGTACTGAAAAGCTAGTGAAGCAGCAACTGTTATTGAAAAAAAAAAAAAGTTTGGTTCTTTTAATGGCTTTAAAGTAAGGAGCAAAATTAATTTCTGTCATTGCAAATAAACCCCTGCCATGTTAATGGGGCCATTTAAACCATAATCATATCAGGAAAAGGCAGGCTGTAGGTAGAAACAACCACCTCATTGTTTTGAAAAACAACAGTGCAATGTGGGATTTATTGAAGAGTGACTGACTGAGAAATGTCACCTCCATCCCTAAAACCTCACTGAAAGAACGGTTTGAGTTTACCAAACACATGTGAAGTTAAGAACAGGGGGCGAAAACTAGTCCGGACTGTGAACCAAGTAGAATAAGGCAGTTTCTTTCCTCATCAGTCCTAGAGTCCTGTGCGATTCACAGCTGCTACCAGAGCACCAGACTGCCACAAAGGAGTCATGTCCATTCAAAGGACATTGTGGAATAATGCAGTCTATTTCCTACCCTTGGCCACAACAGTGGATCTCAATCGTAGGGAGGTTACAGACCACCTAAGGCTATCAGACTCTCTACAAACTACAGATCATAATCTATCAAGCTTCAACAAATACAGATAGGTATGTTTCAACTAAACTACATGGCATACAAATAAAAGCCAGCACCAAAGATTTGGGAATTTTTTTTATAATGGAAAAACCCCATCATTTTAGCCTCTACTTTTCTTTCTCTAAAAGTGGGAAGAGATCGCAAGGGTTTAAGGCTAGCTGCAGGATGTCAGTGTTTTGAAAACACATAGCTCAGGACCTCCAGCCCAAGACCAGCCTGCCTATGAACCTCACAGACTGGGACTGCAAGTTTTTGTGGATAAAGAAGGCAGGACCAGACATGGTGTCTACTCACAGGGCCGCATATACTGCTTTACATCCACGGAGGACTCTTGCCCACTTGGAGGGAACAAATCCAGCGGGATGAATGATGCGATGTGATTTTTCTCGGGTAGCTGAGAATTTTGCAGTAAACTCCTATCCAACCCTCCCCCACCCACACACACTCCTCTGCAGCTCCCCCCAGCCCACCCTGGGTTTTCCTAGTGCTTTTCTAAGGCTAAGCTACCATCCATTCTCTCCTCCTTTCCCCAAGTTGCCAGCTGACCAGGGAGACACAGACTTGGAACCCTGGTCCTCTCACCTGCCCTTGGAGTCCTCCAAAGCTCTGCAGCTGAGGTTGCATGTGGTTACCAAGAGAAACCTTGGATACACCTTTCATTCACAAAGGTTCATCCTGGTTTCGTTATCTGTGTATGCGTGTGTTCATGCTAAGTCACTTCAGTTCAGTTCAGTTCAGTTCAGTCGCTCAGTCGTGTCAGACTCTTTGCGACCCCATGAATCGCAGCACGCCAGGCCTCCCTGTCCAACACCATCTCCCGGAGTTCACTCAGATTCATGTCCATCGAGTCAGTGATGCCATCCAGCCATCTCATCCTCTGTTGTCCCCTTCTCCTCCTGCCCCCACCCTCCCAGCATCAGAGTCTTTTCCAATGAGTCAACTCTTCACATGAGGTGGCCAAAGTACTGGAGTTTCAGCTTTAGCACCATTCCTTCCAAAGAAATCCCAGGGCTTATCTCCTTCAGAATGGATTGGTTGGATCTCCTTGCAGTCCAAGGGACTCTCAAGAGTCTTCTCCAACACCACAGTTCAAAAGCATCAATTCTTCGGCGCTCAGCCTTCTTCACAGTCCAACTCTCACATCCATACATGACCACAGGAATAACCAACTCTTCGCAACCATATGGATGGGCTCCTCTGTCCATGGGATTCTCCAGGCAGGAATACTGGAGTGGGTTGCTATTTCCTCCTCTGGGGGATCTTCCCAACCCAGGGCTCGAACACGAGTCTCTGTGTCTCCTGCATTCGCAGGCGGGTTCTTTACCACTAGCACCACCTGGGAAGCCCCAGTTTCCGCATCTACATATTTATTAACTAGTTGAACTTTGAACTAGTGGAAAACAGACCAACTCTTAGCTCTCCTTTGTGATGAGGGTGAATGTTGTCCACCCTGGACCCTGAAGGAACCCCCTCTCCCCAACTCTTCCCACAAACCCAAAATTTCAGACAAGAATCTGCAAGTCCAGTACCCTGAGGACCCTCAGAACCTGCCATGCTGATGGAGCCCAAAGATGCGATTTTAGCTATTTGATCATCGATATTTTTCAATTAAAGAAAATCCATGGAAATGCCCATAAAGACACACACAAGTTTTGCATACAATCTGGAGGTTTAGAGATGGTATTAGGTCACTTAATCTATAGCAAGGAAACAAAACAAGATATAATAAAAGCATTTCAGGGGGAAATGTGTTTTTCCCCTTGTTTGTGGTGGGGTTGGCCAGACAGCATCTTTGGACTTTGTTAACACCATAAAGCCCAGAAACACACAGTGTGAGCTAAGAAGGCATCCGGAGCGGGGAAGCAATCAATGTCAGAGAGGAACTCAATGCCCCCAGAGTCCCCACGCTTGGTCTCGAAAAGGGTAAGAGAGGAAACCCACAGTCAGGAACTTCTGCAGGTCCCCCTGAGACAAATCTCCGGCCATTCTAGGCTTTAACTGTCCCCAGGTGCGTCCCTCCTCCATGCCACAACGCGGGGTCTACACCTACGGTTAAGTTGGGGGCCCGGGACTCCCACCTTCTCTGGGTCCTGCAGCGGAGATTGGCCCGGAGGCTCTGTTCCCTCTGGGTGAGGGCAGCCCGAATCCCAGGTCCCCATTCCCGGATGAGCGCGGGTTCCCCGCACACCCGGCTCCCTCCCGCCCCGAGACCAGCTCCCCCAGGTCGCGGCTCACCTGGTACCCCAGGCGCGCCCGCCGTGCGCCCCGGTGGCCGTCGGAGCGCGGCTGCGCCCTGGCGGCGGGACGGTCCCAGCAGAGGCACGCGCGCCGCCCCCGCCCCTCCCACCGCGGGAGCCCGCGCCGCAGGTGCGCGCCCAGGTCCTGCCCAGCCCGCAGCGGACAGCATCCTCTGTCATGCACTTTCATGGGCAACGCGCGGGGACATCGGCTTCTGCTCCTGGGGATCTCTGGACATCCTCCACGCTTATTTTACGCGAAACTGCCCAGAGGGAGTATTTACAAGGAAGCAAACACAGCCTTTTCATACTGTTTGTACTGTAGGCTCCCGGAGTAGGCATCCCGGAGTGGAGTTCGTGATGGACAGGAAAGCCTGGCGTGCTGCAGTCCATAAGGTCACAAAGAGTCTGACAGGACTGAGCGACTGAACTGAACCGAACTGAACAGAAACATAGCCTGGCAGGAGGGTTCTCGCCCCAGATCCATTGTAAGAAAAAGATTACTAGAAGCTTTCCCAAGCAAAAGATGCTTGGGCATTTTCCCTTCGTGATCAGAATGTCCTGGTAAAGAGGAAATGGCTTAATGGGATTATTTAAAAACAGGTTTGGGGTCCTAGAAATTTAGGTGTGGAAAGGACATTTACAAATATCCAGTCCTAGGAATATACACAGCTGCAGTTGCTGTGGAAAACAGCATGATGGTTTCTCAAAAAAAAATTAAAAATAAAATGACCACGTGATCCAGCAGTTCCATTCTGGATATATTCCCCAAAGAATCAAAAATAGAGTTTCAAAGAGATATGGGTACACACACATTCATAGCAGCATTTTTACAGTAGCCAAAATGTGGAAGCAGCCCAAATGTCCACAGGGGCATGGATGGATAAGTAAAAAGTAGTATGTGCATACAAGGGACTCTTATTCAGGCTTAGAGAGGAAGGAAATTCTGACACACGCTACAACATGGATCAACCTTGCAGACATTACATTCAGTGAAATACGCCAGTCTCTATACGATAAACGTAGTATGATTCTGCTTACATGAGATGTTGAGAATAGTCCAATCCATAGAGACAGAAAATGTCAATACAATGGTGGTTGCCAGGGGCTGGAAGTAGAAGGGATGGGATGTGTTTGTTTAATGGGTACAGAGTTCAGTTTTGAAAGATGAAAACAGTTCTGGAGGTGGGCCGAGCTAATGGTAGCACGACAATGTGAATATATTTGATGTCCCTCAACCATACACTTGAAAGTGGTTAAGATAGTAAATTCTATGTCATATGTACTTTACCACAATTTTTAAAATTCTGTTTAAAACCCCCATTTTTATGGTCTCTGTTTATGAAGGAGATAACCAAGAATTAGAGAGGTCCAAGTGACAAGCCTGAGAACAAGGCCAGGGAGGCCTGAGTTAAACCAAGGCATCAGTTCTCTGTTCTGACTGCGCTGTGCTGGGGGTAGCTGGGCCATTTGCTGGGAGCCATTGTTCTCTCAGATATCAATGTGCTAGGACTCCCTTGACCTCCCGTGATTAAGACTCCAAGCTTTCAATGCTGGGGAGCAGGTTTAATCCCTGGTGGCAGAACTAAGATCCCACATGTTGTTGTTGGTTGCCAACTCGTGTCCAACTCTTTGGAGACCCCTTGGAGTGTAGCCTGCTGGGCTCCTCTGTCCATGGGATTTTCCAGGCAAGAATACTTTAGTGGGTTGCCATTGCCTTATCCAAGGGATCCTCCTGAACCAGGGATCGAACTCGTGTGTCCTGCATTGGCAGGCAGATTCCTTACCACTGAGTCACCTGGGAAGTCTGTAAGATCCCACACGCTGCATGGCCAAAAGAAAAAGATCATGTGCGGTAACCCAACACTCTAAATTGATTCCATCAAGAAGATGATTTTACAAGCAATTGTCTTTTTATCTTTTAATGTTATCTATAAATATTTCTTCTTACTACAACTTGAAATCCTCAAAAACAAAGTAGTCATTTCAAGGAAAATAGAAAATAAAATACTAACCAATAGACCTTAAACATCTCTGACTAAAGACAATACTATAATTTACATATTTTGAAAGCAACTTGCCTTGGACAAATGATATTACTAATTTAGACTATGTTTTAAACTTAAAATTTGGGATCTTGAAGTAGTCTTTTGCTAACCCAAAGTCAAAGACTCATATATGGGTAAAAGTCAACTTCCCTTTAAAATTGGTCTCTTGCCCACATTCAGAAATGTGTTTTCTTCTTTAAAATGAGCACCCAATAGAACAGGATTCCAGCATTTAGATTCGCAGCTATTTGAACAGTATAGGTACCACCTGCACTGAACTGCAATTGCTCCTCTGAAACAGGGCATGGAGTTTAGCTCCGTAATAATGGGGTTACTCAGAGTTTCTCTGATTAGGAAGCACTGACATCTTAAAGCATCCTGCTCCAAAAAGCCGTACGAGACTCTACAGAGAAGGCAGATTCAAGTAGCATCCTCCAAAGGCAGGAGGAAGGAGGACTAACATATTAATACAGGTTACAACTAGTCTCCTGACTTCCATGGTGGCTCAGATGATAAAGAATGCAGGAGATGTGGGTTCAATCCCTGGGTTGGGAAGATCCCCTAGAGTAGGAAGTGGCAACCCACTCCAGTATTCTTGCCTGGGGAATTCCACGGACAGAAGAGTCTGGCAAGCTACAGTCCTTGGGGTCACAAGAGTCAGACAGGACTTAGTGACCAAACACACATGCACAGCTAGTCTCCTATTCAGAGTGAAGTGAGAAAAGAACAAGTAATTGGTGATAACATTGACCCTACAGTTTCACTCTCCCCTGGTTATCATTCCCCATCATTCCCAATCATTTGTATTACCCATCTCTGTTCTATTCTGTATTCTGATGCCTTGACACCTGGGACTTTGTCAACCAGGGAGAGACTGCCTCTCCCAGAGTTGGCCAATTCCTATAATAAACTCATCCAAGAGTATACTTTTTTTTAAAGGAGTATAATCACTTTACAATGTTGTGTTAGTTTCTGCCATACAACAAAGTGAGTCAGCTATATGTGGACATATATCCACATCCTCTTAGACGGCCCTCCTTCCCATCGCATCCCTCTAAGTCATCATGGAGCACCTAACTGAGCTCCCTGTGCTATACAGCAGCTTCCCACTGGTATCTGTTTCACACGTGATAGTGTGTATGTCAATCCTAATCTCCCAGTTCATCCCACGCTCACCTCCCTTGCCATGTCCGTGTGTCTACTGTCTGTGTCTGTATCTCTGTTCCTGCTCTGTGAATAGATCCTTATGTACCATTTTTCTAGATTTCACATATATGCATTAATATATGATATTAGATGCTCATCAACAGAGGAATGGATAAAGAAGCTGTGGTACATATATACAATGGAATATTGCTCAGCCATAAAAAAGGAACAGAATTGGGTCATTTACAGAATATGGGCGGACCCAGAATCTGTCATACAGAGAGAGGAAAACTGAGTGTACTGTCAAATGCACACTGAACAATACAGAGCTCATCTTCCTTCCTGGGCTCTCACACTCTGGCCCACCATCCCTAATCATCTGAGGACCAAGTACCAGACTACTAGGGTTTGCCCCAGTGCCACAGAGCCCACTGAAATTAGCTAACTAGACAGTCGTAAGCCTGATTCCCCACCTTGCCTGGTCTTTTCCACAGAAGCCACAATAAAGGCTTCTGCTGTAGTTGCCCCTCTTCTTCTACCTCCTGACCGGTACTGGTGCTCCCCTATGTGACCTCCCGAGGTGGAGAGTGTCCCTCCTCTTGAGATCTGTGAGTGTGACACACTGTCTTTCCAATGGCAGTTGTCTGCTGGTGTGTTGATTTCAACACCACTGAATGGTAGTAAAGCCTATATATTTGAAGTCCTGTTTATGGCCTTGTCAGGCTCTTCTGTAACTCTGGCCACAGTATGATACGTCTTGGTAGGATAGCAGTACTTTCATGAAACGAATTGTCTGGATTTTTTTTCTTAGAAAATGGTTAACTTTTTTTCTAGTGCCTTTAAAATGGATTGCTCGGTAAAGATGCATTGTTTAAATGAAGCAAGGTTATGATCTGTATTCTACTAGGCAACTAATTCAGTGCCTTCCAGATTCCTACAATATTTCTTCAGTGAGGAGGAAGACATTATGGTACAGCTGAGAGTCACAGAAATTTGAGGCCTCAATGGTAGTGTTTGGAAAGCAACTCTATTAGCTGAGAGGGGAAATTCCCTCCCTAGGGTTCCATCTAGGACAAGCAGAGGTTGGACAAATCACTCTCCAAGGTGGGTTCCAGATTAAAGGGCTCTTACTTGTGAAAACTTAAGAGAAACTCGAAGCTTAGTTTCTTAGAAGAGTAGGTATGATACTGCTGTGGCAAAGTGAGTCCCCCACTATGCTGCTTTTATTTTTATTTCTTTTTAAAAATAAATTAAAAAATAAAATAAATTTTGGAGTATAGTTCAGTTCAGTTCAGTTGCTCAGTCGTGTCCGACTCTCTGTGACCCCACGGACTGCAGCACGCCAGGCCTACCTGTCGATCGCCAACTCCCAGAGTTTACTCAGACTCATGTCCACTGAGTCAGTGATGCCATCCAGCCATCTCATCCTCTGCCATCCCCTTCTCCTCCTGCCTTCAGTCTTCCCCAGCATCAGTGACTCCTTGGAAAAGGAGTCAGTTCTTTGCATCAAGTGGCCAAAATATTGGAGTTTCAGCTTCAGCATCAGTCCTTCCAATAAATATTCAGGACTGATTTCCTTTAGGGTGGACTGGTTGGATCTCCTTGCAGTCCAAGGGACTCTCAAGAGTCTTCTTCAACACCACAGTTCAAAAGCATCAATTCTTCAACACTCAGCTTTCTTTATAGTCCAACTCTCACATCCATACATGACTACTGGAAAAACCATAGCTTTAACTAGATGGATCTTTGTTAGCAAAGTAATATCTGTTTTTTAATATGCTGTCTAGGTTGGTCATAACTTTTCTTCCAAGGAGTAAGTGTCTGTTAATTTCATGGCTGCAGTCACCATCTGCAGTGATTTTGGAGCCCCAAAAAAGAAAGTCTGACACTGTTTCCACTCTTTCCCCATCTATTTCCCATGAAGTGATGGGACCAGATGCCATGATCTTCATTTTCTGAATGTTGAGCTTTAAGCCAACTTTTTCACTCTCCTCTTTCACGTTCATCAAGAGGCTTTTTAGTTCCTCTTCACTTTCTGCCATAAGGGTGGTATCATCTGCATATCTGAGGTTATTGATATTTCTCCCAGCAATCTTGATTCCAGCTTGTGCTTCTTCCAGCCCAGCGTTTCTCATGATGTACTCTGTATATAAGTTAAATAAGCAGGGTGACAATATACAGCTGCTTTGCAATGTTGTGTTAGTTTCTGCTGTACAGCAAAGTGAATCAGCTACAAGTATACATATATCCCTTCCCTCCTGAGCCTCTCTCCTACACCTGCTATGCTTCTATGTGAACACTCTTTGATGATTTTTAAATGTTTTCAAAATGCTGTGTTCTTTGAAAAGAGGCTCTTCTGGGGTTAGAGAGCTGTTAGGAAAGAGATTGACTAGATTGTCCATCCTGAGATCCAAACCCAGTGTAATCTGGGAGACAGCATGCATCTTCTAGGTGCACAAAAAGCTGGGCAATAGCAGAGCCAGAGTGGATGGGCACAGCTAAGGATGGGATACTTACTCCACCAGTAATGCAGGAATCTCAGGGGGCTCAGTTGCCATCCCTGGATTGGGAAGATCCCCTACAGGGGAAATGGCAACCCAACCCACTCCAGCATTCTTGCCTGGAGGATCCCATGGACAGAGGGCTATCCCTACAGTCCTTAGGGTCACAGAGTCAGACACAACTGAAGCGACTTAGAATGAGTGTACATGGTGACCAGTGGAAGCAGGGAGACATGCAGATTGGAGACTAAAGAAAATGTGGTATAGAAAAGCCATGCCCCACGCCCTCATATCCTCTGTTTAGCTCCTCTCTGAAGTACCTAGATAATAGTATTTGATGCAGATTTCCTGAGTTGTTTTGCAGATGTTAAAATCCCCTTCTTTTCCAACAAATGGAAGACGTTAACTATCTGACCAAGAGCACATACCTCCAGGACTCCTGGAGCTTAAGGACTGATAATATTAACCCCTGTGACACCACCCTGCTGGCGCACCATCAGCCAATCAGAGATTTGTGCACAAGCTGATCACAGATCCTGCGACCCCTCCTCCCTCACTTGGCTTTTAAAAGTGCTTTGAGGAGTCCTTCGGGGTTTTTTAGGGCATTAGTTACCCATCTCTTTGCACGGTGTTGCGATAAACCTTTCTCTGCTCCAAACTCTGATGTTCCAGTTTGTTTGGTCACTGTGTGCTCCAGCAAACGAACTTGCATTAACAAAACCATCATCAAGGGAAAGAGCTCTTTGCCTTTGCTGGTGGAGGGCCACCTGCTTGGAACACCCTTCCCATCCCATCTTTCTGGCTTGAATTTTAGAATTTCTTCAAGACTTACCGAAACACTAGTCTATGGTTATATTTTCCCAGACGCATTTCCTCTTCTCTGAATACTTACTATACTTGTAGTCTGAACCATGCAGTCCAGCATTTATTCACTTTGAAACTGTTAATAGAATTATAAGGGCTTCCCTGGTGGCTCAGATTAAGGTAAAGAATCCACCTGCAATGCAGGAGACCCAGATTCGATCCCTGGGTCGGGAAGATTCCCTGGAGAAGGGAATGGTAACCCACTCAGATTCCTGGAGAATCCCATGGACAGAGGACCCAGGCAGGCTATAGCCCATGGGGTCACAAAGAGTCGGACATGACTGAGTGACTGAGTAAACACAAAGATTTTAAAATTTGAGTCTTACCTAATCAACAAAATTAACTATATCCCAAGAGAGAGGAGTTTATAGTCTCCTCTTTGAAACTTACAGAGCCATCGATCCATATACGGTAGGCTGTTAACGACTGCCTACTGTTGTTAGGCAATTATCACTATAACCATAAATCTGGTTCCTCATTTGATCTTTATTGTTGTTCAGTCACTAAGTCATGTCCGGCTTTTGCAATGATGCCATCCAACCATCTCATCCTCCGTCACCCTCTTCTCCTTCTGCCCTCAATCTTTCCCAGCATCAGGGTTTTTCCCAATGAGTTGACTCTTCACATCAGGTGGCTAAAGAATTGAAGCTTCAGCATTGCTCTTGATTAATTGATCTTGATTAATACTGTTATTTTAGTTAGGGTTGAGACTAAGCTGTCTCCCACTGGCATGTGTCCAGTAAGTT
Source organism: Oryx dammah (assembly GCF_014754425.2). Lineage (NCBI taxonomy): Eukaryota > Metazoa > Chordata > Mammalia > Artiodactyla > Bovidae > Oryx > Oryx dammah. The sequence goes on from NW_024070208.1 coordinate 72,494,923, forward strand.
GAGCATATGAAAAAGAATGTGGGGAAAAAGTGGTTGAGAATTTACAGAAGGAAAACTAAGTGGAAAGATTGACTGGGGAAATCAGGAAATCCTTGCTGACCTCAAAACCACTCAGTCACATGGCACGCACCTGAAACTAGTTTGTGCAATGGATGGAGGAGTAAAATGGGAGTCACAAGTAGTTAGGAGTGATGGGAAGAAAGAAATAATGATATAGGTCAAAGATGACAGGTTTAAAGGAAAGATTTTTAGTTTTATTTAAGATAGAGAAAACCTAAGCATTATTGTAGATGGAGGGGAAGAAAAAAAGCCAACAGAGAAGAAAAGATTGAAGAGGTATAATTGATGGACAAGGCATGCCCATTTAGTCTTGACATGACATGATAATAAGAGTTGGAATCTATGACTCAGCAAATGATAAACATGTGTTTGACTTCTGGCACCTACCTTTATAAGCTGTAGAACTTCTCTTTCTAAACCTTATTTTGTTCATTTATCACACTGGGATAACATGACTGTTGTAAAACTTAAATAATATATAGGAAGTCACTGGCATATTACATAGTAAGTGTTGCTAAAATAGTAGCACAGGTGGAAAAATGAAAGGCCGCCAACTCCTCTGAGATAGGAGAGAAGGTTGGGAGAAGACCTGCACAAACTTGAGATGAAGTTTCATCATCTCTGAGGCTAGTTCAGAGACTCTCAATGCTAGCAGAATATTAGAATCAATTGGGGAGCTTTCAAAAATGCCAATACTTGGCTCTCACCCCAGACCAATTGTATCAGAACCTGTGAAAGTGGGCATGAATGTTGCTACTTTTTTTAAGCTCTTCTGGTTAACACTCTATAGAAAGTTGAAAATGATTTGGATACGTTTTGATTCTCAAACCTGACTACACATTATAACTACTTCAAAAAGTTTAAAGAATACTCCTGCCAACCATGGTTGGTTTCAAAAGTGTGACATTGAGCAAAAAAAAAAAAAAAAGAAAGAAAGAAAGAAAAGAGAGCCAGAAACAATGAAACCTACTTTGTATGATTCCATTTTGATTCCATCAAGGTCAGGCAAAAGACAAAAAAAAATTCTATGAGGTTAAAAATTAGAGCAGTGGTTTCTTCTGGAAAGAGAGGAGGGTTAGCCCAAATGGGCAAGAGGAAATGTTCCAGGTTGATACTGGAACTGATATAAATACTCTATATCTTGGGCTCCATTCAAATACTGATATAAAAAGCAAGATATAAATACTCTATATCTTGATCAGGATGCTGGTTACTAAGATGAACATGTTTGTTGAAACTCATTGAACAGTATATTTAAAATCTGTGTATAAATACTGTATTTATACCTTGGTTTAAAAATAACTAACCCCAAAGGAAATTTTCATGCAATTGGTATGGGAAGTGGGTTGGCAATTGGGATTTTTATAAGCTTCCCTGGTGGTTATAATATAAAGTAAAGTTTGAGAACCATTCAGCTAAATCACGTACTGAGATTGAGACTGAGATTAAGAAGAAGCAACCTTGAGAAATTTGAAAAAGGTTTGAAATTAGAAAATGGGGTTGAATAGGTACAACCTTTTTTCTCAGAGTATCGCATCAGAGACCCCTATGGTGCTCGAAAAAAAATGTTCATTCCTGGGACCCAGAATAGATGTACTGTTATACACTGTGGGAGTGAGTTCCAGGAATGTGCACATTAACGAGATTTCTTCAGGTGATTTTCATAAAGTTAGAACACTTCCTGAATAAATGGAGCAACTGAAGATGAGAACCAAGCGTTTCAACGGAGAGAGGAAGGGTGTATGGAGAACAATTCCTAGCAGGGAAGGGCAGCTCTAACTTGGAGCAGAGAAAGTATCAGTATTTGGAAAACCAATCACATGACAGCCTGGACTGCCAGGCATCTAGATAAAACTGAGAAGCTGACGTGGGACATCACAAGACAAACCTGGAAAGTCGAGGGAAAGAAAAGGAGTAATAAAGGGTGAATTAGTTATGGAGTCTGAACCTCAACCCTTGGACCAACCATCTTCCTAGGATGTACATTTCGGGCAGCAGCCAGTGCTTCTTAAAGTTGATTCCTCTGAAATGAACCAAAAGTAGGTGGCAGGATTGCCAATTGTCATGGGAAGTATTCACAAAATATTACATTTCAGAAAGGCATACAGCACACCTTTGAGATGGACTTTGGGTGGGATTTAGACAAAGGTAGATGCAAGGGCAGAAAGTGAAGAGGCTGTTGGTGAGGGTGAAGGAGGGGAGTGAAAGAGCCAACTTAAGACTACATATTTTAAAAAATCTAAGATCATGGTATCCAGCCGCATTACTGCATGGCAAATAGAAGGGGAAATGGTGGAAGTGGTGACAGATTTCCTCTTCTTGGGCTCCAAAATCACTGCAGACAGTCACTGCAGCCATGAAATCGGCATGAAATAAGACGATTGCTTCTTGGCAGGAAAGTGATAACAACCCTAAACAGTGTGTTGAAAAGCAGAGATACTGCTCTGCCAACAAAGTCCATATAGTCAAGGCTATGGTCTTCCTGGTGGTCACATGAGGCTGTGAGAGCTGGACCATAAAAAAGACGGAGTGCCAAAAAGTTGATGTCTTCAAACTGTGGTACTGGAGAAGACTCCTGAGAGTCCCTTGGACAGCAAGGAGATCAAACCAGTCAATTCAGTCAATCTTAAGGGAGATAAACCCTGAATATTCACTGGAAGGACTATGCTGAAGCTGAAGCTCCAATATTTTGATCATTCGATGTAGATGACTCATTGGAGAAGTCTCTGATGCTGGGAAAGATTGAGGGCAGAAGGAGAAGAGGGCATCAGAGGATAAGTTGGTTGGATGGCATCACCGATGCAATGGACATGAACTTGGGCAACCTCCTGGAGGGACAGGGAAGGGACAGGGAAGCCTGGCGTGCTGCAGTCCATGGGGTCACAAAGAGTCGGACACGACTGGGCAACGGAACAACAACAAGATGCCAGGGAGTCCCCTGGTGGTCTCGTGGTTCAGATTCTGTGTTTTCACTGTCGTGTCCAGGCTCAATCTCTGATCTGGGGCACTGAGATCCCACAAGCCCCCAAAAGAAAAATACAGACAAAGGTAGATGTTTTAAGGAGTATTTTCAGGACTTTATGTAAAAATATGGAGGCCAAGGATTTGAAGGAAGTGTTCAGGTAATACATGAGGACCAGTTGTGCTGGAATGTTAAAGGAAAAGTATATCTGGGCGAGTAGTTCTAGGGATGGGTAAGTCCTAAAACGTAGAATGGGGTCACATTGTGGAGAGACTAAATTCCCTTTCTCCAACGCCAGCTCTGAAGAAGCAAGCCACCATGAATCATGAATTCTGTAGCCAACAAGGAGGCCATTTCTGCTAACAGTCCAGGAAGAGAGGAAGTGGATCTTTCTACACTGAGCCTCTGATAAGAACTGAGGTCTGGACCACAGCTCCAAGGCAGCTTGGTGAGACCCCAAGCAGAGGACCTAAGCTGTGCTCGGACTCCTAACCCTGGACTCACAGAAACTGTAAGATAATAAATACATGTGTTCCTCAGCCACTGAGATGTGGTCAGTTATGTAGCAATAGGTAACAAATGCAAATTTAACTGCAAACACAGTGGGGAGCCATTAAAAGTGTTTGAGCTGTGATGTGTAATAAGTGAAGTGAAGCAAAAGTCGCTCAGTCATGTCCAACTCTTTGAGACCCCAGGGACTGTGGTCCATGGAATTCTCCAGGCCAGAATACTGGAGTGTGTAGCCTTTCCCTTCTCCAAGGGATCTTCCCAACCCAGGTATCAAACCAGGTCTCCCACATTGCAGGCAGATTCTTTACCAGCTGATCACAAATGTGCTCAGCACCTTATCATCCTTTATTTTTACTGTTGGACAGGTGTTCAGTTCAAATCATTCAGCAAGATTCCATCAAGTCAAAAAAGATATCCCAGAAAAGTATTTGAAAAGAACCAACTTTGTGGGGTTTGTTCTTGTTTTTACGTTAAAGAATTAGTTGCTCATATTTCTCATTTATTTATATATCAAGTTATATTTATTTTATATTTTGCTTATATTTTTAGGTTTCATCTTCTGGTGTTTGGGCTTCCTTAGTGACTCAGAGGTAAAGAATCTACCTGCAATTCAGGAGACACAGGCAGGAGATGAAGGTTTGATCCCTGGGTCGGGAAGATCCCTTAGAGAAGGAAATGGCTACCCACTCCAGTATTTTTGCCTGAAACGTCCCAATCTATGGGGTTGCAGAAGAGTTGGACACAACTGGGCAATTAAACAACAATAACTTCTGGTGTTTACTTTTGTGGTTAAGGTTTTATTTCCTCATTTTTTTCTTTTGAAACTTTGAAGCTATAAAAAGAATGTGTTAAGACTCTGCTATTCCACTGCAGAGGGTGCAGGTTGGATCCCTGGTTGAGGAACTGAGATCTTACAGACCTCTAGCACAGCCACAAAAAAAAGAATGTTGGACCACAGAATCCCATGGTTCCTTAATCTATCTTCTTGTTTCATGAAAGGCGAGTAGATTTAGGGGTCAGTGCCAGTTTTTTGCCAGCAGAAGGGAAACTTCACTATACCAGCTTGTCACATAAGCATTATCCTCTTTAAATCGTGAAGGAATGCAGTCTCCATCCCCACCATGCACACATACAGCCATTCACCATATAAAGATACCTCCACACCCTCTCCTTTGCTGAGGGTCCCTTAATGCAACTTGGGATTTTTCGAATGCCAATGGCATGACAAACAACAGCACAGGATGGTTAAGTTTGTTCCAGCATCTCCCTCAACTTCTGTACCCCACCTTATCCTATTCACCATGGGAACAGAACATTAATCACTCCTACATGCCAATGGAAGTTCAGAGATTCAAATTCTTTGGTGCTGAAATAATGGTTGTTTGCATTTTCTGTAGCACTCAGTACTGATTGCATTCATATCATCTAACACTTAAAAAAAACATTCCTTGTCAGGGATCCCTTTCCCTCCCACCCTCGGTTAGGATTTCTCCTCTTTCATTACTCTCCTTAGAGAACACTAGGTGATCAAGAGCTACTGAAATCTGTTTCCCCACCCTTCCAGTGCCTTTTGTCTCTTTTTCACTTTCAGCAACCACATTGAGCAATACCGTCTTATTTTATTTGTCATACTTTTGTGTTCGAATTAAAATGCCTCTAAATTAAAAAAAAAAAAACCAAACCCACCATAACAGGCTCTGTAATTCTTTATTATAGCATTTTCAACTTCTTCCTTTTGACCTTTTGGTATTGCTTTCATGATTAATTTTTTTCTAGAGCCCTGTTGACACAACAGACCACTATACTCACCTATTAACCTTTGAAAAATCAAAGTTGAAATCTGATTTGAGTAAGGGAACCAAAATAATTTTCAGCTAGTCTGAGCTTTATGAACAATAAGCTAGACAAGTTCATCTCTGTGATGGACAGGCTCTGCGTGTGGAGGAGTTGGTGTGAATAAAAGGAGATTGAAATGCACAGCAATGCAACTAAGATGGAAAGATAGCATCATGTCTAATCTTAGAGCAGCTTGTCTTAGTGCTCATTTTCAGGGAAAAATGAAAACACGAGAAATTTAATTATAGCAGCTATTTCTTCCTTTCTTCCATTTTTCATAGACAGTCTTCAAGAGTCCTCTCTTTGTGATTTTTAGTTAAAATCACTAAGCTGTTTATTGTTCCTCCCTATTATACCAAATTGATATTTCATTAAAATGAACATTTTTAAATCCCCTTTAATTATAGCTCCTGCTTTAATCACAAATGTAAGTTTAACTGTACCCAGACTTTTGTGAAACCGTTACATTTGTCCAGTGATAATAGAAGAGACATTTCAAGCTCTATTTGGGTCACCAATAGTTCTAAAAAAGTGACTCACTCACTCACCTCCATCCTGTCTTCAAAGATGGTTTATCCCTGGCCTTTGCAAGCCTCCCATAACCCTCCTTCCCATATCAAAACATATTGATCGTTGATTCTATGGTTTTTGATGTCCTCTGAATCCTTGTATCTGAGCTTTCTGTTTTATTTTAACTAGAGGCAAATTGTTCAATTGCTAAGTCATGTCCAACTCTTTGCAGCCCCACGGCTTGCAACACGCCAGGCTTCCCTGTCCTTCACTATCTCCTGGAGTTTGCTCAAACTCATGTCCATTGAGTCGGTGATGCCATCCAACCATCTCATCCTCTGTCGTCCCCTCCTCCTCCTGCCTTCAATCTTTCCCAGCAGCAGAGTCTTTTTCAATGAGTCAGCTCTTTGCATCAGGTGGCCAAAATATTAGAGCTTCAGCTTTAGCATCAGTCCTTCCAATGAATATTCAGGACTGATTTCCTTTAGGATTGACTGCTTTGATCCCCAAGGGACTCTCAAGAGTCTTCTCCAACATCAAAGTTTCACAGTATCGATTCTTCAGCTCTCAGCCTTCTTTGTGGTCCAGCTCTCACTGTACATGATTACTAGAAAAACAATAAATGGCCAAAATCTCAAAGTGATATTCTTTGAAGAAATACATCTGTATTTGGTTGTCATGCATTTATTTGAGAAATAAACACTGCCACTTCGATTCCCTCATATAGCTGCCTTCCAGCCCGATTTTCTTTGGTCTTGTGGTCACAGCCCAGTGATGCCCAGGTAAGTGGAAAGCAGGGGGTGTGAAAGTGTGTGAGGTGGAAGTGAATGCATGTAGACTTTCTCCCTAAAGGCCACCTTGCAGACCAATTGTACAAGAACGCCTAGACTTTCTTACACAGGTACCCAGGGATTTTGCTCACTTGCCCTTTAAAAGCTGAGCTCCTGAAATGTTCCCTCCTGATAACATCACATGGACTGGTCACTAAATGTAGCCTCCTTTTGCACTGTGGGCCTATTTACTTATTAGGCCTTGAGCAGGGCCAGCTCTATAATTTGCAAGGTCATTACACAGGGAAAATGTGAGCCTCCTTGCTTAAAAAGTGGGAGAGAAGTGCCTTTGCTTGCGTGCTAAGTTGCTTCAGTTGTGTCAGCCTCTTTGTGGCTCTAGCACCCCAGGCCCCTTTGTCCATGGGATTTCTCAGGCAAGAACACTGGAGTGGGTTGCCATGCCCTCCTCCAGGGCATCTTCCTGACCCAGAGATCGAACTCAAGCCTCTCACATCTCCTGCACCGGCAGGCGAGTTCTTTACCAGTAGCGCCACCTGGGAGGCTCTGTTCTACATCGCAAATTAATTTCATAATCTATGAACATGCTGGATTATCTCTAGCTCCTGGAAGAGTTTTATGTCTGAATGACTGCTTGCCCCTAAGCTTCTCACCTCACTGAGTCTCAAGGTGCAGAACCCCCCACCTCTGGTTTATTCTGGGTCATTCCAGCTCAGGGTGTCTCAAGTGATGCTGTTTTTTGGACATGGCATTTGTACATGTGTGATGGATTAGAGGTTGTTAGTGGGTGGCCTTCATCCACAAAGGGGATAATATGTAGATAATAATGCTTGAGAGACGAAAGTGGGGCTGTGGAGAAAGACTTTGCAAACTCGCCCCAAAGAAGCCATGCAGCATTGAGTACACACACATATATACACACACATGCACGCAGACATACACACACGTGCACACACACATACACACATACATACACATCTACACACACACACCCCTACACACACACACCTACACACACACACCTGCAAGAGGAGGAAATAATAACATGATGTCGCTCCTCAAGGACTGAGATAGTAAGCTGTTTGTAAGTAACATTTTTAAGCTGGCTCTATGCACAGTTCAAGCTTTTATCTTGTAAAATTACTGAAGACAAAGACGCTGCCAATAACCCAGACTCCTCAGGCATAGCAGGAAAGTTGTCAACCATTCCTTACTTCTTTAACTTATTTCAGAGAATGAACTTGCCTATCAACAGAAATAACAAAATAACCCTGGGGCCAGATGCCGCTGTTTCTCTGGGGAGCAGCATTCCAGCCTCATTTTTCTCTGTGTGTCCAGTGGAGGGCTGCGGAAATAGACCCTCACCTTCCCACCTCTGTTCTAGCAGCAAGGAAGAAGAGTGAGTCTGCTGCCTTCACGGGCTTGGGGTGCTGGGTTCCGAGGTCTGAGCAGTAGGGGACCCTTCTTGCCCTCCCTGCCCTTGAGAGCTGGCCTCAGCCCCACGTGTGTGCAGGGTAAACAAAGACCAGATTGGCTTTGCCTCCACTCTTGCTGCCGACTCTCTCTGCTGCCTCTCCTCCCTTCAGCTGGAGTGGGTGCCAAGGGCATCATGCCTGAAGCTGAGGAAACCGGGTGGACAGAGCTGAATATATGTGTGTTCAGTTGCTAAGTCATGTCCGACTCTTTGCAACCTCACATGGACTGCAGCATACCAGGCTTCCGTGTCCTTCACTATCTCACGGAGTCGGCTCAAACTCATGTCCACTGAGTTGGTCATGGGCTGAGTTTAGAATGTGCTAGAATGGCACTGCACTCTCAGTGTCTGCACTTCTTCTTTGTGAGACCTCCCCAGGTGCCCAGCATTCACTGTCACCCATGACCTCATCCATCAACCACACCTGGCCAGACATTAACAGGAAGGACCATAAAAATTATCCCAGTGCCCTAGACAGGACAGCCACTGAGTTTGAAATAGCAACCTCCATTGTTCAGAGTTTGGCTCTGGATATTTTTAACTGGATGAGCTTAGACAAGTTATTTAATTCCAGAGGCTAGTTTTCCCAATAATAAATTAGAGATGAAACTATCTCCTTGACTACCTCATGGTTCATGGGAAAATTGAATAAGTTTTAAAACTGCACATCTAGTAAGATGCCATAAAGGAAACTGTTAAAGACTATCGAACAGTCAGGCATCACCAGCAAGTGCCTAACTCCATGCCAGGCAGTGTGGAATAGCTAAGATGTCATGCATATCAGAAAAAAGCTCACAATATAGTTGAGAAGAAAGATTGTGTACATGGTACAAATAAGCTCTTTTAGGTCTCCACATTATGTATGGCTAATAACAAACAACACTTCACCCTATAAATTTGGTTCTATGAATCTTCCATTACCTATGTTGTAATGAAATGCAGGGCTTCCCTGGGGACTCAGTGGTAAAGAATCCATTTGCCAGTGCAGAAGACGCAAGTTCTCGCCCTGGCTCAAGAAGATCGCTCAGTCGCTCAGGAAGAAATGGCAACCCACTCCAGTGTTCTTGCCTGGGAAATCCCATGGCCAGAGGTCGAAAAGAGTAGGACAGAGCTGAGCAACGGAGCACACACACAATGAAATGCAATGACCTGGAATAATTCTATGCATCATGAAGCCACAGGAAAATGGGAAAACGGCAGGTCCAAATCATGAAACCCATCTGGACAAAACTCTAATTCAAAAAGATACATGTACCCCTCTGTGCATAGCAGTACTGTTCACAGTAATCAAGACACGGAAGCAAACTAAATGTTGATCCACAGATGAACGGATAAAGTTGTACATATATACAATGGAGTATTACTCAGTCATAAAAAAGAAAGAATGCCATTTGCGACAACATGGATGGACCTAGAGATTATCATACTAAGTAAAGTAATTCAGAAAGAGAGATGAATACCATACATGTGGAATATAAAATATGACACAAATTAACCTATCCATAAAACAGAACAGGCTCAGAGACATAGAGAACAGACTTGTGATTGCCAGGAGGAGAGGGGATGGGTTGGGAGTTTGGAGTTATATAGAATGGATGAGCAAGGAAGTTCTGCTGTATAACACAGGGCACTATATTCAATATCCTATGATAAACCAGAATGGGAAAACATATAAAAAATAACATACATATGTATAACTGAATCACTTTGCTATACTGTAGAAATGAACACATTGTAAATCAACTATATTTCGATTTTAAAAATACAAAGAAACCCCAAAATATGAAGACCAATGGTTCTTTGCTTAGTCACTTATTCGTGTCCAACTTTTTACGACCCCATGGATTGTATCCTGCCAGGCTCTTCTGTCCATGGGATGCTCCAGGCAAGAATACTGGAGTGGGTTGCCATTTCCTTCTCCAGGGGATCATTCCAACCCAGGGATCAAACCTGCGTCTCCCGCATTGGCAGACAGATTCTTTACCGCTGAACCACCAGTAGCAACGTCCTTTAGCAAAACAGCAGTGAAGTGTTCTCATTGCTGGGCTCTCCCTCTAAGAAGCGCTGCAGTGCAGACACAGGTGGAAACTCACTCACTTCAGTATAAAACCTTTTGCTTTACAGAGGAAGGAAGAAAAGCATACTCCAAGTAGCATGGCACTGTAGGGCACCTGAGTCACGTTCTTTAAATGTTCAGTTCAGTTCAATTCAGTTCAGTCACTCAGTCGTGTCCGACTCTTTGCAACCCCATGAATCGCAGCACACCAGGCCTCCCTGTCCATCACCAACTCCTGGAGTTCACCCAGACTCACGCCCATAGAGTAGTGATGCCATCCAGCCATCTCATCCTCAGTCGTCCCCTTCTCCTCCTGCCCCCAATCCTCCCAGCATCAGAGTCTTTTCCAATGAGTCAAATCTTCGCATGAGGTGGCCAAATTACTGGAGTTTCAGTTTTAGCATCATTCCTTCCAAAGAAATCCCAGGGCTGATCTCCCTCAGAATGGACTGGTTGGATCTCCTTGTAGTCCAAGGGACCCTCAAGAGTCTTCTCCAACATCAAAAGCATCAATTCTTTGGCGCTCAGCCTTCTTCACAGTCCAACTCTCACATCCATACATGACCACAGGAAAAACCATAGCCTTGACTAGATGGACCTTAGTCGGCAAAGTAATGTCTCTGCTTTTGAATATGCTATCTACGTTGGTCTTACCTTTTCTTCCAAGGAGTAAGCGTCTTTTAATTTCATGGCTGCAGTCACCATCTGCAGTGATTTTGGAGCCCAAAAAAATAAAGCCTGGCCCTGTTTCCACTGTTTCCCCATCTATTTCCCATGAAGTGATGGGACCAGACGCCATGATCTTCGTTTTCTGAATGTTGAGCTTTAAGCCAACTTTTTCACTCTCCTCTTTCACTTTCATCAAGAGGCTTTTTAGCTCCTCTTCACTTTCTGCCATAAGGGTGGTGTCATCTGCATATCTGAGGTTATTGATATTTCTCCCGGTAGTGTAGTGAAAATCACTCAGTCGTATCAACTCTTTGTGACCCCCATAGACTATATGGTCCATGGAATTCTCTAGGCCAGAATACTGGAGTGGGTAGCCTTTCCCTTCTCCAGGGGATCTTGCCAACCCAAGGACTGAACCCAGATCTCCCATATTGCAGGTGGATTATTTACCAGCTGAGCCACCAGGGAAGCCCAAGAATACTGGAATAGGTAGCCTGTCCCTTCTCAAGGGGAACTTCCGGACCCAGGAATTGAACCAGGGTCTCCTGTATTGCAGGCAGATTCTTTACCAGCTGAGCTACCTGGGAAGCCCCCACCAAAAAAATAAATAAATAAACCCCACAATATGAAACCCATGAAGTCTAACTTGAGAGCCCAAATTTCACTTTGATATCATGTCATCTCCTTTTATTGGCACCAAATATTTAGTACAGACTGGAGTAGGAAATGGCAACCCACTCCAGTATTCCTGCCTGGAAAATTCCATGCACAGGAAAGCCTGGAGGGTTATAGTTCACGGGTCACAAAGGAGTCGGATGCAGCTGAGCATGAGCACCCCCATTATTGCAGACAGTAGCTGTGGAATGTTACACAGAATTAGTTATGGATGAGATCAATATGGTAATCCTTTCAAAAATCCTCTGTGAGTATCTTTCCCTCGGAGCCCTATTTTTAGCTTTATGAAAAGCCATAGCAATAGCCTAAACATAAAAACTAAGCCTTCTTAATGCGATCCCTCCCCCCTCCACCCTGAAGCTCTCAAAATCTGTGAGCCTGTTTAAACTGCAGAGCTCCTTCTGGGGGACTTTATGGAACACTCAGGACAGGAGACATGGATGCCTGAGGGAGAAGGCATCTTCCAGGAAATCTCAAAGCCTGTCCTGCAGATGCCAATAGCTCTGGCCACACATGGGGCTGTTTCTGCCAAGGACACCATACTTTCTGGTGTATTTTCTGTCTCTTTTTCATCATGCCCCCTTGCTCTAAAGTACTGAGCTTTGCATCCATTCCTTTGAAACAATGCTGGTCCCATGCATAATGAAATAGAGTCCAATAGCATTTCTGGCTCTCGCAGGGTCAAAAGTATATGTTCAATGATAAAGAGCAATTTGAACACACCAAGGGATTGTACAGTTGGTATGGGGGGAGAAGAGGTCTTAGTGAGAAGGCTGCTTTGTGGAAGAAAATGACAAACATCCCTTTTTCAAATCTGATAGAACTCACTGGTTCCTGCATCTTCACTTACAGATTCTGACACCTCCATGTAAAAATAATAGAATTTTAACATGCCTGCCCCTAATTCTGCCTCTGCTAATGACTATCTGGTACTCATTTCAGCGGACTCCTCACACAGCCACATGTTTTAAGAGCTTGAGGTTGTTGAGGTTCAGTCGCTAAGTCATGTCCAACTCTTTGCAACACCACGGATTGTAGCATGCCAGGCCAGGATCCTCTGGCCTTTACTATGTCCCAGAGTATGCTCAAATTCATGTCCATTGAGTCAGTGATGCTATCTAACCATCTCATCCTCTGCTGCCCACTTCTTCTCTTGCCTTTAATCTTCCTCCTCATCAAGGTCATTTCCAATAAGTCAGCTCTTTGCATCAGGTGGCCAAAGTATTGGAGCTTCAGCTTCAGCATCAGTCCTTCCAATGAATACTCAGGGTTGGTTTCCTTTAGGATTGACTGGTTTGATTTTCTTGTTGTCTAAGGGACTCTCAAGAGTCTTCTCCAGCACCACAGTTCAAAAGCACCAATTCTTTGGTCCTCAGCCTTCTTTATGGTCCAACTCTCACATCCATACATGACTACAGGAAAACTATAGCTTTGGCTATACAGACTGCTTTTAATATACTGTCTAGGTTTGTCATAGCTTTCCTTCCAAGGAACAAGCATCTTTTAATTTCACGGCCACAGTCAACCATCTGCAGTGATTTTGGAGCCCAAGAAAATAAAGTCTGTTGCTACTTCCACTCCTTCCTTGAGATAGTAATGCTGAAACTTTTCAGATCTCTTCTTGATATCAGAAAAAATAGGATATTTCTCTGAGTGGCTTTTTTCATGAGTTTATTCATGAGTTTTCATTTAATGTTTCAGTCCTCATGAGTGAGTGGTCTGTTTGATCAGGCTCCCAGTGCTTTTCATTGAACACAAATCCTGTGCAGATGAACTTGGTGTTTGGGTAGCCTCTTGTTAGTGGATGTTCACCCTTAGGCAACTAAGAGATCCCTGAGAGGTTTTTGCCTTTGACAGAGTGCTCTTAGAACCCCAGGGCATCACAGCAGTGGGGGGACTCAAAATCAGAGGTTTGCCAAGCACTTTCTTGGGTGAATTTCTAATAGGTTTGGAGCAACTGGACATTTGAGATCCAGCCAGGGATTTGGCCAGAGAGCCCCTGGAGGCTGCTAGAAGCCAGACACTCTGCAGTGGTTAGCCATGCTCAGTCTTGGATGTTTGTTCAAAAAAACAAGTTTGGGCTAAGCAAAACCCTTAAATCAGGGGTCCCCAAATTATAGAAAAGTAAAATGAACAATAAGTATAACGCACTTGAATCATCCTGAAGCCATCTCCCACTTGCCCAGTCCGTGGAAAATATGTCCTCCATGAAACTGGTCCCTGGTGCCGAAAATGTTGAGGACCACTGCCTTAAAGCATCTAAGGATGACCTGAAAACAAGTGCTTCCCAGAAGTCTTAAAGAATCATTACACGTGCAATTACTGGTCAGGGTTTGTCTTCCCCACTAGGTTCCAAGTCTGTGTTCACTTCTGTTTTCCTTATGCCTGGCACGGGGTATGATGCACGGCGGCCACTGAACAAGTCAGAGCTACTATTTGAGGGGCTGGGAGGTGGGGATTGAGCTATGGGGTCTGACCTAGGGAGGCATCATCAGGACCCAGCAATTGCCCTAAAATATACGCAGGACATTTGCAGACCCCAAATGTTCATGCTGCCCCTCTCCTTGGAGTCAACTCTTGTGAATTCTGAGGGTGGACATGCTTAAGGAAAACAGAGATGAATCTGTATTTCTGTAAACTCCTTTTAAGTTGCTCTCTTGAAAAGACCCTGATCCTGGGAAAGATTGAAGGTGGGAGGAGAAGGGGATGATAGAGGATGAGATGGTTGGATGGTATCATCGACTCAATGGTCATGAGTTTAAGTAAACTCCAGGAGTTGGTGATGGACAGGGAAGCCCGGCTTGCTACAGCTCATAGGGTCACAAAGAGTCAGACACGACTGAGCGACTGAACTGAACTGAATTGAGCAAACTTGCTCCAGTTGTATCCTAGAATATGTCCAAATTTATTTTCATCTTTTAATTTTTCATTTTAAAGCTTAGCTTTTAATCATAACTGGAAAAGAATGAAATGGATTCAGCAATGACCCTTTCAGTTCAGTTCAGTTCAGTCGCTCAATCGTGTCCAACTCTTTCCGACCCCGTGAGTCACAGCACGCCAGGACTCCCTGTCCATCACCAACTCCCGGAGTTCACTCAAACTCAAGTCCTTTGAGTTGGTGATGCCATCCAGCTATCTCATCTTCTGTTGTCTCCTATTCCTCCTGCCCCCAATCTCTCCCAGCATCAGAGTCTTTTCCAATGAGTCAACTCTTTGTGTGAGGTGGCCAAAGTATTGGAGTTTCAGCTTTAGCATCAGTCCTTCCAATGAACGCCCAGGACTGATCTCATTTAAAATAGACTGGTTGGATCTACTTCCAGTCCAAGGGACTCTCAAGAGTCTTCTCCAACACCACAGTTCAAAAGCATCAAGTCTTCGGCACTCAGCCTTCTTCACAGTCCAACTCTCACATCCATACATGACCACAGGAAAAACCATAGCCTTGACTAGATGGACCTTTGTTGGCAAAGTAATGTCTCTGCTTTTGAATATGCTATCTAGGTTGGTCATAACTTTCCTTCCAAGAAGTAAGCATCTTTTAATTTCATGGCTGCAATCACCATCTGCAGTGATTTTGGAGCCCAAAAAAATAAAGCCTGGCCCTGTTTCCACTGTTTCCCCATCTATCTGCCATGAAGTGATGGGACCAGATGCCATGATCTTCATTTTCTGAATGCTGAGCTTTAAGCCAACTTTTTCACTCTCCTCTTTCACTTTCATCAAGAGGCTTTTTAGTTCCTCTTCACTTTCTGCCATAAGGGTGGTGTCATCTGCATATCTGAGGTGATTGATATTTCTCCCGGCAATCTTGATTCCAGCTTGTATTTCTTCCAGCCCAGCGTTTCTCATGATGTACTCTGCATAGAAATTAAATAAGCAGGGTGACAATATACAGCCTTGACATACTCCTTTTCCTCTTTGGAACCAGTCTGTTGTTCCATGTCCAGTTCTAACTGTTGCTTCCTGACCTGCATACAGATTTCTCAAGAGGCAGGTCAGGTGGTCTGGTATTCCCATCTCTTTCAGAATTTTCCACAGTTTATTGTGATCCACACAGTCAAAGGCTTAAGGCGTAGTCAATAAAGCAGAAATAGATGTTTTTCTGGAACTCTCTTGCTTTTTCAATATTCCAGCAGACATTTGCTTTGTAGGAAACGTGCTGTGTGACCAGGAGCAATAAAAATTTCCAACCCATACAAGTTAGAGGCAGCAGAAGGCACCTTCCTGAAGAACTAAAGCAGTCCAGTGTTTTTGGTATTGGCATTGTTGATACTTGTTATATGACATTTAAAAAACTGACTGCTCTGTTTTCCCCCTCAGGTTCAGTTTGTTAGTAGAAATGCTGAAAGGATTAAGGATTTATGGAACTCAGATATTTGGGATGTTATTTCCAAGTAACATCTTCTGGCCTGGTAGATTTGTGACGAATGTGTCCTTTCCCATCTCCGAATGCAGAGGGTTTGTTTAATTGTCATGAGAGTTGACATTTTATCTATCCTGCTGTTATTTCCCACCCAAAGCAGGGTGCTCAGGAAATAAAGCACTTTTTCCTTCAGTTTCAACTCATGTTAAAGACTTTCAGTATGTGAAGAAGTATCTTATTAAGCGCTTTCTTTTCACAAGACTAAAATAAGTCAACGATGGGCATTTATTCTCACAACACCCTTATAAGGACCCCATAGCATTATTGTCCCTAGTTTATACATGGAGAGACTGAGTATTGAAGACATTTTTCAACCTGTCCATGGGGTCGCTAAGAGTCGGACACGACTGAGTGACTTCCCTTTCACTTTTCACTTTCATGCATTGGAGAAGGATATGGCAACCCACTCCAATGTTCTTGCCTGGAGAATCCCAGGGACGGGGGAGCCTGGTGGGCTTCCGTCTATGGGGTTGCACAGAGTCGGACACAACTGAAGCAACTTAGCAGCAGTAGCAGCAAGATCTCAGAAACTGTACTAGCTATTATTTGCATTACTTAGCTCATGTTTTCTTACCTGCTTTGCAACCGTGGGTCTCCACAAACCTCATTTCTCCTTTGCCTGCCGACTGGTACCCCTGGAGGGGAGCAGCAAGGCTGTGAGAGGCAGGAGGGACTTTTGTGAGTTACATAGGACTGTCTTAAGCAGTTTCAGAGCCTAGAAGTCTGAAATGAAGGTGTTGGCAGGGCCTACTCTCACTGAAGCCAGTCGAAGACAACCTGTCCCCTGCCTTTCTCTTGGCGTCTAGTGCTGCCGGCAGTCCCTGGCACATCTAGGCTTGTTAGATGCATTGCCCCATCTCTGTCTCCATCATGGCCTGGCCATCTTTCTGCTCTGTGTCCGTGTCTTCATGTGGCATGTACTCTTTGGGTACATCTGACTCTGTGTCCCTTCTCTTCTCTAACATCAGTCTTACTGGAATAAGGGGTGACCCTAGTCCAGCAGGACCTCAGCCACTCTTACACCTTAATTAATCTGCAGAAACCTTATTTCCCAATAAGGTCATTGTCACAGGAGCCAGCGGTTAGGACTTTAATACATCTTCTGTTATCCGTTGTTCAGTCTCTAAGTCATATCCGATTCTTTGAGACCCTGTGGACTGCAGCACACCAGGTTTCTCTCACCTTCACTATCTCCCAGAATTTGCTCAAAAACTCTTGTCCACTGAGCTGGTGATATTATCTAACTATCTCATCCTCTGTCAACCACTTCTCCTCCTCCTTCAATCTTTCCCAGCATCAGGGTCTTTTCAAATGAGTCTGCTCTTTACATCAGGTGGCCAAAGTATTGGAGCTTCAGCATCAGTCCTTATTAAATATGTTGATAATTTTGACCTTATTCTTTTTTATTATGTTTGCTCAACATTTTACAAATTTTTATTTTATATTGTAAATATAGTTGATTTACAATGTTGTGTTGGTTTAAGACGTATAGCAAAGTCATTTAGATATATGTATATATTTATACATATATATCCATTCTTTTTCAGATTCTTTTCCAATATAGGTTATTACAGAATATTGAACAAACTTCCTTGTGGTATACAGTCAAAGCCTGAAATGTGTTTTTCCCCAATCTTCCCAGGATTCCAAAGTACAACACATTTGGTTTTGATTCAAATGCCACCTCCTCCAGGAAGTCTCCCCATACCACTCTATCTAACCTTCCACCCAGGCCCAGTAAATCTCATTACCCTGTTTCTTTTCTATATTTGATTTGTATATGAAACTGTGCTATTAACTACTTGTTTGTCTTCTTCCATTACGTGAACCGTGAACTTCCTGATGTTCAAGCTGGTTTTAGAAAAGGCAGAGGAACCAGAGATCAAATTGCCAACATCCACTGGATCATGGAAAAAGTAAGAAAGTTCCAGAAAAACATCTATTTCTGCTTTATTGACTATGCCAAAGCCTTTGACTGTGTGGATCACAATAAACTGTGGAAAATTCTGAAAGAGATGGGAATACCAGACCACCTGACCTGCCTCTTGAGAAATCTGTATGCAGGTCAGGAAGCAACAGTTAGAACTGGACATGGAACAACAGACTGGTTCCAAAGAGGAAAAGGAGTATGTCAAGGCTGTATATTGTCACCCTGCTTATTTAACTTATATGCAGTGTACATCATGAGAAATGCTGGGCTGGAAGAAACACAAGCTGGAATCAAGATTGCCGGGAGAAATATCAATCACCTCAGATATGCAGATGACACCACCCTTATGGCAGAAAGTGAAGAGGAACTAAAAAGCCTCTTGATGAAAGTGAAAGAGGAGAGTGAAAAAGTTGGCTTAAAGCTCAACATTCAGAAAACAAAGATCATGGCATCTGGTCCCATCACTTCATGGGAAATAGGTGGGGAAACAGTGGAAACAGTGTCAGGCTTTATTTTGGGGGGCTCCAAAATCACTGCAGATGGTGACTGCAGCCATGAAATTAAAAGATGCTTACTCCTTGGAAGAAAAGTTATGACCAACCTAGATAGCATATTCAAAAGCAGAGACATTACTTTGCCAACTAAGGTCCATCTAGTCAAGGCTATGGTTTTTCCTGTGGTCATGTATGGATGTGAGAGTTGGACTGTGAAGAAGGCTGAGTCCCGAAGAATTGATGCTTTTGAACTGTGGTGTTGGAGAAGACTCTTGAGAGTCCCTTGGACTGCAAGGAGATCCAACCAGTCCATTCTGAAGGAGATCAACCCTGGGATTTCTTTGGAAGGAATGATGCTAAAGCTGAAACTCCAGTACTTTGGCCACTTTATGCAAAGAGTTGACTCATTGGAAAAGACTCTGATGCTGGGAGGGATTGGGGGCAGGAGGAGAAGGGGACGACAGAGGATGAGATGGCTGGATGGCATCACTGACTCGATGGACATGAGTCTGAGTGAACTCCGGGAGATGGTGTTGGACAGGGAGGCCTGGCGTGCTGCGATTCATGGGGTCGCAAAGAGTCAGACACGACTGAGCGACTGGACTGAACTGAACTGTCTTCTTCCATTAGAATACAAATTCCATAAAAGCAAGGACCTTGTCAGTCATGTTCATTAGTTTCTCCCTGGCATCTCGAACTCCATCTAGTCTATAGCTGGCCAAACAAAAGATTGTGGAATGAGTGAGTAAATGTTTATAACTTCAAAAGCATTTTAATGGATAGTAATAGCACAGTACAATCTCACACATCTAGATGAATTAGGGCCAAGGGCAGTTCTACAAAAAGAAAATTGCCTGGTTCAGACAATATTTTAGCACACATCTTTTGTGGGCCACAGCTGTAAGTAGTTGAGCTGATGTGTTTTATGTCAAAGGCCACTTGAAAATTGTCTGTATTGATCCACCTATGAATTAGCAAGAACTCAGCCCACAGTGCCAACGTTTCACAAGTGTACTGTGAAAGTTAGACTGAGCTGGTATAGTGCTGTTTATCAAAATAATTAAGATTCCATAAAACCCTCCTGTTTAAGAAACTTCTCAGCATATCTGTCTGTAGATCAATAACTGAGCCTGAATACAAGTGGATAGATGCAGAAAGTTGTAGTCTCATCTATTGGCTTTAACTGGGTCAGTAGCTCAACTCAGTCCTTCAAATAGACCAAGGCCGAATAAAGAAGACATAATCCAGGCTGGTGGTAGGCCCTCTGATGTGGTCCGTCAGTCAGACACTAAGAGACCAGTTGTAGAGAAAATTGAGATAATCCTTCAGTGAAAGTTATAATTTATATTGTTTGTGATTTCTAGGGACTTCCCTAGTGGCTCAGTGGTTAAGACTCACACTTCCACTGCCGGGGAACAACCAAATTGTTGATATCGCTTTGTTTTCTTTCAAGTCTGTGTCCCTCCAAAATAGTTCTGGCCCGAGAAGGTGTGCAAACCTGTTTTAAAACAATATAGAGGTCTAGGCTGAATCTGTATTGACCACAGGGCAACTCTTTCTGTAATTGTTGTGGTCATCATCTTTTTTGTTTTTTTTTGTGGGGGGGCGGGGCGCCCGCCGCCACATGGCATGTGGGATCCTAGTTCCCCGCTTGGGTTTCAAACCCATTGCCCCATGCACTGGGAGAGTGGAGTCTTAATCACTGGGACCACCAGGGAGGTCCCTGGACAAAATATTCTTGATCAAGAAACACTCTTGTAGTGCTTGTTTGTCTTAGGAAAATTTCAATTAATGCTACTCAAATAATGCCATGTATTAATAATATGCTAGTCTTGAGGATCTCTTATATTTAATTTAGGATTTAATATTCATGAATACATAAAATACAAAGCAATTTTTAACTGATAAGACTATTCATTTGGAATTTTAAAAGCAAGTGAACTCTATTTTAATGCAAAGGTGATTTTCTACTTTGTCTCAACTTTTTTTTCAGTATATTAAATGGCTAGTGAAAATAAAACAATTTGTAAAACTTTTAGAACAGCAAAAATTTTCTTGTTTTAAAGTTTCAAGAAGGTTTGTAAACTTTAGGATTATCTGACAGATTCATTTTGCCTTCATGTTGATTTTGATAAATTATCTGGCATATCTGAAGCTCTGTTTTATTTCTTTCACTCCCAACTCTTCTCCAGATTATCATTCAAGACTAATATAAAGCCTTTAATAACGCTACTTAAATTCCTTAATAATCCTTAACACTCAGTGCTTACTATATTCCAGGGACCATATTTGCTCATATTTGTACATACTAGCGCAGGACTAATTCCCATGATGTAGCTTTTATTATCTTTATTCTCACTTTATAGATCAGAAAACGGAGCCACAGAGAAATTCAGTTACTTGCCCAAGGTTATAGCTGTTAGTGGCAGATCTGGGATTGGAACCCAGGCTCTACAGCTCTCAGAGTCACATATCTAATTCCCATTTCATATCACCGTGGGTGAGTGGGATGCAAGTTTGTTGTCCATTTGTGTATTTTGTGTCTTTGTAGAACTGGAGGTAGAAACTCACTGCACAGAATTCCAAAACAGCTGGTAAATTAGTATTTTTAAATGTTAAAAAAAAAAAATCCTAGAATTTCAAGGTCTTCTAGACTATTCCCTTACCTGCTCACCCATTGAGGTTAGAATCTCCTATAGTTACTTAAATAGTAAATATCATATACTCATCATTAAAAATACACAGAACAGCACTTTAAAAAGAAACTATTTCTGGCCAATCAGATATCGGACCTGTTTGTACTGGTCAGTGTTGTCTCGTGTGTGTTGCGTGCCCTGTGTTAAGTTGTTTCCGAGTCTTTGCGGCCCCGTGGACTATAGCCTGCCATGGCTCCTCTGCCTATGGGATTTCCCAGGCAGGAATACTGGAGTGGGCTGCCATTTCCTTCTCCAGGGGATCTTCCCAACCCAGGGATCGAACCTGCATCTCCTGTGTCTCCTGTATTGCAGGCAGATTCTTTACCAGCTGAGTTATCAGGGTTATCTTGGCCAGACAACAAAGTTTCATAAACTCTGAAAAATATATATATATATGAGGTGTAGCTGAAAATGCTTCCTTTCACCAGCAGGTGTCACTGTGACCTCTTAGTGCAGAATGTTTACCATCCACTGGTGATAAACTTGATGGAAGGGATGAGAATTCTTTTACTAAAATCTCTCTAAGTCTTTGGTACAAGCCAATACTGCTTTGGCATGAAGACAAAGAAGCATACCAAGGGTGGAGAGAATGTGCTTCCCTACTTGCACAGAGAACCCGGTGGGTTTCAGATGACCTGGTGGCCCTCTGCTACCTGGGGCAGCAGGACCGTGGAAGGAATTCCTGCGAGGTCAGTACACAGCCTTTCTCCTTCCACATGGCCAGGAGGAGCAGAGGGATTAGAAAACAAAACCAGAGCCACGGGGAGGCAGCGAACAGAGCTTGTTGGTGAGCAAGGCACTCTCTAGCAATGCCTAGAAATAATTGGGATGGAATTTGCAAAGGCTGAATGTTCTGTATTGGTGGGGGCAGGGAGGGGTCCCAAAATCAATGGAAATGAGACTCCCATAAAGCATTCCGAACATCTCTACTGGGGCTGGGGTTGCTGAGGCAACCACACACTCTTCTAGACCCTGCCTTCACCCTGAAGGCAGCAGCAGCAAGGTACAAGGAATCCTGGCCAGCCAGAAAAGACAGCTGTGATCTTTATACATCCCCCGCCACCCACCCAAATATCCTACTACTCTGAAAAACTGCCATGATCATTGCTTTCAGTAACATTAGGATAAAATCATTAACTATTCTGAACAAGTCTATAATCAAGTAATAGGATATCTTTAAATTATAATTGTCTACAGATGATCGCTCAGTTGGTAAAGAATCTGCCTGCAATGCAGGAGACCCTGGTTCGATTCCTGGGTTGGGAAAATCTGCCAGAGAAGGGATAGGCTACCCACTCCAGTATTCTTGGGCTTCCCTTATGGCTCAGCTGGTAAAGAATCTGTCCGCAATGTGGGAGACCTGGGTTTCT
Source organism: Oryx dammah (assembly GCF_014754425.2). Classification (NCBI taxonomy): domain Eukaryota; kingdom Metazoa; phylum Chordata; class Mammalia; order Artiodactyla; family Bovidae; genus Oryx; species Oryx dammah. The sequence goes on from NW_024070208.1 coordinate 72,517,376, forward strand.
CTGGGTTGGAAGAACACCTGGAGAAGGGAAAGGCTACCCACTCCAGTATTTGGGCCTGGAGAATTCCACAGACAGAGTCCGACAGGACTGAGCGACTTTTACTTTCACAGATGTATCAGTTATTTGGGGGTGCTAAAGATATCTGCTTTTCAAAAAGGTTTATTTATACAGGTGACCCTTGAACAACTTGGAGGTTAGAGGTACCGACTTCCCATGCAGTTCAAAATCCAGGTACTACCTTCTCTGCCTCAAAAACCAAGGAATTGATAAATGACTCACCCAAAGGCAGGAAGCTGAAACAGTTTGGATAGAATCAGGGCTCAAAGACTTCCCTTGTGGCACAGTGGATAAGAATCCACCTGCCAGTGCAAGGGACACGGGTTTGATTCCTGGTCCGGGAAGATCCCACATGCTAGGGACTACTGGGCCCATGTGCCACAGCTACTGAGCCCATAGGCCACAGTACTGAAGCCTACAATCCTGGAGGCTGTGCTCTGCAACGAAAGAAGCCCAGGCAATGAGAAGCCCACTCACTTCAACCAAGAGTAGCCCCCACTTGCCATAAGTAGAAAAAACCCACATGCAGCAATGAAGACCAGCACAGCCGTGAATAAATAAGCAAATGAAATTATTTTTTAAAAAAGAATCGGGACTCAAACCCCAGTTCTTTTGATCCAACATATTATGATCACTAATCAAACATAAACTTTTCCCTACACTTAGTTAATTTAAAACTCTGTAAAATTAAAATACAGGCACTATATGTAATGAAAAATATCTGTGTGTATGTGGACCTGTGCCATTCAAACCCATGTTGTTCAAGAGTCAGCTATATTCTAGTAAATTCTGTTGCCTATGGTACTTAAGAAATATATTCTAGCTAAATTTTATGCTGTTGTTTTAGGGTTCATTGGGAAAAACTTTTCTACCATCAATCAGCTACTTTTCTATCTTGGTCCATTGATTTCAGAAGGTCACTGACAAAAAGGATATGATGTCAGTCTTCACTTCTGGATATGGGCTATGTTTTGGTCAGTGTGACTGGTAATGAGAGGACAGCTGGGCTCCCCAGGCGGCAGTCGTGGTAAAGAACCCATCTGCCTATGCAGGAGACCTAAGAGACCCGGCTTTGATCCGTGGGTTGGGAAGATTCCCTGGAGGAGGAGATGGCAATCCACTCCAGTATTCTTGCCTGGAGAATCCCATGGACAGAGGAGCCTGGTGGGCTATAGTCCATGGGGTCGCGCAGAGTCAGATGACTAAAGTGACTTAGCACGCACGCACGGGAGAAGACAGCTAAAGAATGACCCTCACTGCTACGAGGGAATCAAAAGGACCCCTTCACTTCAAGCAGGTATTCACAATTATGTCTCCTAAGGAACACTAATTCCTAGGTCACAAATAGTTTGAAATGGGATGGTGATGCCCACTTTGTGAAATGATTCTCTGGCAAAATTTTAAAATTCACTGTGACTGCCTTGCCTTGGTCTTCAGATCTTTCTCTCGAATATTCAACCCATACATTTCGATTGTCTCAAGAACTTTCTTGTTTAAATATCTCCAGGCATCCTGAACTCATAGGGTCACCAGATATGTCAAGTAAAAATACAGAATGCCCAGTTAAAATTGGATTTCAGATAAACAAAGAATACTTTTTTTTTTTTTTTGCTATAAGCATGTAGTTTCATGGACTTCCCAGGTGGCTGTGTGGTAAAGAATCCACCTGCCAGTGCAGGAGATGTCGGTTAAATCCCTGGGTAGGGAAGATCCCCTGGAGAAGGAAATAGCAACCCACTCCAATATTCTTGCTTGGAGAATCCCATGGATGAGAAAGCCTGGTGGGCTACAGCCCATGAGATTGTAGAGTCAGACACGACTTAGCAACTGAACAACAACCACATTATATATAAGGGATTGAGCATACTAGAATTTTGGTACCCTCAAGAGTCCTCGAGCCAATCCCCTGGACTGTCCCAGGATCTCCACTTTTAGGTACTATTTCACTAGTGTGTTTTGCTCTTATGAACGCACATAAAATGTATAGCTGTCAGTGTTTTTAATTGAATTGAGTAAACATATACAGCAAAGCTGTCCTTTGTTTCTTTTTTAATAAATTGACAAGTCTTTTGCTTTGTTTTCTTTCTTTCTTTTTTTTTTTTGCTTCCTCATCAGATCTGCAAAAAATTATTTATCAATCCCATATCTGGAAGACTCAATCAGGTAAGTAGTCTTTTCTGCCCCCTAGTGGCACGCCTTGTGAATATTCGTACGCAGGCTTTTTGATGAAGGCGGTCATACATCGGGGTTCCCTGGTGGCTCAGACAGTAAATTCATAGACTGTGAAACACCCAGGCGTTTCAGTCACCAAGCTCTGAGCCTTATTTCACGTCTCATCTTTACCCTATATAAACAGGAAATTCACTTTCCTCCTTATCAGTGTTTGAATTTGTTTATGCCTGTGTGCATGCTAAGTCACATCCGTCATGCCCAGCTGTTTGCAGCCCTACGGACGGTGGCCGGCCAGGCTTCTCTGTCCATGGGATTCTCCAGGCAAAAATACTGGAGTGGGTTGCCATGCTCTCCTCCAGGGGATTCTCCCAACCCGTAAGAGATGAACTCTCTTATGTCTCGTCTCTTATGTCTCCTGCACTGGCAGGCGGGTTCTTTACCATTAGTGCCACCTGGGAAGCCTGTATTTGTTTATACTAAGTACTTATAATCTTCATTGTGAAAAAACAAAATGGAAAATATTTCTTAAAATAACTTTTTATAGCAGCTTTGGTCTTAAGGGGGTCTGTCCCACAAAATCATTGCCATATATGAGTTTTAAGACTTAAAATAATAACACATCAAAGGAAGCCATGTAAACATTAAATTATATCTTGGGTAGTTTGAAAATATGAATAGGATATCATTTTTATTGTCCAATAGCACTTTTTGTACCTGGCACCAACCCACTCTTCCAATATCTATCCAATTTAATGAAAGTTTTAAATAGGGAACCTAAAGTAAGAGAGGGTCTCCCATGCTTAGACAAGTATTTCATCTTAGTTTTAATCCTTGGCTCAATTTGATAAACAGGAACATCTCAGCATCTTTGGTCCTCGCTAGAGATTCATAGCTGCCATCCAGAAAGTTTCCAGTCAAGCTTTACGGTCTCTTCTTTAACAAAACAACAATTTCCTTTTTTAAAAAAAAAATACAAAACTGCTTTGATTATTATCTTGCCTACCGCTGACCCTCCCTACTTCCACACAACCCAAGGCATATTGTTCGTGTTGATTTAAAATGATGGTTTTATTAGCTATAAATCTCTCTGCTCTTGCTGATCTCAAAAGGTGCTATGACTGATTCTAAACAGAATAATCTGCACATTCTTGGGTATCATGAATGCTATGCATCTCAAAACCTCTGACTTCTCTCTCAAACAAACACAGTCTATACTGTTTGTTTTTATTCAGTATATTGATCAATGAGCCTGGTAGACACGTGATTACAGCCTTTATGACGTGTCTGCCTGATGGTGCCTGACTCTCTGCGGTTTCCATCCCCACCCTGGTGATGGTGTGAGGCTCAGAGATGACAAAGTTTGCATAAGGGGTTCCATTTGCACAGTAGTCGATCAATGCTGAAGAGTTCAGGATTTAAATTTATGTTATCCTGTGCATGACTCCCCATAAGGAATTTTGCATTAAATCAGAGATTCAGCTTTTGAGAAGGTGAAAGTTTCAAATACTTCATAACTCAACTGGATAAATCCTAAGCTTTCAAAAACAGGAAATTTGGGGGTAGAGGAGGTGAGGGAAAATGGGGGGGGGTGGAAATCTGTGGAGAAGAGGAGTTCCTTAAAGTTAGTTTTTGAATTTTATCTTCCAAATTGCAATCTGCTTGAAGTATAAATATTAGCCAACTTAAAACTGGGAAAGTGATAAATAGGTGAGGTCATTAGTGAGGAATAAGATTGTGTGTGTGTGTGTGTGTGTGTGTGTGTGAGCATGTGCTGTATGGTGTGCCTGAAGCGGGTTCTGGTGATAGAGGATGATTTAGATGATGCATTTTTAAGGGAACTCGATGGAAAAACTATATACCTCCCACATGAATTTTTGCTCTTTATGCCTCATGGTACATATTATAGCCACAAGATGGGGATGTAGCATAATTTTCCTTTCTCATGTTTGTTACAAGTATAAACTCGAATGAGAGCAGGTTTTCAAGTGAGGTGACTATTTCCAGACTCACAAGAGGTCTCCTCCCTCTTTTCCCTTCTAATTTAATGGTAACCTTGGCTACATATCCAGTCAGGGAAAATATGCTTGTCAAAGGGAGTGTGTATTTTTGAAAATCACTATATACAATAACCAAGACACGGAATCAACCTAAATGTCCATAAACAAATGAATGAAAAAAGACTTGGTATATATAGATATATACCACATCATATATATATATATATATATATATATATATATATATAAAATATATAATGGAATACTATGCAGCCACGAAAAAAAGGAAATAATGCCATCTGCAGCAACATGGATAGATCTAGAGATTATCACACTAAGAGAACTAAGCCACGCAGGGAAACACAAATATAATATGATACTGCTTATATGTGAAACCTAAAAAATGATATAAATGAGCTTTATACAAAACAGAAGTAGACCCACAGACATAGAAAATAAGCTAATGGTTACCAAAGGGGAAAGGGGGAAGGGATAAATTGGAAGTTTGGGATTAACATATACACACTATAATATATAAAATAGATAAACAGTATGGACCTACTGTATAGCACAGGGAACTATATTGACTATTTTATAATAACCTATAAGGGAAAAGAATCTGAAAAAGAAGAGATACACACATATATATGAATGTATCTGCATCACTTTGCTGTACACTGAAATGAATGCAACATCGTAAATCAACTATCAGTTCAGTCACTCAGTCGTGTCTGACTCTGCAACCCCATGGACTGCAGCACTCCAGGCTTCCCTGTCCATCACCATCTCCCGGAGCTGGCTCAAATTCATGTCCATCTAGTCGGTGATGCCATCCAACCATCGCATCCTCTGTCATCCCCTTCTCCTCCCGCCTTCAATCTTTCCCAGCATCAGGGTCTTTTCCAGTGAGTTTGTTCTTCGCATCAGCTGGCCAAAGTATTGGAGTTTCAGCTTCAGCATCAGTCCTTCCAACAAATATTCAGGACTGATTTCCTTTAGAACGGACTGGTTTAATCTCCTTACTGTCCAAGGGACTCTCAAAGTCTTCTCCAGCACCACAGTTCAAAAGCGCGAAACGAATACAGCATTGTAAATCAACTATACTTCAGTGAAAAACAACAACAACATGAGGTAAATTCCTAAAAAGAGGGGGGAGCTATGAGATTTTTAAATGAAGCAGAAAATATGGACAGAAAAGCTCTATTTTCTCACACTGGAAATTTTAACTTTTAAAAGCATGTGTGTGCTTTATTTTGGTATCAGTTAAACTATACATATTTATCCATAAAAAAATGAAGAAAGCCTTAAAATAGAACTTCTCTAGCTGCGATAAAGCAAAATGTTTTAGTGAATATTTGTTTCTATTTGCTTGTTTCCATGGTTTTTGAGAAAATATTTCTGTACAGTTTGAAATGGGCCCATTAAAATCCAGTATAAAACTAGGTGTTTGAAACATGAGAAAGATTTCTGACAGGAGAATTAACTATCAGAAGAGAAGAATCTGCTGGCCCTTTCTTATTTATGCTCAGCCATGTCCAGCTCTTTGTGACCCCATGGACCGTACCCCACCAGACTTCTCTGCCTATGGAATTTTCCAAGCAAAAATACTGGAGGGGGTTGCTGTTTCCTCCCCCAGGAGATCCTCCTGACCCAGGAATCTAACCCAAGTCTGTTGTGTCCTTCTGTGTTGGCAAGAGGATTCTTTATCCATTGCCCCACCTACAGCAAGCTTTCTTCTTTGGAGTACAAAATTATAACTTCTCAATTAAAGAAAAACTTTCACCTAAAGGATGATCTTCACTCTTGTGTAATTCTTTAATGATTTGTCAGTAATAATTCTATAAATGTCATGAACCCTCATAATGAAATATATTTTTCTGAGGGAAAGGTTCTTCATGGAAATTTACATATGGCATTGAAATATAATGATCATTTTTTACAGTACAATAATATTGAAATTATGAGGCTATGATAGAGCTTATGGTCATATTTTAAAATAACATAATATTTCTAAAAAGGGATTGAGTCTTTATATATGCATGTATGTATGTGCTGGGGGGTGGATAATGATGAATATATATGTGAACAAGAAAAATAATTTTAAAGCTACTCTTTCAACTTTAGTGAAATGAAAGACCTCATAGATTAAGATACCAGGATAAGGTACCATGTAAGTCTGAAATTCTCTTATAGAAAATATTTATTTTGAATCAAATCATGTATACGCTCTCCCTTCTTCTCTTTCTTCCTCCCTTTTCAGGGCTTCCTCGGTAGCTTAGAATTTGCCTGCAATGCAGGAGACCCAGATTTGATCCCTGGGTTGGGAAGATCCCCTGGAGAAGGGAACGGCTACCTACTCCAGTAATCTGGCCTGGAGAATTCCATGGACAGAGGAGTATAAGTCAGAATTTTTCTTATAGAAAATATTTGTTTTGAATTAGTTTATGTATACTCCCTCCCTCCCTCTCTTTCTTCCTTCCTTTTACCCTCCTGCAAGTCAAATGTTAACTCCACAGAGAGAGTATGTCTGATAATAGGGTCATGAAGATAGCAACTATATTAATTATCTCAGTTAATCACCTTAATAAAGAGTGGTTGATAATTCTGGCTGTATCTCTCTTAGAGAAGTAATTCCTGGTTCAAAAAAAATCTTATTAGGATACATCCCAATAAACCAGATTCCCCCTGAAGTGTTAATTGCTCAGTCATATCCAACTCTTGCGTTTTCATGGACTGTAGCCCACCAGGCTCCTCTGCCCATGGGATTTTCCAGACAATACTGGAGTGGGTTGCCCTTTCCTTCTCCAAGGGATCTTCCCAACCCAGGGATCCAACCCAGGTTTCCTCCATTGCAGGCAGATTCTTTACCATCTGAGCCAACAGGGAAGCCCCCAAGCATAGATTTATTTAAGAACCTTGTATCTTTGCATGACTTGTCTCTTTGTCTGGGACAGTTTTCTTCCTAGTTTAGCAAATCTTAATCTTTTAAATTTGGCTCTGATCTCAATTCATCTGATATTAGATAGCCTGCCTTAACAGTCTCACCTCCTAGCTTTTCATGTTAACTACCATGCCCCTGGCTCTGTGAAATGCCCACAGTGTACCCAGGGCTGCCTTGTTTAAGGCTGTTCTTTTGTGCTCCAGCTGGTTTCTCCCATCAGCTCAGCATGTGCTCACCCGTCTCACTCTTATGATCCCATGGACTCTAGCCCGCCAGGCTCCTCTGTCCATGGGATTCTCCACGCAAGAGTGCTGGAGAGGGTTGCCATTTCCTTCTCCAGGGGATCTTCCTGACCCAGGGATCAAGCCCAAGTCTCCTACACTGACTACAGGCAAATTCTTTACCAACTGAGCTACAAAGGAAGCCCTATCCCAAGATCAGCTACCCACAAATGGGAGGAGTACCATAACTGTAGAAGGACATCCCAAGAACAGTGGGTATGAGCCACACATTAGGCTCCATAGACTGGGGAACCTTCACAAGGAAGACAAACACGTTGAACAATTGGGTTTGAAACACAAAGAGCTTACTTTGAGGAGAGCTGGAGAGCTATAGGAAAAAAAGTCCACTGTTAAAGGGTACATCGCTACCATGAGTCACTTCAAACCACTTGTACCAGCAGTGTGGATTATTATAATCACGTAACTTAATTAGAGCTTACACAAACCAAGAAATGTGCGTGAGAAAAGGGTACATTTCTCTGAAAAATGATTTCAATGTCCCGTTGAGAGCCCTCCTTGAAGGTAAGTCTTCAAAAATGCAAAAAGGATGCAAAAACAAATAGGCAAAACAAGTGTGAAATTAGTGGAAAACATGAAAAAATCTAGAAGGATAGGGAACTTGGGTCTTTCAGACGAGTCATTTTGGACTCATTATTCTGTAAATACACTGAAACTGGAAATCAGCCAAGATTCTCTAGAAACATGGTATACACAAGAAGTTTTCCAAAGTGTGGGCATGCAAAAAGGCTTGATCCCTCCTTAGAGGATTGACAAAAAGCAAACAAAAAATCCCCCAAATGATGTTTCATTTAAAATAAAATGTTTTGTTACTCTTTTTAATATCTACTTAATCCAAACTTTTTGATTAACCAACAGTCCTTGATAACATCTGACCAAAAAAGAGCTTTTATCATAACCACTTCCTCTTCTATAGTACTTTTGTTCATTAAAATAAGACACTCATGTAGTGTAGTAAATGCATTAGGGTAAGTTCTGAGAGTGTAGCTGTGAAAAACGTAAGGTAGTCCTTATGGGGCTTAAAAGTCTTCATATTTGTCTTTTACCACCTTACTGAACTTTACATGTATGTTTACATATCTCTTTTCCTCACTATTTGACAATTAGTATAAGGTAAGAAATGTAATTTTCATTTTTGTATCCTCCGTGCCTTACTAAGTATCTGGGACTCAGTAAACACCAAATAAAAGTTGGTTGAACTGAATTAATAAACAAAACCCAAAACTTTATTTTATCTAAAAGTTCTAAGATCGTAGCAATCAATATTGTGACTCATAATTTGTAGATTTCGTCTGCCTTAAACCAATGGATGGAATTGGAACATAAGTATATCTGATATTGTTAACAACAACAAAAAAAAAAATGGCATCAGGATTGCCCAATTACTTACTAAGTGAAGTGAATTTGCTCAGTCACGTCTGACTCTTTGCAACCCCATGGACTCTAGCCTACCAGGTTCCTCAGTCCATGGAATTTTCCAGGCAAGAGTACTGGAGTGGGTTGCCATTTCCTTCTCCAAATTACTTACTAACTGGGGCGTTATTTACCAATGAAGTACTTAGCCAGCACTACTTTCAGAAATTTGCACCATCCTCAGTACTCAGCAGGTCTCCAGCTCAAAAGTTCAGCAAAGAAATAAACTTCCTGTCATGCAAGTGCCTTTGAATGCATTTATCTGCATAAAGGTGAGTCACAGAAACAATTCCTTTCTAGTGGTGTGGGGGGGGGGGTGCATAATGATCTTAAGCTGTGGTTTTTCAAATGATGCTGAGTTCCTCCCCACACTTAACACTTTAATCCTGTAATAAATGACTGGAATAGACCTAAGGATTCCTTGGAACAGCTTGCACTTTTAACAAGTTTAATTCAACTAAAACAAACAAACAAAAATCTCTTCAGTCCTACCCAGCAGCAAAATTAACAAAAAGTCATAAATGAAACCTTAATATCACTGATAATTTCATCTTGAAGATCTAAGGGCTCCTTGTGAAGGAATCTGAGTTTTGTTTCCAGGATTTGTTGCCCAAATGGTTACAGTTGTCCAAACGTCCTCAACTCTATCTGCTCTGTCATCTGGCGTAAACGTCAGTCTTTGATGCTTCCATGCTTTTCATGGATGTCAAACTTTCTTGAACAGATGGTGGAGTTTCACACTTCCTGTTTCCCAATATAACTGGAGCAGATATCTGGTAACATGCAACCATCATTTACTAAAAGTACAGCCACCTTTCTGTGCTGTTTTTCTTGAGAAACTTAAAACTATAGAAAAGTACAAATAACACTTATCAAGTATCCATGAACCTACCACCCAGCTATTGAAAGTTGTTAACATTTTTTGACATATTTTATTCAAATCATTTTTTAAAAAGTAAATATAATAAAACATTATGGGTTACACTGAAGTCACTTTGCTATCTATTCCCAGTCTGAATTCTCTCCTTTCCAAAGGTATATCTTCCCATCTACCAAAAACAAAAAATTCTTTTAAGCTTCCAGGAACCTAAAAAGAGCATTGATTTGTGTGGGATTCTTTTTATTAATGTAAAATGACATTATATTCTTTTTATATTGAAATTTATGTATTAAATTCCTTTCAGTGATTTTATGGCATTCTATTGAATCAATATTCCACCATCCACTTATTCATTCACTACTGATTATTAGATGGTTTCTAGTTTTTCAGCATCATAAACTACTGTAATTGTTTATGATATTTCTTTGTGCACATGGTCAAGTTTCCCCAGACTGTGCTACTTAAAACGTGTCCACAACCTGGGTGCTCATTCACAAATTTTTATAGTCCTTGGCAAGACAGGGATTCTGTGACAAAAAAAGGTAAACTATGAAGCAAAGCACACTTTTCATTTCACTTGACATTTCACAGCAAAACTTTTTAGAGAAAGGAAGCAATGCACTTATTTATATTCTGGTGCAAGCTCTGTCTCATGGATTGAGTAGTGCTGCTGCAGATCACGTACATGAAAGTGGAATTCCTGAGTCATGGAGGATGTGATTTTTCATTTTACTATGTGCTACCAAACTGCTTTCCCATAATGACTGTCCCAATTCACTCATCCACAGCATCTGAAGCTTCTCATTTTATCCACATTCTTAAACACTCTTTTTTGATATTTGTTTATTACATCTTTACTGAGATATGATTTATATACCATACAATTCACCCATTTAAATTATACAAGTCAGTGGTTTTTACTATATTTACAGAGTTATGCAACTATCACCACAATCCATATTAGAACATTTTCATCACGATCCCCCCAAACACCCATACCCTTTAACTATCACCCCACCCCCCACGCCAACCCTCAAATCCCCCAATCCCTAAGCAACCACTAATCTACTTCCTGCAGAGAGTGGCCTGTTCTGGACACTTCATACACACAGACTCATACATATATCACATTCATATGTATCCTGTTTTGTGACTGCCCTTCTTTCACTTGGTGTATTATCTGTGAGTCATCCATGTCATAGTATGTGTCATTACTTCACTCCTTTTTACAGTCAAATAACATTTCACTGGGAGATGAGCTTTTCCCGCCCACCCACCCCAGGGCTGCTTTCCTGCTGCAGCTGCTGGTTTGGGTGAACTGGCACCCTGGGCTGGAGGCGACACTGCATAGCCGCCAGGGTGACATTGAACTGGGGGACCCCAGGAGGGGCCTACCTTCCTGGGCTGGCTGTGTCCTGGGGGACCTGGAGTCCCTGAGAGTTCTCTACCCTTTACAGAACCAGGTTGGTCTGCCCACCCCCTAGCAAGCCCAACACTTAGCCTCCCGAAGCAGAGAAAAGGTTGTTCACAAGCCAGCATCTCTGCACATGGCTTGCCGCTGCCACCATCTGGAATTGCGGTGCCAGGCACAATGGTTCTGTGCTGGGAACCTAACCTGACCCGATAGGTGCCAGGCCTCTGCACACAGTCCTCTTTAGGTAAGTGAAACTATACGAAGCACAAAAGAAGAGGTTCGACCTTATCACCTAGATTCCATCTTACTTCCCACCCCTCTTCTGGTTCCTGGGCTTCCCAGGCAAGGATACTGGTAAAGAACCCGCCTGCCAACGTAGGAGACGCAAGGGACGCAGATTCGACCCCTGGGTCGGGAAGATCCCCTGGAGGAGGGCACGGCAACCCACTTCCAGTATTCTTGCTTGGAATATTCCAGGGACAGAGGAGCCTGGTGGGCTACACAGTCCATAGGGTAGCAAAGAGTCGGACACGACTGAAATGACTTAGCACACGTGCATGCTTCTGATTCCTAGTGGGCTTTGCTGGTGACACCATGGAGTCAACTAAGGATTACCCTTCGTTTCAGCTGAACACAGTGTCCACCTGGTTGGGCCATCCAGTAGGAGGCTGTCAGCCCTGGGAACCCTGAGAGGCCTCATCTAGTGCTCCAGTAAGGGGACTCACAAGACTACCCAGAGGCTGGCAGGAATTCCAGAATTGCTTATAGACTCTTCCAGGCCCCGGATTCTAGGAAGAGACGAAGTGTAAGTGCCCCAGCTGGGTGTCCCTCCTGTCAGTGATGTGCCCAGTGACATGGACTGTGGGATGCGAGTCTGCAAGGAGACACCCGTCTCCTGGGCTCTGAGCACATGACCGGGCAGCTCAACGTGAGAAGCTTCTTCTTCAAGGGCCAGGGGGCAGAAGCCTAGTGAATGGAAGTGACCAAGACCTAGCCGGCCATGGGTACAAGGGAGGCTGGGGCGTGGCCTGGCAGGAGCCGGAAGCGGAAATGCTGCGGCCCTGCGGCCCAAAGAGGAGCCTGTGGCCAGGGGCCTCACCCCTTCCAGCGGCTCCGCTCAACCGGACATGCACAGTGTGGCCTTCCAAAGGTCAGTCGGGGTCACACCACACCCAGGAGGTGCCTTTGAGGCTCCTGGGTCAACCCAGGGGGTGATGGGACAACACTGAAGACCTGGTCTCACCCAGTTTCCTACGGTACCTTCAAGCCCCACCAAGGCCCATCTATACTGGCAGCTGTTCTTCTAGGGAGGAGCTGAGGTTAGGGTGTCCCCAGTTTCTCGAATTTCGACCTCACTTGTTTTCTTATAAGGATTTAGGCTGTGGTTAGGGGTCCCAAGTTGACGTTTCAGGAGCATGGCTGTTTCTGGGCCAGTATGGCCTAGGAATCTGGACTTTCTCTGACAACATATGCTACAGTTCCAATTACGGCCTTAAGAAAACAGATTTTTTTAAAAGTTTTATTGAGATATAATTTTATATGCCATACAGTTCACCTCTTTAATGTGTATAAGTCAATGTATTTTAGTATATTCACAGATATGCAACCATAACCACAGTCAATTTTAGAACATGTGCAATGCTTCAAAAATAAAACCCAGGGACTTCCCTGGTGGCCCAGAGGTTAAGACTTTACCTTCCAATGCAGGAAGTTTGGGTTTGATCCCTAGACGGGGAGCTCAGATCACACATGCCTGGCACTCAAAGAAACAAAACCTAAAACAGAAATGCTATTGTAAAAAATTCAATAAAGACTTTTAAAATTGGTCCTCTTCAAAATAATCTTAAAGAAAGAAACTCCACACCCTTTAGCCCACCATCCCCTCATCCCCTCCCCCAGCCCTATGCAATGACTAATCTACCATCTACAGATTTCCTATTCTGGATTTCTGTATGAACAGAATTATACAATACATAGTCTTTTGTGACTGGCATCATGGTTTCAGGGTTCATTCAAGTAGTAGCATACAAATACTTTCTTCCTTTTTATGGCCAAATCCATTGTATGAATATACCACATTTTGCTTATTCATTTCATCCATGAATGGATGTTTGAATTGTTTCCACTTTTGATGATCATAAGCAATGTTGCTATAAGCATTAGTGGGCGTTGCTAAGTCATGTCTGACTTTTTATAACCCCATGAACTGTAGCCCGCCAGGCTCCCATGGGATTCTCCAGACAAGAATACTGGAGTGGGTTGCCATGTCCTCCTCCAGGGGATCTTCCCGACCCAGGGGTCAAACTCACATCTTCTATGCCTCCCACATTGGCAGGCAGATTCTTTACCACTGAGCCACCTGGGAAACCCCGTAAGCATTAGTGTACTTGCGTGCTCAGTCACTTCACTCGGTCTGACTCTTTGCGACCCTGTGGACTGTAGCCCACCAGGCTCCTCTTGTCCATGAGATTCTCCAGGCAAGAATACTAGATTGGGGTTGCCATGACTTCCTCCAGGGGATCTTCCTGACCCAAGAATCGAACCTGCATCTCCTGCGATTCTTTGCCCACTGAGCCACCTGAGAAGCCCAAGAATTAGTGTACCCCAAAACAATTCAATTATATTGGTGTACCACAGTTTGTTTATCTTATTCATTAGCTAATGGACATTTGAGTGTTTCTACCTTCTTGGATATTATTAATAATGCCACTCTGAACATAGTATATAAGACAATTTTGTGTGAACATATGCTTTCATTTCTCTTGGGTATATATCCAGGAATGGAATTGTGGGGTCAAATGATAGACTGTCTTTAGCCTTTTGGGGAACTGCCAGACTGTTTTTCAAAGTGTCGATAGCATTTTACATTCCCACAAGCAGTGTATAAAGTATAAGCCCACAAGTTTTGTTCTGATTTCTCTACATCCTCACCAAAACTTGTTACTACTTAACTTTTAAATATATCCATCCTAGAGGGTGTGAAGTGGTATCTCAATATGGTTTTGATTTTCTTTTTCCTAGTGACCAATAATGCTGAATATTTTTCATGTGCTTATTGGTTATTTGCATTTTTTCTTTAGAGAAATGGCTATTCAGCTCCTTTGTCCATTTTTTAGTTGGGTTATCTTTTTATTACTGTGTATGAGTTATTTGTATAATCTAGATACAAATCCTTTAACAGATATAGACTTTGCAATTTTTTTCAATTAATTTGTACTACTTATATTTTTATAACTATAACAGGCATAATACACATCGGTAAGCTCAATTAAGCTATAAAAATTCAATATATAAAATTGTGTGCTATTGATACATACATACATATGTACATATATATAATTCATTACTGCATTTGATCTTCTGTTATTTTTAAAGCCTTTGTGACTATTTTCATGAGGAATATTAGTCTGTAGTTTTCTTAAAAGCTCTTTGGGTTTATGCTAGTATGTCTCATAAAGTGGGTCTTTTTTTCTAAAGCGTCTGTGAAGTTTCAGTATTATTTTTTCCTTAAATAATTGACAGAATTCAACAGTGAAGCCATTTTCTATGGGGATAATTTAATTACAAGGTGCTTTTTTATTGAATTCTGAGCATAGTGGATTTTATATTGCTGAGTTCCAGGTTTTGTTAGTTGCCTGTAGAGAATTTTGGTCTTTGTTTAAGTTGCTTGTAGACCAACTGATAATTTTGAGACTTTTGCATTTTGTTGAGGTGCATTTAAAGCAGTCTTTTTTTTTCTTGGTCTAGCTAAGTCCCACCACCAAGGCTTAATTCCTCTGGTGTCTTTATTGAATACCTGGGTGTGCGGCTTTCCACCCTGGCTGTTTGGCTCTGGAATTTCCCTTACTCTGTATGAGCTCTGAGACTTGTTCGAATTAAAGCTCTCTGAATTCTTTGGTCAATTTGTAGCATTTCTTATACTTCCCAAACTTCAGACTCCAGTGGAAGCCTCTGCACAAAACTTTGTTCCATGTAGCATTTTCTTCTTATTATTTTCCCCATAAATTCTGGATGCTTCATCTTTCCCAAACTCCCATCTCTGTTGCCTCACCTCAGGGAGACCCCTACACTCTTGTTTAGACCTTGGTTATCACTGCAGATGGTGATTGCAGCCATGAAATTAAAAGACGCTTACTCCTTGAAAGGAAAGTTATGACCAACCTAGATAGCATATTTAAAAGCAGAGACATTACTTTGCCAACAAAAGTCCGTCTAGTCAAGGCTATGGTTTTTCCTGTGGTCATGTATGGATGTGACAGTTGGACTGTGAAGAAGGCTGAGTGCTGAAGAATTGATGCTTTTGAACTGTGGTGTTGGAGAAGACTCTTGAGAATCCCTTGGACTGCAAGGAGATCCAACCAGTCCATTCTGAAGGAGATTAGCCCTGGGTGTTCATTGGAAGGACTGATGCTAAAGCTGAAACTCCAGTACTTTGGCCACCTCATGTGAAGAGTTGACTCACTGGAAAAGACTCTGATGCTGGGAGGGACTGGGGGCAGGAGGAGAAGGGGACAACAGAGGATGAGACGGCTGGATAGCATCACTGACTCAATGGACGTGAGTTTGGGTGAACTCCGGGAGTTGGTGATGGACAGGGAGGCCTGGTGTGCTGCAATTCATGGGGTCGCAAAGAGTCAGACATGACTGAGTGACTGAACTAACTAACTAAAGAATCTTCCTGCAATGCAGACATAGGTTCAATCCCTGGGTCAGGAAGGTCCCTAGAGAAGGGAATGGCAACCCACTCCAGTATTCCTGCCTGGAGAATCTCATGGACAGGAGAGCCTGCTGGACTTACAGTCCACGGGGTCACAAAGAGTCGGCTGAGCAACTAAACAACAACCCAATCCCCACTTCTACATTGCTATCCAGAAAGTCTTTCCAAACAGAAAGCTGAGGCTCGCCTCATTTGTTCCCCTAATCACAGGAATCAAAGCCCTGTGCTGCCTGTTGTCCAGTCTCTGAACATAATTGCCTTGTTCATTTTGTGTGGTTTCCTACTTTGTTTTCCTGGGAAGGCAAGTTCATTTCCAGTTGCTATATATGGCCAAAGCAGAAGTCTTCACAGAAAATTCAAATTAATAAGAATACAGCCTCTGTCCAACAAATCAAGAGAGATCCATTGTTTTTTTCCCTGGAAACCGCTTCTTGTAATACTTTGGAAGTCTTCTTCAGCCCAGAGGCCTCAGTACTAACTCTCGTCATCTGAGACAGAAAGAACCAGAATGTGTTCAGTGCCTCGAGAACTTTTCTCCTCCCCTCTGTTTCTCTGCTGTCGCTGTAATTTCTCTGGCATGTCACCATTTTAACAGGGTTTTCAGTATCAGGGAAGTGTTTCACACTGAGACAGGTTCCCTTTGACCAACCCATCTCTGTACTACAAAATTATCTTTAGTAATAATCATGAAGAAAAATATTATAGATTTCAGATATGAAATAAGATGTTATCTTACCAAATCAAGATACTACACCTTTCAGTGAATTCTCTATTTTGCATAGTTTTAAATCCAAATAAAAAAAATTTTTACATTCACATGATTGATAGAATTGAAATAACATGTTTCGTTGTCTTCATAATCATTGTACTATCATTGTCGTTCAGTCACCCAGCCGTGTCCGACTCTTTGAGACCCATGGACTGCAGCACACCAGGCCTCCCTGTCCCTCACCATCTCCCAGATTTGCCCAAGTTCATGCCCATTGCATCGGTGATGCAATACAGCCATCTCATCCTCTGATGCCCTCTTCTCCTTCTGCTTTCAATCTTTCCCAGCATCAGGGTCTTTTCCAATGAGTCGGCTGTTCACATCAGGTACTATCATTATTTATTTCTAATTAAAGCATGGGGGTATGTACCAGTACTGAGGTTGTTGATACAAATTGTTCCCGAAGCAAGATCAAAATTTCCAAGCCATTGCACACTTACTCTTAAAAAAGTCCTAGGTGCTAATTCTGCATGCTTATGGCTGACCATATAACTTGGAGATCTCAGAGTTAAATTCCGTGTAAAGTGCCCTGTTTATTAAATGAAGGATAATTAAAACGTACATATGTATAAAATTAGTTCCGAAAGGAACTGATTTTTTTTCACCGAGGAGCATTTTATCACTGACATTGTGTAGAACTGAAAACACATGGTGATAATAAAAACCAGACTAACCTGTAACTGTAGCTGTTTTTATTACAGTTTTTTAAAAAACCATCTACAGGCAAGGCACTCTGTTCTGTGCCTGTGCTCTGGGTGCACCCCTCCCACCACCTTCCTTGGTTTCCCACTTTCAGGAACCCTGCGTGGTATCCCCGCTCCCAAGAAGCATTGTGATCATTAAAAGTCCACAGTTTGAATCCAATCAGTCCAGTCTAGGTTCTGCCCATTTCTGAGACGTCTTCGTTGCCCATGGCTCCGCATAACCCTCAGTCCAATCAAGGTTCTTCCGGGCGTCGGAGTTGGAGGGGGGGCAGAAAACACCTCCATCACAGCACTTTCGGGCAAAAGGAGGCTTCGGTCTCACCGTCCAACTTTTTGGTGACATTCTGGTCAGTTATACACATGCACATGCAGACGTACAGATCGGAAGGGGTCCAGTCTGCTGGAAATATTTTATGTAGCATGGTTATATTAATTTACATTCAAAGCAATTTGCATTTATATTCATAATGATTGCTATATAGCTTTTTGTAATGAATCATCTTGTTTTGTTGCCAGTGATGTATTGTAGAACAAGTCAGAAATTTTCTAGCTGTCTGTGCTTTAAAACAACCTGCATATAGAAACATTGTTTCTTGAAGCTTTAGACCTTACTGATAAAATCCTCTGGCCTGGAGACTTTTGTTGGGAGAATATTGGACTAAAAAATATTCTTAAATAAAATAAAAGCAAATTAGGTTCTATTTACATATGATGCAAATAATTCAGTTATTGCAGAAAAGGCAAAAATGAAAGTAAAATATTTGTACCCCATCATCTATGAATAATCATTAACACTTGGACTTTAATAAAAATAGCCATTGTATTGCTCAATAAACTGTATTAAATGTAATTTATCTGAATTTAATAGAAGAAAAATAAACTGAATAAAATTGATGAGATTGCCTTAAGCTTTACATAAATGTTTCTTCATTCCATGAGATATTTCCCGACAAAAGTTCCCTCTAAAATTAAGGAAACATACAAAAAAAAAAGCTTGAGAATGTGGAGTCATTATGTCTCATTAAATACATAATACGATTTTAGGGAGTATCAGCTGATTACCTGCAGGGATAGATAAGTGCATTAGCAATTTCCTCCTTCCTCTAATTGTCAAATATTTATATTCTGTAACCATAATTCCTAAAGTTGTTTACTATTTGTTTTACATAGAGATAAATTCAGTACTCACCATCAGTGCAATCTCTTCATTTCTGAGTTCTTTGTTTTACTTCACTCTGGATTTTTGTCATCAAATAATTTGCTGAACAGGGTTCTCACTGTGCTTTGTATGTACCGAGTGTTTCCTTTATACTGGAAAGCAGGGCCAGCTTCATCAGTGTGCAACCTGTGCTACTGTACAGGTCCCACTGAGAAGGAACTTGTGCTTGGCTTAATGCTCTGCTGTTAGTCTTGAAATTCTCCATTCTTTTAAATAAGGGCTTCCACATTTTCATTTTGCTTTGCCCCCTCCCCCAAATTATGTAGCTAGTGGCTTGAAAGACGGGTTTGGGGTTGCTACTTCTTTTTTATGTATAATTTTATCCTATTTCTTTATTCATTTTTGGCTGTGCTGAGTCTTCATTGTTATGCGGGCTTTTCTCTAGTTACACTGAGCTGGCGCTATTCTCTAGTTGCCATTTGTGGGCTTCTCATTGCAGCGGCTTCTCTTCATTTGGACCACAGGCTCTAGGGAGCGCTTGTTTCTGTAGTTGCAGCACGTGGGCTCAGTGGGTGCGGCTCCCAGTCTCTAGTGAAAGGGAAAGTCACTCAGTCATGCCTGACTTTTTGCAACCTCGTGGACTATACAGTCCATGGAATTCTCCAGGCCAGAATACTGCCTGGAATCTTCCCAACCCAGGGATTGAATCCAGGTCTCCTGCATTGTCAGTGGTTCTTTACCAGCTGAGCCACAAGGGAAGCCCAAGAATATTGGAGTGGGTCCCTTCTCCAGCCAATCTTCCCGACCCAGGAATCAAACTGGGGTCTCCGGCATTGCAGGCAGATTCTTTACCAACTGAGCTATCAGGGAAGTCCAGGCTCTAGAGCACAGGCTTAATAGCTGTGGTTCGCCAGGGGCTTAGTTGTTCCGCAGAGTGTGGGATCTTCCCAGATCGGGGATCGAACCTGTGTCTCCTGCTTTGGCAGGCAGATTCTTTACCACTGAGCCACCCGGGGAATCCTGATGCTAGTTCTTAGTCTCTCTTTCCTTGAGAACACAGCCCTGCAGTCAGCAGTGTCATCACAGAGAGCTGGAGGCCAGCCTGACAACTTTCTCTATTTCGGTGATACGATACTCTTGTCTGCATACCTGCAGAAATCTTTCATCTTTGAAGTTCAACCACTTCACCAGGATATGCCTCTGTGTTAAGCTTTCAGAATTTATAGACTTTTGGAACGCAGTGTGCTGCTGCTTCAATCTTTGCAGACCTGTTTCAGAGAAGGATCCTTATATATTTAGATTTTATTTTTTAGAAAGTGAAGCAGACCTGGGCCACCACATGCTCTTTATTAAGTTGCTCTCCCTTTGGACCTCAGCTTCCAGCAGCCATGAAGAGCAGTCTCGGAAGCTCTTCTTTCAGGAGCAAGGGGAGAGATTCCCTTAAAAAAGCAAAAGCAAACCAAACCCTGACCCCAAATCCCTCTCCAGATAATCACGGTAAAACTGCTTGAAAAAGCTGTCTATTATTACTGATCCCAGCTTGGCGTGGTGGTGGCTTCCTACTGCTGCTAATCTCTTGGCTCAAGAACACCCATCTGTCATTGCAACTCGCCCATCACATGTGTTACCAATTTCTTACACTAAATCCCCTCACCCCTGTTTTAAAGATTTAACATGGCTTCTCTTTTCTTGATTGGCTCCTGACTGACAGATAGTGAAAGTGAAAGTCACTCAGCTGTGTCTGACTCTTTGGGATCCCATGGACTGTAGTCCATGGAATTCTCCAGGCCAGAATACTGGAGTGGGTAGCCTTTCCCTTCTCCAGGGGATCTTCCCAACCGAGGGATCGAACCCAGGTCTCCTGCACCACAAGAGAAGCCCGACTGACAGATATGTGGCTGAGTATTTTAGTAATATCAAAACATCTACTAGATTGCACTTACTAATTGTATTGTTTAAATCCTGTGTATCTTTTCTGATTTTCTTTTCTTGGTCTGTGGTCTATCAGTTATTCAAGAGTTGGAAAGTTTTCCATTGTTTTGGCAAGGTTTTTTAATTTCTCCTGACAAATTTGTCTTTTTTATTATTTATTTTTTATTAGTTCTGTAAATTGTATTACTATGCATTATTCAATGCATACAAGCTTAAATTTGTTGATATTTTTCAGTTTGGAACTCAAAGTCAACTTTTTACTCTGTGAATTGTGTGAGCCCTTCCAAGGTTAAGTGGCCCAAGGGCGTCAATGGGGGAACGTGTGGTTTTAGTCCATACATCACTTTTCCTTGTGTGGTATTTTTCTTCCTCTGGTTTTTGTACCCTTCCGATCCAGTCTGCTTTTTCTTCCAAATATTGTTCAGTGTTTCTGGTTCTCTAGTTTCACACTTCTTTCCCCACAAGGTGATAGATGCATTCTCTTTTATAGAGTGTGTGTGTGTGTGTGTTTAACACACACATATGCATTTCTGTTTCAATGGAATGAATCAGGTTCTTTTATAGGTTTTTCCCTTCCCTCAACTGTTTTTATGATTTTGAAATCATCTGTTTAAAAGTGTTGGCTGCAAAAATCAGCAGGGCTTAGTCTGTTTGGAAAAGTAATTCTTTGATAAGTTTTTCATTTTTTAGAGTTATTATTTTTCCAGGTTTTCTATTTTTCTCAAGTCATTTTGATCATTTGTATTTTCTATAACACTGAACTTTTACCAAGACTTGCAAGTCTATTAGCATTATTTGAGTCTAATGCTAATTTAATTTAAATAATTAAAACTACCCCATTAGTAATCACAGATATAATGCCTTCTCATTTTAATTTATGGTTTCTCCTGCCTAAATAAAGAGACCAGTGGTGTATTAATTTTATTGCTACTTTTATCTTCTATAAATAAATAAATAAATTGAAATTAAATTTTATAAAACACTTTTTAATTTATTTTAAACACATTAGCAAAACATGTTTATGTTTCACATAAATACAGGATGCATAAAGAAAAAGTTAATACCATTCTCTGCACTCCCTCCCTTTACTGCCCTAGGATAATAATAACAGCTTGGTGCTATCATATTTCAACTCCATTCGGCACGTTTGTGCAAACACAAATTTGTCAGCTTTTGGTTCTTATACAAAAAGGATACACTGAACACGTTACTCTTTAACTTCCTTTATTCAGTGTTTAAATATATTGGACACCCTTCAAGTTACTAATCTTTGTTTAGGCATGAGTGATAGTACTATTGGCTAAATTCAAAGTTAATAAATCAGTAATAGATATTAAAATAAGATGTCCTTAAACAGAAACACACATAAAACAGTTACATATTAAGCACTTGACAAAAATGTTACCAGAGTCTAAAAGGAACCTAACCCTGTATTTCTCCTAGGAGCAATGATTCAGTATTCATCAGTATTCACAGCTACTTTGTAAATCATAACTATCATAAAATAAGAATTGACTGTATTTCAGGCAGGTGTGGATTTTGAGGACAAATGCTTGACTGTCAAGCCATTTTTAGCTGTTTTTGTACAAAATAGATAAAATAAGAAAATACTTTCCTCAAAATCACACACACACACACACACACACCCCAACTGGTAACCAAATTGGTGTTTTTAATATTTAGCTAAGAACATTCTTTCCCTCTCTTTACCTGATCAATTCTGGAAGGAGAGCACTGAGCTCTTGAAGACATATTTGCAATTGAAATAGTGAGGACATTGTCTTAGAATTTGGAAGTTATTAAAGATACCCTTCTCAATTTTTTTGCTTTCTGCAGATTACCAGACAAAGTGGAATCCGTATCACAAATTATTCTTTCTATGATATTGATGTTGACTGTAAAGCACAAATAATCAAAAAAGATACTTTAAGATCTATTTTTTTGTTGAACAGGCAATGTATTTTTAAAAAGACAAATAACACAAATAACACAGAATAAAATCCTTACTTTTGGAGTAGGAAGAGGATTATTAGCTGTGGTTGCATGAACATTGCAGTCATAGTCATAATTAAGAACCTGAACCCAGCTACCCAAAGCTCTGTGCTTTCTTTTGAAAGAACACAACTTCTGTTACTTTAGAAGGCATTTAGTAAAACACTGCAGGGTGGGGGGTAGGGGCGGGGAGATGATCTGTACTGTCCCCAGATCAGATCAAAATGTAGCTGCTTTCTTCTAAATTATGACAATGATGTCTTAAAAGATGCAATAGATAATTGATAAGATTTTTATCAATTGATAATTGATAAAATGATAAGGTTTCATACGAAAGCTAGGTTTGGGCTTTGTTTTTACACTTAGATTTTTTTTTCTCTCTACCATTATAAGAATGCAGTTCTCAGCTTAGCTATATCAGATGTATACTCTACATTTTCTATTAGTTATAGAAGATTGATGGTTTTCCCTGGTGGCTCAGGGGTAAAGAGTCTACCTGCCAATGAAGGCAATGCAGGTTTGATCCATGGGTGGGGAATATTCCCTGGAGAAGGAAATGGAAACCCACTCCAGTATTCTTGCCTGGGAAATCCCGTGGACAGAGGAGCCTGGAGAGCTATAGGGCATGGGGTTGCAAAAGAGTCAGACACGACTTAGCACCTGAACCACAGCAACAACACATGCGCTGTGTGCTCAGTTGCCTCCGACTCACTGGGACCCCCTGGACTGGAGCCCGCCAGGCTCTTCTGTCCACAGAATTTTCCAGGAAGAATACTGGAATGGGTTGCCATTTCCTGCTCCAGAGGATCTTCCTGACCCAGGGATCAAACCCAGGTCTCTGATGTCTCCTGCCTTGGCAAGCAGATTCTTTACCATTGCACCCTCTGGGAAGCCCAACAACAATCAGTTCAGTTCAGTTCAGTCACTCAGTCGTGTCCGACTCTTTGCAACCCCATGAATTGCAGCACGCGAGGCTTCCCTGTCCATCACCAACTCCCAGAGCTTACTCAAACTCATGTCCGTCGAGTTGGTAATGCCATCCAACCAACTTATCCTCTGTCGTCGCCTTCTCCTCCCGCCTTCAATCCTTCCCAGCATCAGTCTTTTCCCGTGAGTCAGTTCTTCCCATAGAAGATGATAATTTAATGAAGACTCACTAATGGTCTTCAGCAGAATGAGCTCGGTCTTGACTCTTTTTACCACCCTTTAATCTCTTACAGTTCCTTCCACCTTTCATCCTCTTTCTCACTCTGCCTCCCACCACCACCCATTATCCAGGTTTCTTTGGATTTCATCTTATCATGGGCTTCCCTTGTAGCTCAGCTGGTAAAGAATCCACCTGCGATGCAGGAGACCCTGGTTCAATATCTGAGTCAGGAAGATCCCCTGGATAGGCTACCCACTGCAGTATTCTTGGGCTTCCCTGGTGGCTCAGCTGGGAAAGAATCTGCCTGCAATGCAGGAGACCTGGGTTTGATCCCTGGGTTGGGAAGATCCCCTGCAGAAGGGAACAGCTACACACTCCAGTATTCTGGCCTGGAGAATTTCATGGACTGTATAGTTCATGGGGGTGAAATGAGTCGAACATGGCTGAGCGACTTTCGCTTTCACTTTATCATTACCTTACCTGGAATGCCTTCCTCTTATATTACCTTTCTAAATCCCATCTACTTCTTAAAGAGTCCTAGAGGCCAACTGAAAATATTTTCTCCCTTTCTTGACTATCAGATTATACATGTAATTTGTCCTATACATTTTATTTTTTTAATATAGCAATTCACTTTACATATGTGTGTGTTTAATATACCTATAGTCATTTCACCTTGTAGGTCCTATCTGCCCAATAAGATATTTTTGAAAATAGGCTTTTTGTCATATATATTTTCTTCTGTTTTTCAGAGGAATAAAGCATACAAGTTTTCCACTGTCTCCTGTAAGTTAAATTGTATTTCTTAATGGATGTAACTACAACTCAAATACAGGAGAATTAGTCTAAAGTTGCAGGGAGATTTTCCAGAATTTTGAGAATGAGACAAGGGATTAAAGACAAGAATTTTTCTTAGATTAGTTTATTGTATTTATTTTGGCTGTGTTGGGTCTTAGTTGTGGCATGTGGGATCTTTAGGTTGTGGCCCGCAGACTCTCTAGTTGTGGTGCTCAGACTTAGCTTCTCCAAGGCATGTGGGATCTTATTTCCCTGACCAAGGATTGAACCTGTGTCCCCTGCATTGCAAGGCAGATTCTTAACCACTGGACCACCAGGTAAGTTCCTTTAAGTTATTTTTTAAGCATAATACTTTGATTCCTTTTATAATCATCTCTCTTAACTTTCCTACTTATCCCCGATGCTACAGCCAGAGTGGACACTGCCCGAAACACTCTTTCTTCCCTCCCTGCCTTTTCATGATCTTGGGCTTTTACGCAGTCACACTGAGCTGGTTCAGTTCCCATCGCATACCAAAGACCTGCGTGATCTCCAACCTGTTACAACATGTTATTTATCCTCTCCAACCCCAGTTTCCTCATCAGGGATAATACTGGTATCCAGCATAGGATTTCTAAAAGTATCTGTTGATATTTATCCTTTGGCCACTGGATGCAAAGAGCTAACATTAGAAAAGACCCTGATGCTGGGAAAGATTGAAGGCAGGAGAAGGAGAGGACAGAGGATGAGATGGTTGCATGACATCACCAACTCCATGGACATGAGTTTGAGCAAGCTCCGGGAGTGGGTGATGGACAGGGAAGCCTGGCATGCTGCAGTCCATGGGATCACAAAGAGTTGGACATGACTAAGTGAAGATTAATCATACAAAGTACCCCGACCCCTGCTATCCATTAAGGCAGTGTTTAGCAAATTGTTGACAACAATTGGGTTGTGAAATAAACTTCATGGGTTCCAATCATGATTGGGGGCTAAACAAGAGCAAATGGAGAAGAGTAAAATAGAGGAGAGTAGGACATAACAGACTATTTTGACCCACAACTAGAAAAAATATTTTTGTGAAATTTTTATTCAAATATATTGATATATATGAGTATGTGTGCTACACTGTGACATGAAATGTATTTTTCACTGAGGGTTCAGGATGAAATCGTTTGAAAACCACTTTTAACATCAGTTTAAAGCACATGTCATTTACAAAGCCTTCCCAGATTTTGTCATCAGGAAATGAAGTTGTCCTCTTTGATCTTCTTGGATTGACGTCTTATAGCCACATTCTATGCAGCACCAGAGTTGCCTTTGTGATGAGTATCTCATTTCTACAGCATTTTCAGAGTCTCTTTGAGCATTTAGAAAGTGCCTTGTTCATCTCTGCATACTTGGCAGCGCTCTCAGCATATTTGTTTGCACATTATAAATGCTAAATACATATTTTGTTAATAGATGTCTAAGTTTTACTCCTATTTAATTATAGAAGTGACAAATTGACAAGGGAAGCCTGGAAGAGGCACTGAAAACAAAGACTCAGGGATTTAACTTCAATCAGAGATTTTTTTTAAAGTCTCCTATTTACCTATTTGCTTTGATGAGGAATACCCACCCCCATCCCCTTTAATTAAAGATTTTCAAACTTTTTGAAGGGTAAAATTTTGTTCTTAGAGCATTTCCGTCATACTGTATACAAGGCAGAATTTCCTAAACTGAGCTCAATGGCTATGTTTAGGAGCTCAAAGATTCTCTGAAACTGTCTGTACAATCTGATCTGTGGGCTTCCAGTCTGAGCCCTGCCTTGCCACTGGATTCGAATCACCATCCCTGCCAGCCTCTGGACCTCAGGGCAGACTTCTGGACGGGCAGCCACACGTGGGCTCCGGGGACTCAGAAACTGCAACTTGAGGCTGGCCAGACTCCTCCACCCTCTTCACAACTACGCCTGAACCTTGGCGTATAAAAACCTGAACGAACAAACACTAACACACTTTTTAACATCAAGTCCGTATCCCCAACCCCACCTGATGTGCCTGCCTGTGAAACCTCAAGGCTACCAAAAGAATTTAGCTTTTGTTCCCGATCAACATCAGAAGATAGGAGCTCAACCCCCAGCGTCTCTAGGAGGGAAGGAGCCTAACTTCCATAAATTCTGTTTGGCAATCCCAGATGGTAATTCCAGTCTGAATTCCCACCAGCAGCCGCGTGGGAGTTCCTAAATCCCTGCATTCTTTCTACACTTACTGGCCATTCTAACAAGTAAGAGTGATAAATCATTGTTGCTTTAACTTGTACTTCTCGGATTGCTGATGAATTTGAACACTGCTTTTTAGGCTTCCTCTTGTGTATATTGATAACCTTTACCCATTTTTCTATGTGTTTGCTATCTTTTTCTGATAAATTTCCAAATCTCTTGTACAATTTGCTCTACCCCACGCCAGTACTCTTGCCTGGAAAATCCCATGGATGGAGGAGCCTGGTGGGCTGCAGTCCAAGGGGCCCCAAAGACCTGACACAACTGAGCGACTTCACTTTCACTTTTCACTTTCATGCATTGGAGAAGGCAATGGCAACCCACTCCAGTGTTCTTGCCTAGAGAATCCCAGGGACGGGGGAGCCTGGTGGGCTGCCGTGTATGGGGTCGCACAGAGTCGGACACGACTGAAGTGACTTAGCAGCAGTAGCAGCATATGCCATGTTTGAATTTTTCTCCAGTTTACTTTTAACTTCATTTATGATATTTTATACATTTCTAAGTTTTAAATTTATTAGGTAGTTAATTCTAAGATTATTATGTGATTTCATGCCATGAATTCTTATTCATGGTATTTGGCAAAATAAATTGTGTCTTTCCTTTGAAAAAAAAATCGAATATGTGTATATGTGTACACATGCAATTTCAATCCCTAGGTCAGGAAGATCCCATAGAGGAGGGCAACCCACTCCAATGTTCTTGCCTGGAGAATCCCATGGACAGAGAAACCTGGTGGGCTATATAGTCCATGGGGTCACAAAGAGTCTGACACAACTGAAGCGACTTAGCATGTATGCAGGCGCACACATGCACACACCCTGGAATTGTGAGAGAGTCCAGAACTTTATGTTTCGTAAGGAAGTGTTCTACGATTCAAAAACCCAAAACCCCACAAATATAAATCGATGCATCCAGATCAGTTTAAAAAAAAATAAAAAAATTCCCAGCTATCCTGTTGCCATAGCTTTAATCCTCTTTCCTATTATCTTAAAAATTATTCCAAAGGGAATCCCTGCTGTCACATTGGGATTGGAGGGAATCACGGTGACTCAGGCCATTAGGAAATCGCTGAGTCACTGACCTCCTGGGTCCTGCTCCCTTTAGGCATCTCTTCTCAGCCTTCTGCAGCAATAAATCACCTGTTCACTCAGCATCTGGACAGTTCTCTGAACATGTGATCATCAAACCTATCTGCCCTCTTCCTGCATTACAGAAACCTGATGGGCCCTGCATGGCATCATCAAAGTTCAGTTTGCTTTTGGCCTTTCCACTTGATAAGGGTGAAGCCCAGGGAAACCACTACGATCCGTGCTTCTTTGGGACCTTCCACGTAATGAGCTCCTGAGGCAGCAGAACAGGAGTAGCTGTGTCCAGAACAATCTGGAGACTAATGCATCCAGTGTTTAAGTGGAATTTAATATCTGCACTCTTCTGTGCAGCGGTGCCTTCCAACTCCCCTCATCGATGAGACTTCTTCCAATCCGCTACCCAGAGGGAGGGGTGGGGAAGGAATGCCTGGATAACCTCCAGGGGAAGGTAAACGCTGTAGATACTTAAACAACTTCTTCCCATCACCTTGAAGCCCATCTTCTCTCTTCACTCTAACTTCCACCATTAAAATTGACCTTGCTTTCCAGAGATGAGATGCTGAGACTCTGGGGAACCTGACCTGGCTTAAAAACCAAATAAACCAATTTCCAACCAGTCAAGGAGTATTACAGACAAATTACCCTCTGATGTTTCTGGGGCAAAGCACGCCACCTCTGTCAGGCAACACTATGAGTTCGTTTCAGGTCACCTCCAAAGCTGCCCTACCAGTAATCAGTTTTAAGGGAAGTGGTCCAGGCGAGATGCTAATTCAGGAAGGCTGGACTCTCCCAGCAGCAATTACTTGGAGGACGGGAAGCATCATTCTGGCAGGTTAAAGAAGTAGTTGAGTCCCAGTGTTTCATCTTCTGCATGGGATCTAAAAGCCTGAAACATTATCTCTTCCAACACAACTCCCTCTCTACCCCTCTCTACCTTAATTGAGCACTTATCTTATAAGCAAACAATTTAGTGGTGAAATCAAATTATTTAAAAGGTGACTCTTTTTGAGGAGAGCATCTTAGGACAATAGTGGTCTCCATTATCCACTTAAAGTGCAGTTTTTCTATTCTTGGCTGAGTTTCCATTTTTCCTCACTTCCTGTTATTCTTCAAACTTTTTTACTTTCCATAGTGGTAGTCATGGGCACATCAGAATTTGGTGTCCTCTCTTCTTCACTGTCCATAAGGACTTCCTTGCTTCTGGATAAGCAGTATACTAATTCTTCACATGTTTTCTGATATGTTGAAAACACAACAGGTGGCTCCATTTGCCAGTGGGCACCCCTTGGCCAATGGTCAGTGTCCAAAGTCCTGTTTGCCAGTGCCCCAATTTTTCAGACCAACAGGAAATGTTTTAAATCCCTATCCTTATTCTCAACCCCCAGCAAAAAGGGGTCTCATCTCTTTTATTGCCTGACGGCCATTCTAACCAAGGACCACATGGCCTTGTGGTGCTGTGAGCTGATTAAACTCCCACCTAACCTAGAAGTGTTAGTGGCAGGGGTACAGTTTGGGGGCAGATACCTGTTCTTCCTTTTTTTTGGTTCTTAACGTTTCCTCCAAAAACTTAGTAGGCCTATTTTTTACCTCTCTGTAGAAGAAGGGATAATCAATAATCGATTCCTCTAAAACCAGTAAGGGCAAATGCTTCAAATGTAAGTCAACCAGCCACTGGGCCCCAGAGCAACAAAAGAATGCAATGGTCCATGCACAGTCTACAAACGAACAGGTCAGTGGAAGTGGGACTGTCCCCAAGGGGAAGGGGTGATCCTGCTCCCGATGCTAGTTGACTGAGGCAGCCTGGAGAGTCTAGCCACCCTCCTGCCCCCTCTGAGATGTTTGTCTCCATCAGGGAGCCCCAGGTTGTCCTTGATGTGGCAGGTAAGAAAATCATTTTTTTAACTGATACTGGAGCCACTTACCCTGTCTTGATTTCTCACGCTGGGCCTCTTTCCTCCAAAAGCTGCTCTGTGACTGGTGTTGACTGAAAGCCTCACACCTGTTTCTTCACGGGGTTGTTCACTTGTCAACTTGATCAGGGTTTGCTCTCACATGCCTTTTTTTTAGTTTTTTTAAAAATTAATTTATTTTTTTAATTGAAGGATAATTGCCTTACAGAATTCTGTTGTTTTCTGTCAAACGTCAACATGAATCAGCTGTAGATTACACATATGTCCCCTCCCTCTTGAAACTCCCTCCCATCTGCCTCCTCCATCCCACCCCTCTAGGTTGATACAGAGCCCCTCTTTGAGTTCCCTGAGACATAAGCAAATTCCCATTGGCTATCTGTTTTATGTATGGTAATGGAAGTTTCCATGTTACTCTCTCCATACATCTCACCCTCTCCTTTCCTCTCCCCATGTCCATAAGTCTGTTCTCTATGTCTGTTTCTCCACTGCTGCCCTGCAAATAAATTCATTGCTACCGTCTTTCTAGATTCCCTATATATGCATCAGTATACAATATTTATCTTTCTCTTTCTGACTTACTTCACTCTGTATAATAGGCTCTAGGTTCATCTGCCTCATTAGGACTGACTCAAATGCATTCTTTTTTATGGCTGAGTAATATTCCATTGTGTATATGTACCACAGCTTCTTTATCCATTCATCGACTGATGGACATCTAGGTTGCTTGCATGTTCTAGCTATTGTAAATAGTGCTGCAGTGAACATTGAGGTACATGGGTCTTTTTCAGTTTGGGTTTCCTCAGTGTATATGCCTAAGAGTGGGATTGCCGGGTCATATGGTGGTTTTATTCCTAGTTTTTTAAAGGATCTCCATACCGTCAGCTTGAACAGCATTTGCCTTTTTAGTTGTGCCTAAGTGTCCTAGTCCCCTCTGGGGAGAGACCCTCTGGGTTCCCTTGGAGCCATATTATGGTGAGGAGGCCTGTAGCTGCCCATTTTCTTGGCTCCAAGACAAATCAACTGGAAGAACAAGGACCTGTTCTCAGCCATATTTTACATGCAGTACACCCTGCAGTTTGGAACAAAGGGATCCCTGGGAAGGCTATAAATGTTCAAATTAGCCTGTATTTCTACAACCTGTACAAATTAGCCTTCAGCCAGCAGTCACTTATCCTAACAAGAGACAGTACCCCATAAAGTTGGAAGCAAAAAAAAAGGTTTGCAACCCCTCAGAGATAAATTCCTAAAACATGGCCTCTTAGTGTCCTGCTGGTCTCCGTGCAATACCCCTCTTCTGCCAGTTGTTAAGCCAAATGGGGAATACAGGCTGGTACAAGATCTTAGAGTGGGAAATGAGGCAGCAATGCCTATACATCCCCTTGCAGCCAATTCTTGTAATATGTTAGTCCAGATTCCTGGAGATGTCAAGTGCTTTACTGTGCTTGACCTCAAGGATGCCTGCTTTTCCATCCTGGTTCATCTCTCATTTCAGTATCTATTTGCCTTTGAGTGAACTAGCCCCCAGTTGGCTAAATGCAACAGTTTATCTGGACAGTATTGACACAGGGATTTTGGGACAGCCCACACTTGTTCTCCCAGGCCCTAGGAAAAGAGCTAAGGGAAATATATCTACAAGAAGGGGCCATTCTTTAGTACATAGATGAGATATTAATATGTAGTCCCACCAGTGGAGGCCTCAGATCAGAATACCACTGAAGTCCCTAACTTCCTTGGGGCCCAAGGCGAAAAAAAAAAAAACAGAAATCTCAAAGCAACAAATATGTGGGATATATTATAAACCATGGAGGCAGACTGTTATCTCCAGATAACAAATGAGCTGTATTAGGTCTAGGTGCCTCAAGGACAGAAAAAGAATCTTGGTACTTTCTTAGGTATCACAGGATTTTTCAGAATTTGGGTTCCAGGATTCAAGATGATTAAAGTATTGTGGATATAAGCTCTCTGCCATTAAAAATAAGTATCTTCTAGTTGTGGTTTGCATTTGCCTTTTCACTGTAAATGATGTCTTTAGATGAGAGATTTTCAAATTATTGATCTTTGCCTTTCTAATTGGTGCTCTTATGTGTACTGTTAAATCTTTGCCTATCTCAGGATCATGAAAATATTCCCCATATTATCTTTTAGAAGTTTTATTATTTGATCTGTCACAATTGTCAGTTTTCAAGCTATCTGAAATTGACTAATTGACTTTTGAAGGGTGTCTGTATGAGTTAAACTGATTTGGATAATACTTGGGAGTGCAGGACATCTGAAGGTGAAAGTCATAAACGTGCTCAGTCGCTCAGTCATGTCCGACTCTTTGCAATCCCATGGACTGTAGCCCGCCAGAATCCTCTGTCCATGGGATTCTCCAGGCAAGAATACTGGAGGGGGTTGCCATTTCCTCCTCCAGGGGATCTTCCCAGTGCAGGTATTGAACTCATGTTGCCTGTGTCTCCTGCATTTCAGGCAGGTTCTTTACCCACTGAGCCACCAGGAAGCCTCCAGAAGTCCTAAATAATCATGTAGAAAGACTATGCCAATAGATACCAAAACATGTTCAATTTATGTCAAGAAAAAATCTCTTAATATGATGGTTTGGTATCATGTTGACCAACTAAATGCATGATATTTTGACATTTTGACTGAAATGGTTCAGTTGCCAACTTGGCATTGCAAAAACATAGCAAAAGGACTGAACATAAGACTCTACTTAGAAGAAGAGAGTGATCTTGCTTTGGTTTTAGACCCAGACACAATTACTCCCAAGATTCACCTGTTAATAAAATTGAGCTTGATTTCCTTAGTCACTTCTTATTATGGTTATAAATTCATCATTTTCCTGGCAGGGGCCTGAATTGAGGCTATTAAGTTTCCTCTAGCTCTGATATTCAATGACTCCCTGCCTCTCTGCAATTCCCGGCAAACCAGCTGATTAATACAAAAATTAAAATATAAATAGGTTTAAAATGACCACAGCCCACAACAGATAATTTTAGATTTTGTGAAGGAAGCAAGATTATTTTTTAAGGTCCTTCCAGCTCTAAGACTTGATATGTATATATGTATGCGCATACATACACACACACATATAGCACACTTTTCTGTGCATATGCATACATGAATATAATCTTGCTGCTGCTGCTGCTGCTACTGCTGCTAAGTCACTTCAGTCGTGTCCGACTCTGTACCACCCCATAGATGGCAGCCCACCAGGCTCCACCATCCCTGGGATTCTCCAGGCAAGAACACTGGAGTGGGTTGCCATAATCTTAAGAATTCATTTATTAACAATGATAAAACTTTCTGTGAAAAAGCTAGGTTGCTTTCCTATTTAGTCAACCTTCCCATTGCTAAAGTAATCTAACATTTACTAAAAACTAGGGTAACCATCTTTAATTCTATTACTCAGACATTACCAATTTTGTCATATTAGGGAATATTTCTTTGTAATTTTTTCAAAATGTTTAATGGATAAACATGTTTAATGGAAAGTTTTTCTATAAATACCATTTTCTACCTGCCACCAAATTTTATAAAAATTGGGAGATAACATTGGGATGGCTTAAAATTACAGGTCTTGAACATACTTGGGATTTACATTGTTAGAGTCTGGGGGCAGGGTGGAGCTTGTTAAAGATTTATGTTTAGAGATTTTTGGTCCAGAGAAATTGATGCGAGGCCAAAAGGAAGTGATGTGACTACGAATTGGATGAGTCAGTCCGGAGGAATTAGAGAGGCCATGGACCAGGCAATCAAAAGTGGCTTCAGACACAGGCCCCCAAATCAAAGTTGTGAGTGGAAGTGACAGCACTTGGAACCCAGGAACTTGTGGGAAATTCATGTAACCACTTATAAGCAGAGGGGATTCATTTAAGTCAATGACTATGGAGGCTTCTCCTGAGAGTCTTTAGGTTACATGGGCAACTGCTCTGTGCAGAATCGCCAGGTTAGTTAAAGTACTACCAATAGTCTATATTTAATACTTATTAGTTCCCTCTCATGACTGAATCACCCTGATGGCACTCTTAATACCAATTATTTATCAAATGAAGTGTCCTAAATATTAAGGAATAGACTTGGAAAGGAGAGACTTTCCAAGGAGAGTCTTAGAAAGGAGAGACTTTCACTCTCTCCATCCCTAGCCCCAACCTTCTATTCTTGCTCCCGAAGTAGCCGACTTTGACAACAGTGTCAGGGGTTCCCAGGGTGGAAGTTAGATGGGCTTTTCCTGACTTATCCTCCTTAGGCTATGTTTAAGACCCTTTCTGCTCATTGTTAGGCTTGAAGTTTATGTGGGGCATCTTTGCAACCATCTCGGGCTGGTAACATCATGGGAATAAACAAGCTATGCATCGTGTATTAGTGTTCTCCATAAACAGAACCAATAGATGTGTGCATGTGTATAAGAGACGATTATAAAGTATTGGCTCATGCAATCACAGAAGCTGAAAAGTCCCACACTCTGCCATCGGCAAGCCAGAGACCAAGGAAAATCAGTGATATAGTTCAGAGGAAGGCCCATAAACCAGAGAGCCGAGGGTGCAGATTACAGATGAAATCTGAAGATCTGACACCAACCACCAGGTCTGCCATCCTCACTGCAGTTGGGACAGGCTGAGGTCACCGGCAAATGACTGTATCTCTCTGTCCTTCCATCTGCTCTGGAAACTGGCAATAACAGTAGCACCCATCTCACAGGGCCATCGTGAGCACTAAATGAATTAGTAGAGGTGCCAGGCTTGTGGTAATTGTTTGGTAAATATTAGCGAGCCTTAATTTTGACTCAACCTCTATTTTTTACTTACAGACATAGTTATTGACTGATGGTAAAGATCTTTCCCATTGATCAATAAGAAGTTACTGCTGATTCATTGAAAGCTTTAATGTAAACATATATGTTATTTGAACTTTAGTTAATATGACCTTTGCAACCATTTGGTTCAGTCAGTTCAGTCACTCAGCTGTGTCCAAGTCTTTGCAACCCCATGGACTGCAGCACACCAGGCTTCCCTGTCCATCATCACCTCCCAGAGCTTACTCAAACTCATGTCCATCACATCGGTGATGCCATCCAACCATCCCATTGTCTGTTGTCCCCTTCTCCTCCCGCCTTCAATCTTTCCCAGCATCAGGGTCTTTTCGAATGAGTTGGTTCTTCGCATCAGGTGGCCAAAGTATTGGAGTTTTAGCTTCAACATCATCCTTCCAATTAATATTTCCTTGAGGATGGACTGGATGCATCTCCTTGTGGGCAAGGGACTCTCAAGACTCTTCTCCAGCACCACAGTTCAGAAGCATCAATTCTTCGGTGCTCAGCTTTCTTTATAGTCCAACTCTCACATCCATACATGACTACTGGAAAAACCATAGCTTTGACTAATGGACCTTTGTTGGCAAAGTAATGTCTCTGCTTTTTAATATGCTATCTAGGTTGGTCATAGCTTTTCTTCCAAGGAGCAAGTGTCTTTTAATTTCATGGCTGCAGTCACCATCTGCTGTGATTTTGGAGCCCAAGAAAATGAAGTCTCTCACTATTTCCACTGTTTCCCCATCTATTTGCCATGAAGTGATGGGACTGCATGCCATGATCTTAGTTTTCTGAATGTTGAGCTTTAAGCCAACTTTTTCACTCTCCTCTTTCACGTTCATCAGGAGGCTCTTTAGTTTTCTGCCATAATGCTGGTGCCGTCTGCATATCTGAGGTTACTGGTATTTCTCCCGCAATCTTGGTTAGAGAAACCCTAATACAGCCCTGAACACCTGTATTGTATTCAGTCCCAGGTTTGCAAGAGAAGATCATGCAAGAGGCTTTTTGTTTAAACAATAATGATAACTAAGAAAAAAAGGAAAATTCACTCAAAATATTTATAATTAATATAAATTTATTGATAATAATATAATTAATAAATCATAATATTTTAGTACATAGGAGTACAGGCTTCTTTATGTATAAGTTGAAGTCTTGATAATCAAGGTAGCTGCTGCAACAAATAAACCCTTAAATCTAAGAGGCTTAAAATAGTAATGGTTTGTGTCTTAATCTTTTCAAGTTCAATATGGATCAGGCAGCCTTTTGCCATCTCATACCACCTTCTGGAACACGTGGCCTCCAGTGTAAAACTTGAGAGAAGAATAACGGATGGAGAAGCTAATTTTCTTGAATATCCAGTTATCTCGAAGACTAATTTTCTTGGGTATTCAGTTAACTTGAGCTGTGTATTACACTGCATGTGAAAAAAAATTTTTATAGAAATTGTTTGAGGCATACAGTTAAGTTACTTCATTCCAGAAAGAAGCAAAGTTGCTTTTACCTTTTCCAGGGGCCTGGTGGAGAGGGCAATGGCAACCCACTCCAGTGCTCTTGCCTGGAGGATCCCATGGGCAGAGGAGCCTGGTGGGCATCCATGGGGTCACGAAGAGTCAGACACGACTGAGCGACTTCACTGTCACTTTTCACTTTCATGCATTGGAGAAGGA
Source organism: Oryx dammah (assembly GCF_014754425.2). NCBI lineage: Eukaryota > Metazoa > Chordata > Mammalia > Artiodactyla > Bovidae > Oryx > Oryx dammah. Next base: position 72,553,487 of record NW_024070208.1, read on the forward strand.
AATGGCAACCCACTCCAGTGTTCTTGCCTGAAGAATCCCAGGGATGGGGAAGCCTGGTGGGCTGCCATCTATGGGGTTGCACAGAGTCGGACACGACTGAAGCGACTTAGCAGCAGCAGCAGCAGAGGTCACTATAATTTCATGACATCCTTAAACAAAATTCAAGACTTTGTATCACCCGTGTAGCCAAAGGATTTGAAGCCAGTATGCAGTTCCTCCATGAACTTTGCCACTTGGATTTGCCATCACCCATGTATGTATGGCCATTTGGAGCCTCAGAGGTCATTCTGGGGAGACAGAAGAGGAAGTTGGTTGCAGAGTCTCCTATGGCGTGACCCGTTTTGTGCAGACCCTGGGATATCTTTTCCATCTCTTCCAATTTAGAATCCCATCAAAAATAAGATTCTAGGATACTGGTGTTGTCAAATCACCAAGGCAAGAATCTTCCATACTTACTTAACTTTGGGGGTACTTATTAATGTAGCCTTTATTTGGAACTTTCAATAATATCCTTTAAAAGTTCATCCAATATTTTTTAGTTCTTTTCATAGCCAAAAGCACTATGAAACATTTCTTTTACCCTCCTAGTGTTAAATAAACAAATCTTGATATATTGGGGAGTAAAAGTTACATTTGCAAGAATTTTAAAGCTTAAAATACATGTGCTGCCCACTATGGATCACTTGATATCCTACCCCTGGTCAGAACCTCTCCTTCCTCATTTTCTACCATGCCTCCACCTGCATTACAGATATGTACAAATATGCTTATTTTATGTTGTTATTCCTCTGGGGGAAAATGTCTGAAAAGGGCTGTCCTATTTTATTTCTATTACGTCTCCCAGATCTATTCTGTTTTCCTTTTGTATTTTTCTTACAGTCATTACTTGTGGGTTTTGTTCTTTTGTTTCTTGCTCTGGAAGGGTTTTTTGAGCTGTTTATCTAATTTCTCGATTTACTATTCATTCTGTTCTTAGGTCTGCCACTATATTTGTCACTTTTAGTACAACAATTTCCCTCTGAAAGTAATCTTCCCTGCTCTCAATTTTTTCCTTTTTCATTTATATAATATCTCAGGGAATCATATTAAGAACAGAAATTAGATTTTAGAAAAGCAAAATCTCCTGGATTTTGCTTGGTGCAAAACGTGTTTCATCACAGATTGTTTCCTCTTGACAACTCAGATGCATGCCCTTCTTTTGAACTGCAGTATTTTTTTTCTTGTACAATATTTTCTTTGTTTTCCTATCCTTTCAGATGCTTATGTACATCCAGTATGCAGAGCTCAAATAAGCCTTCTTGGAAATGAAGACATATTGAGTATATTGAATATGTATTCAAATCTTTTCATCCTTGAAGAAGGGGGGAGATCTGTCTATCTATCTATCACCTATCTTTTTGCCTAGATACAGTTTCATCTCCCTGCAGAAAAACTGTTCAGTAGAGAATTCCACTGTTTGTTGAAGAGTTTCTTGTCTGTGTTTGCCACTGCCCAGCTCTTGCTAGGAACCCCTGTGACTCAATGAACACGTACTTTATTCTCATGATCTCTGGGGTTGTGAAAACAGGTTTCTTCCCCCAAACTACCAAGCCAGTTTTGCTCACTCTGAACATTTCTGATAATGTCTCACAAAGCCCGTTGCTAAAGGTATTTCTTCTGCTCACCTCACCCAAGTTCTCTCTTAAGTGTTGCTTTTTCTCTCGTTCCCCTCTGGGAAGCCCAGGATAATCTCTTCTGTGTCTTCAGGTTTTCACACAATGCAGGAAGAGTTAAGGGCTTTTGCTTTCCGTTCTTCAAGAATTCCTTAGGCAAGAAAATATTAAGGGCTTTGCTATGGGTTCAAAGTTGGAGAACTAAAATATGCAGGCAGCAAAATACAACTCAACTCAATAAAGACATTTTGCTTTAAAGTATCCAATTATCAAAATATAGCCAATAGAGGAGAAGGCAATGGCAACCCACTCCAGTACTCTTGCCTGGAAAACCCCATGGGCAGAGGAGCCTGGTAGGCTGCAGTCCATGGGGTCGCTATGAGTCGGACATGACTGAGCGACTTCACTTTCACTTTTCACTTTCATGCATTGGAGAAGGAAATGGCTACCTACTCCAGTGTTCTTGCCTGGAGAATCCCAGGGATGGAGGAGCCTGGTGGGCTGCCGTCTATGGGGTCGTACAGAGTCGAACACGACTGAAGCGACTTAGCAGCAGCAGCAGCAGAGGTCATGTTTTATTTTTCTTGGTTCCAAAATCACTGTGGATGGTGACTGTAGCCATGAAATTAAAAGATGTTTGCTCCTTGGTAGGAAAGCTCTGACAAACCTAGACAGCTTATTAAAAAGCAGAGACATTACTTCCCCGACAAAGGTCCATATAGTCAAAGCTATGGTTTTTCTAGTTAACAAGTATGGATGTCAGAGTTGCACCATAAAGAAGACTGGGCACCAAAGAATTGATGCTTTTGAACTGTGGTGCTGGAGGAGACTCTTGAGAGTCCCTTGGACTGCAAGGCGATCCAACCAGTCCATCCTAAAGGAGATCAGTCCTTGGTGTTCATTGGAAGGTTGGTTGCTGAAGCTCCAGTACTTTGGCCACCTTATGCAAAGAGTCAACTCATTGGAAAAGACCCTTATTCTGGGAAAGATTGAAGGCAAAAGGAGAAGAGAATAGCAGAGGAGGAGTTAGTTAGATAAGCAACACTGCCTCAAGGGACATGAATTTGAGCAAACTCCGCGAGATAGTGAAGGACAGAGGAACCTCTTGCGCTACAGTCCATGGGGTCACAAAGAGTCAGACACAACTTAGTGATTGAACAACAACAACAAGAGGTCATGTTTAAGTACATATTTCTTGAAAGAAAAAAGGAAATAAAAAGAATCATTAAGAAAGACACACTCTTTCCTTTCAGAAAGTTCTTAGACCAATATTGGATCTGATGAATATTTTATTTAGATGTTGAAAGAAATCAAAGCAAATGAGCACAGAGTTATTTTTCAACTATATGTACTCAGTATAGTGAAGAAAATACTTTCATCAAATGTATCAAGTTTGCCTATCACTATGATGACATTTGATTGACATCACCAGCCACTCTTTTTTTTTCCCCATCAACCATTCTTAAATGGTCAAGCATATGAGTTTTGCTCATTGCATAGGTGTTTAAACTGTGATAAAATAAGAAAATCAGGTGATTGTATTGAAGGTCTGGGATCACCTCTATATTTTTAGCCATTGCAGTGGGAACTTGGGAAGATTCAAAGTGCAATAGTGAATTAAATTTTTCATGTGCCTGTGCTGTCACCATTAAGAGTTATAATAGATAAAAAGATTATTGGAGAAAGACAATATTGGAGAAAGACAATTATTGGAGAAAGGACAATGTCAACAGATGCCTACCTGTTCCTTAATTGCTGGGTTAGAACTCTCAATTATATACAATGGCATCATGCTTACCCCATATTGAAGTTAATATGAGAAATCTTCCTAAAGAATTCTTTGAACACTGGTGGAGATAGCTTTGTTGTTGTTTAGTCACTGAGTTGTGTGTAACTCTTTGTGACCCCCATGGACTGTAGCCCGCCAGGCTCCTCTGTCCATGTGATTTTCCAGGCAAGAATACTGGAATAGTTTGCCATTTCCTTCACCAGGGAATCTTTCTGACCCAGAGGGTGAACCTACATTTCCTGTATCTCAGGCAAATTCTTTATGACTGAGCCACTGGGGAAGCGCACAGAGATAGTTTAGGATGCTCCCATAGAATCACAAAAGGCCACAGATGCTTCAGTCTTAATACCATGGCCAAATCTAATGTGACCCATTTGTGAGACAGAACGGCAAAGGTGAAGCTGATTGGAAACTGAGGCTATTCAATCAGCTATGGCAAGCCATCTCAGATAGCTTTACCAAGTAGAGGTGAACCATTGAGATGGTAAGCCACTACACTATTGTCAATGGTAGCCTGCCACTTTTGGCTTTTTTTATGTATCGTTGAAAAGCATAAGAAGCTCAGTTTCCCACGTGGATAATTGGTAACCACCAATTCAACCTTGTAGATCGGAAAAATCTTGAACATTCAGCGCAGCTGCTGGTCCCCAGTGCATGATTTGGATACATATGTACCTGAAATACAGGGGCCCCAGTCCAAATTTTGAACTAAAAGTGTGAATCATCATTAGCATTTAAGTAACTACTGTAATCACCAACTGCATGATGACAAAACATAATGGGGTGGGTTTGTTGTTCAGTTGCTCAGTTGTGTCTGACTCTTTGTGACCCCATGGACTGCAGCATGCCAGGCTTCCCATCCTTCACCATCTCCCAGAGCTTGCTCAAACTCATGTCCATCGAGTTAGTGATGCCATCCAACCATCTCATCCTGTCGTCCCCTTCAATCTTTCCCAGCATCAGGATCTTTTCCAATGAGTCAGCTCTTCACATCAGATGGCCAAAGTATTGCAGCTCCAGCTTCAGCAACAGTCCTTTCAATGAATATTCAGGACTGATCTCCTTTAGGATGGACTGGTTGGATCTCCTTGCAGTCCAAGGGACTCTCGAGAGTCTTCTCCAACACCACAGTTCAAAAGCATCAATTGTTTGCTGCCTGGCTTTCTTAAGGTCCAACTCTCACATCCATACATGACTACTGGAAAAACCATAGCTTTGACTAGATGAATCTTTGTTGGCAAAGTAATGTCTCTGTTTTTTAATATGCTGTCTAGGTTTGCCATTGCTTTTCTTCCAAGAAGCAAGCATCTTTTAATTTCATGGCTGCAGTCACCATCTGCAGTGACTTTGGAGCCTCAAAAAAAATAAAGTCTCTCACAGTTTCCATTGCTTCCCCATCTATTTGCCATGAGGTGATGGGACCAAGTGACATGATGTTTGTTTTTTGAATGTTGAGTCTTAGGCCAGCTTTTTCACTCTCCTCTTTCACCTTCATCAAGAGGCTTTTTAGCTCCTCTTCACTTTCTGCCATAAGAGTGGTGTCATCTGCATTTCTGAGGTTATTGATGTTTCTCCTGGCAATCTTGCTTCCAGCTTGTGCTTCATCCAGCCCAGCATTTCTCATGATGTACTCTGCATAGAAGTTAAATAAGCAGGGTGATAATATACAGCCTTAACATACTTCTTTCCAAATTTGGAATCAGTCCATTGTTCCATGTCCGGTTCTAACTGTTGCTTCTTGACCTGCATACAGGCTTCTCAGGAAGCAGGTAAGGTGGTCTGGTAGTCCCATCTCTTTAAGAATATTCCACAGTTTTTTTGATCCACCCAGCCAAAGGCTATAGCATAGTCAATGAAGCAGAATTACAGGTTTTTCTATTGCTTCATTGAAGCAGAATGGGGTGGGATGAACATTTATTTATTATTAGTGTTATCAGTGAATAACACTAATAGCTGCCTTTTACTGAATGCTTTATAAGAGCTGAACACTAGGATATTCACGTAATATTTTTTCCTCATTTAAGCCTCAAAACAACCTCATGATTAACTTTACAGAATAGGAGAATGAGGCTTTAAAAAGATGAGAAAATTTACCTTAGATCATACAGTGAGCTATCAACTTGAGGATATGAACCTACATTTGTCTGATTCTAATGGGATCCTTTTCAGTTGAACCATGTTGCCTCATGCACAGACATTCAGTGTAAGAACTTTTTTTGCTGCAGTGTATTTACATTTGAGTTTTCTATTTCTTCACCTCAAGGTGGATGTTTAAAAAGGGTAAAAGGCTGTGCATAAGAATTTTTATGGACTGTCATAGTCTACCATATTTACCTTTTAAAGTAAAGATAAGTTAAAGTCACGTTGTGTTTAAGGAAAACATTGAGCTTGTTTTGGTTTAACATGTGCAATGAATCTGTAATAATTTCGAAGATGTAAGAACTGATGGGTGCTTTGAGTTTTAAGTGTTGACAAAGTTACCTTTTTGAGCAAGACAACTGTTTCAATATTTACCTTCCAACAACTCAAACTGTGCTGTAGGAGAAAATAAATCAATGGGCGACATGCTCCAACTCTGATCCGGCAGCCATGGAGAAGAGAAACTCTTCAGGATCAAGTGCTGTAGTAGAAACATTTCATACTGTCTTATGAGATCCTATAAATTTTTAGCCATTTTGTGAGCAGTTATTAGATAGAGCCATTATTAAAAATCAAATTTTATAGTATTAAAATTTGTGCATGCTAAGCCACTTCAGTCGTTTCCAATTCTTGGCAACCCTATGGACTATAGACCGCCAAGCTCCTATGTCCATGGGATTCTCCAGGCAAGAATACTGGAGTGGGTTGTCATGCCCTCCTCCAGGGGGATCTTCTCTACCCCGGGATGCAACCTGCATCTCTTACGTCTCCTGCATTTACAGGTGAGTTCTTTACCACTAGCGCCACCTGGGAAGCCAGTATTACAATTAAATGATATTAAAAACAAAAGTGATATACTGTAAAGCAATTATCCTTTAATTGAAAATAAATAAATTTTAAAAAGCAAAGGTGATAAATACTCATTATGATTTTAGTACATCTAATTGTTTTATTGTTGCTAATAATAACTATTATTATTGATGGTCTTCCAGTTCTTTCTACTCTGTCTGGTGGAAATAAATAATGCTCAGTTACTGCATCTTTTGTTACAACTCTGCATTTAGCAACATCTCAACAGGAGTCTGAAACTGACCACGGTAGGAATGCTTACTCCAAACAAACTGGCAAAACCTACATATCAAGACTTGATTTATTGTTTTGCTGATTACTTGGACGGGGTTTGGCAAACTATGGCCAGTAAGTCAATTTCAGCCTATGATTTGTTTTTATAAAGTATTGCTGGAAAACAGCCAGGCAGAATTTGTTTATGTGTTTCTATAACTACTTTTATACAATGGCAGAGTTGAATCATTTCAAGAGTGACCATCTGGACTGCAAAGCCTAAAATATTACCTAAATTTATCTTTACTTAAAAGGTAGATATGATAGATTATGACATGATGTGAAAATTGTTATGCACAACGTTTTAACCCTTTACAGAAAAATTTTGTCAACCTGTGATCTAGATTTGAGAAACTAATGGAGAAAACAATACAGGTGAAGCATGTGGTCATTACGTTGTGAGTAGCAAAAAAACCTTACAGAAATATTCTTCTAGCAGTCAAAGACTATTGTGCAATTCAGCAAAAAAAAAGCATTGCTCATAATTGACAAATGAGTGAAGTCCCCATATAGGCAGGGCTGAAGTTGAAAGAAGTTTCATTTTAGTGAACAGAATTTTTCTGAGGCTAAGAAATAGTAGGCTACATAACATATTTGAAAATAATAAATGTATCAGGAAATGAATTAGCAGATTGAAATGTAACTGTCAAATCAGGACTGAATTGTGATAATAGGTTGGCGTGGGTGCAAGAGCTTGGCAAATATCAGGAATTCCCTGGTGGTCCAGTGGTTAGGACTCTGCTTCCACTGCAGAGGGTATGGGTGCCATTCCTGGTCAGGGAACTAAGATTCTGCATGCTGTGTGGCCAAAAAAATAAAGTTTTGGCAACAAGAGAGAAAGCATTCCATGAGAATCAGTTGACTATATAATGTAAAATACTTTTTATTGTACATTTTATAATTAAATTGTGTGTTACAAATGATTAATATCAGTAAAATTTATAATAGTGTATATATATATATATATATACACATATGTACATATGCCTATGATTTGTTCCAGAGAACTGATTGCTAAACATTGACCAATGCAAACACCAACCAGGCTCTAACGAGTATGTAACCGCTGCCCCAGTGATCTTAGGAGACCCAGCTCATTGCTAGTGATTTCCCCTGTAGACCGAACTGAGCATATGAAAGTTGGACAGTAGACAGTAATAAACTGAACAGGAGTAGAATTGAACAGGGCAGGAGACAAGTCCTTGTCCCCAGTGAGTCATAAGCATCCTATCCTTCAAAGCTACATCCCAGTGAAGGAGCTACACACAAGTTAATCCCCTACAGTGATTAACCTACCCTGAGACCAGAGGTGAGGACGGCTGGGAATCAGGTGTTTGGTACCTGTGTGGATTAGGAAATGAAAAATGCTGTTACAAACAGCTCCAGAAGCTCAGTGACTCTCAGAGTTCTATTTCTCGCTCATCTCACATTCCATTGGGGTTTGAGAAGTGGAGGAATAGGCGAAGTTCAAGCAGAAACCCAGACTGCTTCTGCTGAATGGCTCCACCATCTTGGGGGCCTCTGAGTCCCCATGGGATGTCCTGTACCAGGTTGGCCCACAAGGAGAGTGCATGGAGGTTTTGGCAGGTGGCTTTCTGGGCTAGGTCTGCAAGAGGTATGTGTCATTTCCAGTCCACATTTTCTAGCCAGAATTCAGTTGGCAGGGGCTACAGGGGATAGCTGGCCTTCCTACAAGCCCAGGAGGAAAATGAAATGGGAATTTGCTCACGCTTTGTCTTCCTGGCCACTACTTTCCTCTTTTTCTTCTTTGCCTAAACAGTCCCAGTGACCATAGGGCACTCCCTCTTTTAAAGTGCGTACCAGTGTTGTTCAGTCACGAAGTCGTGTCCCCCTGTTTGCAATCCCATGCCAGAATGCTCTGTCATCTACCATCTCCCAGAGTTTGCTCAGACTCATGTCCATTGAGTCAGTGATGCTATTTAACCATATGATCCTGTCTTCCCCTTCTCCTTTTGCCTTTAATCTTTCCCAGCATCAGGGTCTTTTCCAATGAGTCGGCTCTTTGCGTCAGGTGGCCAAAGCTTTGGAGCTGCAGCCTCAGTCCTTCCAATGAGTATTCAGGATTGATTTCCTTTGGGATTGACTGGTTTGATCTCCTTGCTGTCTAAGGGACCCTCAAGAGTCTTTTCCAGCACCACAATTTGAAAGCATCAATTCTTTGGCACTCAGCCTTCTTCAAGGTCCAACTCTCACGTCTGTACATGACTACTGGAAAAACGATAGCTTTGACTATGTCTGGACTTTTGTCAGCAAAGTGATGCCTCTGCTTTTCAGAAGGCTGTCTAGATTTGTCACAGCATGCCAGTGAGAATATTTTGTTTTGTTGAACTATATGGTAAACCAGAAATGATGTGGGTAAACTAACTGATAGCCATCCATTGAAGACAAGCAGGCTTTCAGATGGTCTCCAGGTTTTCCAGCATAAGCATAGTGCTAGAAAACTGTGGGAGGGATGAGATTGGAGGCTAAAAGGATTTTTATGGTTCTGACAGCATTGCTTTCCTACTTAAATTTTACAACATAATTACTCAGAGAACTTGGCCAGTTAATGCATATATATTTAGGTCAGTGCCTTCCTTTACATCATTGCAATCTCCTGATTTTTTTTTCAAAACTTTATGTGAGGGAAAGTAGGAGATAAAAAGACATGCTAGAAGAAGTATATAAAATATGGAAAATACTAAGGAGCTGTTCAAGAATAGACACCTTAAAAACCACAACTGCATTGTTACAACTGCAAACTGCAAAGATAAATGTTCAGCCACATGAATTATGGGTAATGTGCTCACATGTGTGTATTGTGAGTCTGCGTGTTGTGGGCGTGTGAGTGGCTGCGGAACTGTATTTCTGGAGCCTGACTGTAAGGACAACACAGTAGGCACGTGCTCCTGGAGCAACATCAAACAAACGGGCAGCCCTCCCTGTCCCAAGTCGGGGGCCAATGGTGACATGTACGTGAGGGAGGTGCTTCCACGTGCCTCTTCCCATCTGCTTCCTGGGCTTTGTGAACAGAATGGAATGCTGAGAGGCACGCCAAAGCCAGGGCCACTGCTGTTAGTTGGCCCAAGGTCACCTGCTCTCGCGGTGTCTGGCACAACCCAGGTCATCTACACTTGGACAAGAGCAGCCGCTCCGGCCAGCCCACTAGGGAGCTGCACACACACTACTTCTCAAGAGTCTCTGTCCTCAGTAAAGCAGCGAGGCCATGAAAAGATGGAGGCAGTTGAGAAGCCATAAACCGGAGTGTCAGGAACAGCTAGCAGGCAACAAGGGTCTCCTCTTTCTTGGCTGTAGGAAGCCTCCCACCTGTGGAGGGAGCTTGCCTGCGCTCCCCTTCTGGGTCTCTCCTGGTGCCATCTGCCATCTGTCACGCGGAGTATTCTGGGAGAGGCCTCCTATCCCTGTAACCTGCAGAGGAATGACAGATGAATGAGGGGGCGGGGAGCACACATGTCCCCCACTGTCTGAGTGGGCTCCTGTGACGGCAAGGGAAGCCAGGCTCACTGCACTTGGAGCAGCGTGCTTTAGAAAGAATATGCTTCCGGCACCAGGAGTCGAGGCGTTCTATCTTCTCTCCTGTTTCTGTTCATCTATCTTTTTTCCACACCTGCCAGGCTCCTCTGTCCATGGAATTTCCAAGGAAAGAGTACTGGAGTGGGTTGCCATTTCCTCCTCCAGGGGATCTTCCCCACCCAGGGATCGAACCCAGGTCCACCTTCCTTGCAACCGGACACTTTACTGACTGAGCCATAGGGAAGCTCACATACATACCTACACGCACACATACAGTTGTTGTTGGTAAAAGGGGAAACTCTTACTCCTAAAAAAAAAAGAAAAAAAACTAGAAGTAAAGGTGGGGGAGAATTTGACTACAAAAGAGCAGCACAAGGGAATTATTTGGGGTGAGAGGACTGTTCTGTACGCTGACTGTTGTGATGGCTACATGCCTCCTGTGTGTATCAAAACTCACTGAGCTCTATGCCCAAAAAATGACACCCACTGTTTACAAAGTAAATTTATAAAAATTTTCAGACACATCACTAGCTCTTGTAGCTCTCTTTATGAAAAGAATAATCATGTAAATTAAAGGGACAGGAAAATGTTTATTTTCTAAAAAAAAAAGTTTATTGGCATATATTTGCTTTACAATACTGTATTAGATTCTGCTGTACAGCAAAGTGAATCAGCTATATGTATGCCCATATCTCCTCCATTTTGGATCACCTGCCTATTTAGGTTACCACAGACCACTGAGGAGCGTTCCCTGTGATAAATAGTAGGCTCTCCTTAGTTATCTGTCCTGTCCATAGTAACAATAGTAAATATACTTCAGTCCCGATTTCCCAATTTACTCCACCCTTCTTTCCCCCTTGGTGTCCAAAAGGAAACATTTGTTTAAATGCACTGAATTTTGCCAGTCTGTACAATATGGTAACCCTCAGTCACATGCAGCCATGGAACACTTAAAATAGGCAATCCAATTATGTGCTATGAGGGGTGTAAAGTACACACCACCTCTTGAAGACTTCATACCAAAAAAATGCAAGGTAGCTCATAAATAATTTTGCATATTGATTACATGCTAAGGTGGTAATATTCTGGATATTTATAAGTAAATGAAATGATTATTAAAATTAATTTCATCCATTTATTTGTACTTTTTAAAATAGAACTACTGAGAAATTTAAAATTACATCGTGTTCTGGTGTTTCTGCTGGACAGTGCTAACTGGCACCGAGTACAAGGTACAAGAAGAATGTATCCTGGAATCAGCAATTTATTTGAAAACCCCCTTACCAGCATCCCCCCCAGCCCTAATTTCATCCTCATTACCCAAAGCTTTGTTTTTAGTCACCAGCTATTTCTCTCCTGTGTTCCATTTCTTAATGGAAGTGAGACTTACAGCATAATCTTTAATCAAATGACTCCTAAGTTGATGTCTCTAACCCAGCATCTGTTGCAACCAGTGTTCTCTAGCCAGGGCCACGGCACCACCCCACATCAGGACAATGCTGTGATACTACTGTCATCTAGTGGACAGGCGTCAGAGACAGTGCGAGACATCCCGCGATACGCAGGTCAGCCTCCACAGCAAAGAACTAGCCAACTCAAAATGCTAATACTGCTGAGAAATCCTTATAAATATTTGTCAATCTGCTAACCGATATAACAACTGTTTATTGATAACCTATCATGTATCATTCACTGTGCTAAGAATTTTGAAGAAGATAAAGTGCAAAGTATAAAGCAGTATCTACAAAAATAAAATGGATATCCTGCATTTACCGTATTTACAGAGATAAAACATTTGTTTGAAACAGAACAGGTAATCAATAATGTCATAATAGGATGATGTAATGAGACAGTGATAAGTGAAAATATGGATGACGTCTCACCTGTGTTCTTTTATGTTTTGGGTTAGAAAATTGAGAGCTAACCCTGACAACAGATATTGGCAACATCCGTTGGGTCACAGAAAAAGCAAGAGAGTTCCAGAAAAACATCTACTTCTGCTTTATTGACTACACCAAAGCCTTTGACGGTGTGTATAATGACAAACTTTGGAAAATTCTTCAAGAGATGGGAATACCAGACCACTTTACCTGCCTCCTGAGAAATCTATATGCAGGTCAAGAAGCAACAGTTAGAACCAGACATGGAACAGTGGACTGGTTCCAAATTGGGAAAGGAGTACGTCAAGGCTGTATATTGTCACCCTGCTTATTTAACTTATGTGCAGAGTACATCATGTGAAATGCTGGGCTAGATGAAGCACAAGCTGGAATCAAGATTACTGGGAGAAATATCAGTAACTTCAGACATGCAGATGACACCACCCTTATGGCAGAAAGTGAAGAGGAACTAAAAAGCCTCTTGTTGAAAGTGAAAGAGGAGAGTGAAAAAGAAGGCTTAAAACTCAACATTCAAAAAACTAAGATCATGGCATCTGGTCCCATCACTTCATGGCAAATAGATGGAGAAACAATGGAAACAGTGACAGACTTTATTTTCTTAGGCTCCAAAATCACGGCAGATGGTGACTGCAGCCATGAAATTAAAAGATGCTTGTTCCTTGGAAAAAAAGCTATGACCAACCTAGACAGCATATTATAAAGCAGAAATGTTACTTTGCTGACAAAGGTCCATCTATTCAAAGCTATGGTGTTTCCAGTAGTCATGTATGGATATGAGATTTGAATCATAAAGAAGGCTGAGCACTGAAGAATTGATGCTTTTGAACTGTGGTGTTGGAGAAGACTCTTGAGAGTCCCTTGGACAGCAAGGAGATCCAACCAGTCCATCCTAAAGGAAATCAGTCCTGAATACTCATTGGAAGGACTGATAGTGAAGCTGAAGCTCCAATACTTTGGCCACCTAATGTGAAGAACTGATTCATTGGAAAAGACCCTGATGCTGGGAAAGATTGAAGGCAGGAGGAGAAAGGGACAACAGAGGATGAGATAGTTGGATGGCATCACCAACTCGATGGACATGAGTTTGAGCAAGCTCTGGGAGTTGGTGATGGACAGGGAAGTCTGGTGTGCTGCAGTCCATGGGGGTCTCAAAGAGTCGGACACAACTGAGCAACTGAACTGAACTAAACCTTGACAATCTCCCCTAACTTCTCTATTGCTTATAAAGATTCTTTAAAATTCCTCTCATTTAGTCAACAAAAATAATTTTTCTTTTTTTCTTTACCAACCGTGGGTAAGCAATTTTAGGGGCATATCAAAGCATTAAAAAAAATAAATATATAATTCAGCCCTAAAAAAAGAATGAAATTGTGAAATTTTCAAAAATGTGGATAGACACAGAGACTGTCGTACAGAATGAGGTAAGTCAGAAAAACAAAATATTATATGATATCACCTATATGTGGCATCGAGAAAATGATACAGATGCAGTTATTTGCAAGGCAGAGATAGAGACACAGATGTATAGAACAGACATATTGATACAAGGATGGACAGGAGGGGTGGGATGAACTGGGAGCTTGGGGTTGACATATATACTGCTATGTATAAAATAGATAACTAATGAGAACCTACTGTATAGCCCAGGAAACTCTGCTTAAGGCTCTGTGGTGATCTGAATGAGAAGGAAATCCACAAAAAGAGGGGATATATGTATACATATAACTGATTCATTTTGCTGTATAGAAACCTAAACTGTTGTGTAGAAACCAACACAACATTATAAAGCAACTGTTGCTGTTTAGTCGCAAAGGCATGTCCGACTCTTTTGCGACTCTATGAACTGTATCTTACCAGGTTCCTCTGTCCATGGGGCTTCCCAGGCAGAATACTGGGGTGGGTTGTCATTCCCTTCTCCAGGGGATCTTTTCGACCCAGGGATCAAACCCATGTCTCCTGGGTCTCATGCCTTGGCAGGCAGATCCTTTACCACTGAGCCGCCAGGGAAGCCCTGTAAAGCAACTATATGCCAATAAAAAGTAATTTAAAAGTAGAAATATATAATATGTTCCCAATATGTAATCTAGCAGAAGAGGAACATGGGCTCTTGAAATCACACTGGTGGTACAGAAGAAGCACATTAACAATAGAGACAAATGTTATAGAAATTCTGAGGGAAATCGGATAAATTTTTTTAAAAAGATGGAAGCTGTGAGCAATTTGCTTGTTACTCTAGCGTTCTTGTGCCTATATTACTAAAATAGATTCCTCTACTTCTTGCTTTAAACCCCTAGATGTCCTTTTAACTTTCTGAAAACATTTCTTTTATCCCTGTATTTCTCCTGCTCCAACGTCTACTGGAGAAGGAAATGGCAACCCATTCCAGTACTCTTGCCTGGAAAATCCCGTGGACAGAGGAGCCTGGCAGGCTGCATTCCATGGGGTCACAAAGAGTTGGACACGACTGAGCTACTAAACCACCCATGTCTATAATGACTGTTTCTAGCATAAATTATTAAATACTCCAACTCTTCCCACCTTTGAAGGCATTTTCCTGTTTGACCCAATCCTACCTTTATTTCTCACTATCCCCCAGAGTACTAACAGGTGGGCCCATTCATAAGCCCCACCGGCATAATTTTACAGGGCTGTCCTCCTCTATGCCTTTGCCGATATCAATTCAAGCCATGTTTCTGGGTCCATCTCAATCTTCTTGAAGCCTTTCTTATCCCTCCAAGGCACATTCTTTCCCTTCTTTGAATTCCTTTGCTTTCTTAACAGGCACCATCCAACACCAAACATTCTTATTCTCTGGGAAGAAAGAAGCCAAGTTGAAGTGGTCTTTTAACACCTGAATTCACCTAAAAAAGTCCTTGAAAGATAGTAAAGGGCTATGTGCTTCTCAAAGAAAGAATTGCTGATGCTGTGTTTTTGGAGAAGTAGAACTATGATTCTTCTTTTTAAAAACAAAATTATGTAACTGATAGCTTTAAGCAAGCAGATCAAATATCCCTTCCACGTAAATGTTACATTTCAAAGCAATTAACTTCAAGATTACACACATGTTCTAATTTTAAAACGTTTCTGATACTCCTTTCTGAGAATTTCTTTGAAAGCCTGTGGCACATTCTTTTAATATATTCAGAGCTCACAAATTTTAATTCTGTGAAGGTGAACTTGACTTTTTAAAACTGACATTTGGAGCCATGTCAGGGGATTAAGATGGGTGAAGTTGGGTAAGTCTCATAAATGATTTTAAAAAGAGGTGCAAGTAGAATGAAGAGACTCGCTTTTCCTATTGATTTTAAACTATTTTTGAAGGTAGTTTTAAATAAATGTCACAGCTCTGATTCCTGGTGGGAAGAGCCTCATCCTACATGGCCAAGGCTCATGAACACATATTAATTGACTAAGGCAAGATTTCTATGGGACTCTTCACCCACCTCATTTGCCTCTTTGTGCTACTCTTCACTTCACTCCAACTGTCCTTTGCCGATAAAGCACACCCTCAGGCGAGAAAAATGTGTGATTTACAACACCCATGAAGCCTTGTTAATTCTAGGGCAGCCATGATAATTGACTGAATGGGTGGGAGGTGACCGCTGGTGCAGGTTTTTATGGAGAAGTTTTAGGACGAGTGAACTCTCAGTGAAGCTGAAAGATGGTAATCAAAACTTCAGAGGTAAAGGAGCACTGTTGCAAAAGTAAAGTGACCTTTGCTGGGGAGAACGAGACTAAAACCCTCTGCCTCTCTCCTTCTCTCCCCTTGTGTGTGTGTGTGTGTGTGTGTGTGTGTGTGTTGGAGAGTACAGCAAGAGCACTCATCGAGATGGAGCGGATAGATTGACTACGACTTCAAGTACCACCATGCAGACCTTTAGCACTGTGTATATTCGATATCCCTATGCCAAGCTCCCATGACACTTGGCTGTAATAATAAACTGGATTTGAGGCATTGCATGGCTTCTTGGTCCTTTTTGAGCCTTGCCCGATCCTATACTCTGGCACGTGGGTCTCAAGCAGAGGGGAACAGGTGCTGTATTATGTAAACATTTCTTATCACATGTTGTTTCTTTTAATCCTCACACCAACTGTCTCAGGTAAAAAACAATCCTCCTCATTGCCAGAAATGGGGAAAGTCATCTTGGAGAATTCAAGGATATTGTCAGGGTCAGATGTGTAGCAATTTTCTGAGTCAAACTGAAGACGGTCAGTGGCCAGCTTCCCAAGCCTTCTAGAAGATTCTAAATCCAAGTATGTGAGACTTCCTAAAAAAAAAAAAATCTGCTGATGTACTCTTTGCAAGGTTATGTATTTCTGCTGAGTCCTCTTCCACTCTGACAAACTGCCAGGATTCAAAGCTTCTTTGAATCAGGGGCTCCTTTCCTGCTGTTGAACATCAGCAAACAGTCCCTAGGGATCCTTCCTTGTTTTCAAAGGTTTAAATGAAAGAGAACAACGCAGAGTCACATCTCAATATTCTGTAGCTTGTCTCTGCTTAGTCATGCCTCCAAACACCTTGTCTTGTGAGAGTCAACCTATAATCTATTTGCTGAGTGCATGAAAATAGACTTATTTTCCCCTTTACAATTGATAAAGTATTTTCACATGCAGCATCTAATTTCATTTTACCTTGGCAAAAAAGAGGGTGCCAAGGTCCAGAGATTTCCACAGCAGTGGTAAATCAAGGTTACTTCTTTGAACTCATTATCACTTATCTCTGCAGTAAAGGGCAGACATGAAAGAGAAATGCCTTTAATAACGTACTGACAGTCAAGCAAGAAAGTCTAAGAACGCCGTTCTAAGCCACGGTTTCTTACCATGCATCAGAGCACCTCGGGAGGCTTGTTAAGTATTCTGGGCTCCCATCCTGGACCTGGTAATTTGAGTCTCTCAAGGTGAAGCCTGGTAATCTGCATTCTTTCATAAAACTGTCCCAGGAATCCTTCATATACTATTTTTATCAGGATTAACATGGAGGCTGCTATATAAAACAATGTCTGAAAATCTTTCCATGGCTATTTTCTATGGTCTGCTGCATTCAGCTCACTGAGACCCAGGTGAATATTCTACCAGACCCCCTAAAAGAGTTAACTAAAATAAAAGAATTGATTTTTAGGCTCCATAGAGTGTAACTACCTTTCTGAAGCTGCTGTAATCTCTGATTAGTTTACTTGTAGCCTAAGAACTAACACTGATTTGGATTGGGGGTTACTTTTAATTAGAATATTTTCCATCTGTTTTCCAGAATTAACACAACTAGATTGCTTTGGAAAAGGGAAACATTTGGATTTTGAAGGAAAAGGGAGACATCTTTAGTCACTGGGACATTGATACACACTCCATATTTACATTCAATTTCATCAGTGATATAAAATGAACCACATTTAGCTCTGTGACTCCTGGAGAGTTAAGGCAGGTAAATTTGGTCACCCAGCTGGACAACAGGCAAAGTAGTGTAAGACAAAAGGAAAAGTTTTCAAATGGCGTATTCTACTAAGAGATACTTTGATTGTTGAGAAGCATAGTTTTGACCCTGTTGGTGAACCACAATCACAACATAACTTCTGTTATCCAGGAGGGAACCTTAAAAACTATAAAACAGACTCTAATACTCAAAACAAAGAAAAAGGCGTGCACATCCATCAGTTCTATCAAGACGAGAGATTCTCAGGGACTTCCCTGACAGTCCAGTGGTTAGGATTTGGTGCTTTCACCACCAAGGGTGCAGGTTCAGTTTCTGCTTGGGGGAATTAAGATCTTGCAAGACTTGTGGCATGGCCAAAATAAAAAAAGACCAGAGATTCTTAACTTTTGCCCTCCTGACATTAAGGGCTGGAATATTCTTTGCTGTGAAGAGCTGCTGCACTGTCGAATGTCTAGCAGCATCTCTAACTTCTACCCACTAGATGCCAGCAGGACCTCTTTCCCAGTGGGGAACCAAATAAATTGTCTCCAGACATTGTCAGTGTTCCCTGAGGAGCATGTTCACTCCTAATCCAGAACAACTTCCCAGGTGGTACAGTGACAAGGAATCCACCTGCCCTTGCAGGAGACGTAAGAGACAAGGGTTGGATCCCTGGATCAGGAAGATCCCCTGGAGAAGAGATGCTTGTAACTATAATTGCTTTTCACTACTGTCTAATATTCTACTGAAAGAGTGTATCACACTGATTTATTCATTTGACCTTAGATTTTGATTGTTTCTAGTGTTACGCATTACAAATAAAGCTTCTATGACTATTTTTATGTGTCCCTGAATTAAGTATTCACAAATATTTCTTACTTCTCACATATAAAGGTGAAAAGGCTGGATTTTAGGGATGCTTGCAGTTTCGCGTGCTCAACTGTGTCCTACTCTTTGCGGTCCCATGGACTGTAGCCCACCAGGTTCCTCTGTCCATGGAGTTCTCCAGGCAAGAACGCTGGAGGGGGTTGCCATTTCCTACTCTAGGGGATCTTCCTGAGCCAGGGAACCAACTTATGCCTCCTGCATTGCAGACAGATTCTTTACCATAGTGCTACCTAAGGGATATATTAATATGCCTCCAAATGTCTGTGTGTCTCTGTGTGTTAGTCGCTCAGTCATGCCCATCTCTTTGTGACCCCATGGACTGTAACCTGCTAGGCTCCTCTGTCCATGGAATTCTCCAGGCAAGAACACTAGAATGGGTTGTCATTCCATTCTCCAGGGAACTTCCCAACCCAGGGAACAAACCTGCGTCTCCTGCATTGCAGGCAGATTCTTTACCATCTGAACCACCAGGGAAAATGTCCAGATAATGCCAAACTGTTTCCCAGATTGTTTGTACCATTAACTCCTGCCAACTCACCAACTTCACCAACACTTGGCATTGATCAGGCCTTAGAATATTTACCAATCTGATAGTAGGAAAATGTAGTTGATTGTGGTTTAGTTTTTGTTTTTAATCTTTTGGCTGCCCCACATGGCATATGGGATCCTAGTTCCCTGATCAGGGATCAAACTCCTGCCCCCTGCCTTGGCAGCATAGACTCCTAACCACTGAACCACCAGGGAAGTCCCCACTGTGGTTTTATTTATATTTTCATGATTACTAAAAATCTTACAATCTTTTCAGATTGTAATTGAATATTTATGTTTCCCTTTTGGTCAAAATTTTGAGTCCATCTTACACTTCCTTATTTGTTGCTTTCTTATGGATTCATGTGTACATTTTTATGTATTCCGGATGCTAAGTCTTTCTTCAGTTATAGATAGGTCTATGTGTGTGTACCAGCTAGTGATTTGTCTTTGTCTCTGTAGAATTTTTTTGTGAACAAGAGTTCTGCATTCTAATGTAGTCAAATTCACCCCCTGCCAGACGCTTGGAGGCAAAAAGAGACAAGGACAGCAGAGGATAAGATGGTTAGATAGCATCACTGACTCAATGGACATGGATTTGAGCAAATTCCGGGAGATAGTGAAGAACAGGGAAGCCTGCATGCTGTGGTCCATGCTCCAGCTCAAGCTGGGTTTCCTCTAGTTAGCTTTCGGGCTTCTGCTACGGTTTCACGGAATCAAAGCCGAATGTACATGAGCAGGAATATTCCAGCCTCTTGTGTCTCTGGTCCCAGGACATCCGAACACTGGAAGGCCACATCAGATAAATGCATACTCATACACAATGCATGCACACATGTGTATACACACTTGGTAATATAAGTTTTTGAGATCATAAAGACGTAGGTGCGCATTTCAGGAAGCAGTAAAGGGAGCACCATGGCCCTGCCACACGCTGTCTTTCTCCTAAGGCCTGTTCCCAGCCGGGATAACACACCCTCCCCTCCACTGCCCTCCCCTGGGTCTGCCTGCGTGACCACCTGGAGGCCTGGCACTCACCTGAACGGCTAGGTTGGTGGGAAAGTGGTCAACATTAATTAATGCAGCTACTGGATTAATTAATCCAGTCTTATATTTAATCACATGAAGTCTCCTACACCCAGCAAGTGGGAACGTGTCTGTAAGACAACCCCTAGTTAAATTAAGTGACAGGGGTGACGAAAGCCTGACCTATCCACCTATACCAGAGTAGTGAGGATGGACCCGGCTGTGGGGGTGACCCTGCTGCTCTGGACGGGACTGACGCTGACGATGCAGAGTCTAGTTCCACCCTTGCCAGAACTCCGGTCTCCACCTCCTTCCGCCATCTTCCCGACCTCCAGTCCTCAGCGTTTCCGGTGGTTTCCTGCTGCCGCCATCTTTGCGGCCAACGGCTCAGAAGTTAAAGCGTCTGCCTGGAATGAGGGAGACCTAGGTTCGATCCCTGGGTCCGGAAGATCCCCTGGAGAAGGAAATGGCAACCCACTCCAGTATTCTTGCCTGGAGAATCCCATGGACGGAGGAGCCTGGTGGGCTACAGTCCATGGAGTCTCAAAGAGTCAACCACGACTGAGCGACTTCACTTCACTTCTTCTCCTCACCACCTCATCTAATTTGCCTAATTCCGCCTGCCCTCAGCTTGGGTGCCGCACTCCTTCCCGGAAGTCTTTCCTGATGTCCGGCATCAGGCCTGCACTCTGTTCTCATGTGTCATGCATTACTCTCTTCCTTCACTTCGCATTGCTTGTGTCTCTGTGGCCCTCTCTAGATAGAAAACTCCTCAGAAGGAGGAAATAAGTCCGGGTTGTTCACTGGTACATCCTCAGTATCTAGCAGAGTGCAGAGCACGTGGGCACAATCCCATAATGTGTGTTGAAGGAACGAGCAAATGAACGCCATGATGTTCTTTTCCAGTGAGGAGCAGACTGGGCTCAAATCTTTGGGAAGCACTGGCAAGTGGCATCTCGGAACCCAGAAGAGAAAACAAAAGGCTTCTGTGTGATCGCTATCACATGCAGACTTCTCCCCATAAAAGCGCCTTCACATCTGTGATTAATCAGTCCAGAGAGAAGTCTTCTGTTTTCTTAACTGAAAAACTGTTAAAATTGTTTGCTGCCATGAGAAGGCTAAATTAGACCATGCTCTGGAGTGCCACAGATGGCTTACAGGTGCCACGTTGGACCCTTCAGCTCAGTGCAAGAAGGCCTGGGGTAGCTGGACCCCTGCCCAAGGCCCCTGGCCACACACAGCCTCATCCACTCAGCCCCGTGTGTCATGCAGACATTGGCATGGGACGTCTATAGTGAATTTGAACAAGTTTATAAGCACTGATGGCTAATAGGTTGGCAGAGTGGCCTGTGCTACTAATGATTATTTTTAGCCATTATTAGTTCTTATGTAGATGTGTCTTTAGATGAGAAGTGGAAGGCAGCATCCTATTTTCAGGCTTTGGAGAACTTAGCAGCAGTTCTATCCTCCTGGAGACGGGGGTTTCTCCAACTTGAAGAAAATAAAATAAAATAAAATGGAAATGCCTGTAATTATGAGCAGCAGCAGTAGTAGAAGTAGTATCTGTACTATTAGTAGGACTAGTAAATTGTAGAAGTTGTCCTGGTAGCAGTAGTAGTAATCCTATTTCCAAAGCAAAAATTGTAGATGGAATAAAATGTCTAATCTTAAATTTTTCATGTGTGGGTTCCCAACAGCTCAGAGGTCAACAGATACAAACAAGGAATTTCCTTAAAGTCTTGTGCCTTATCTTTTTAAAAATCCATGTAAATTTACTGACTACTCCATAATATGTGAGTGACATCTCTTTCTCATTCCCCTGCGAAATAATAAAAGCTGTGAGTTATAAATATGTTCCTGGAACATGGGCCAAGTTCATCCTGGGGCTTCAAGAAGTGTTACCCCACTGCCTCACTTCTAAGCACCCTGGGGTTGGAGGAGCTGTGTGTTCTTGTATAGTTTTATTTCTCTGTGTGTGTGTGTGTGTGTGTGTGTGTGTGTGTGTCTGTGTATGTGTGTCTGTGTCTGTGTGCATGTTAGTTGCTCAGTCATGTCCGACTCTTTGCAACCCCATGGACTTTAGCCCACCAGGCTCTTCTGTCCATAGAATTTTTCAGGCAAGAATACTGGAGTGGGTTGCCATTCCCTTCTCCAGCAGATCTTTCCAACCCAGGGATCGAACCTGCATCTTCCGCATTGCAGGCAGATTCTTTACCACCTGAGCCACCAGGGAAGCCCTTTTATTTCTCTATATGGTATGAAATAAAAGACAAGCCACAGAAATTCCATGTTAGTAGGAAAAATAGTCCATGGGACGAAAACACCCAACTAAGAGACAAACAGAAAGCCAGAACGAATCTGTCATTTATTTATTTTTTAAAGGAACAGGAGGAGGAACTTTCTCTAGGCGGGGATGACAGCAATGGGGGCACACAGCTGCACCTCCCAAGCCTCTCACCGTAATTCCAAAATAGCTGGAAACCTTGTCCTGACAGCCTCGCAGCCTGTCAGAGGCCCATCGTTGTTTATCATACTCATGTTCAGTTACGCTTGGCATGTGCTCTAGGTCTGGAAACTCTGCCAGATACCATCTCTGACTGCAACTTGGCTGCCTCTGACTTAGTGGGTTTGATTAGCATTTGATTGGCATTTTATCATCAGTTCAAGAGTGGACATCATTTGGGCCTTCTTAGATAAGTTGAAGAGAGTGTTTTCATGAAACTGGAGTAGCCCTCCAGGCACCATGTTCAGAGGGAGAGCTCTGGGAAGGATGCTAATTTATTTTTGGCACTAGATCTGACTAATAATCAGGCCGAATCCTAACTTTATGATAGCTGCCCTGAATCTGTATTGACTCAGTTTTCCTAATGCCTTCCTCCAAATATGTGCAAGGTCCCATCCAAAGTCCTGGAAAATATGCTCAGTCCATCTCCTTTTATTGTTTCTAGAGAACTATCCTTATTTGGACAAATAGTTCAGACTGTCTTCCATAAAATCAGAGAATGGGATCATATAATCTCTAAGGTGTCTTTCAGTTTGTTTGCTTTGGGATTTTGAAATTTTCCATTAAATTGTCTGAGAGGCGGAGATGCTTCACAGCCCTATGTGGGCAAAGCAATCCTTAAAATATTTTATGAGCTGACCGAAGATCACAATGAACTAGAAGAATGTCATAAGTCAATATCCAAATTAGACAGGACTGAAATGTCCACCCACTTCCTATCAGTAAAGAACCAAACTAAAATGCCTTGAGGATTGATTCGGACTGAAAGCAAATGATGAATGATAAAAAAAAAAAAAAGGAAAAGAAACACAAAAACAGAGCGGGGGAGGACATTTTTGGAGGCAATGGATAAGTTTATGGCATTGATTATAATGATGGTTTCGAGGGCACACTTAACTCCAGACACATCAAATTGTATTCATCAAATATCTACAACTTTGTATATGTTGATCTTACCTCCATAAAGCAGATTAAAAAAATTTAAAGTTTCCACCAGCTCATTAAGTGGGACCTCAGGGACTTGTGCCAAAAAATATAAAAGTGTTCATGTCTCCTGGAGCCTGACAGGCATGGATGAACCTGCTCAGTTTGTAGTGTTCATTTCTCAGCAACATTAACCATGTATTTTGAGTGGGCGAGATTGACTGGGAAATTTCACCAGTGATCAGACATTTAAAACTTGAAGGCTTGTTTCAAAAACACAGCTTTGAAATAATTTGGTAGCCTCTGAAGAACATGACTGCAAGGAGATCAAACCAGTCAATCCCAAAGGAAATCAGTCCTGAATATTCATTGGAAGGACTAATGCTGAAGCTGAAACTCCAATCCTTTGGATGCAAAGAACTGACTCATTGGATAAGACCCTGATGCTGGGAAAGATTGAAGGAAGAGAGAGAAAGGGGACTTAAGAGGATGAGATGGTTGAATGGCATCACCAACTTAAAGGACATGACTTTGAGCAAGCTCCGGGGGTTGGTGTTGGACAGGGAAGCCTAGTGTGCTGCAGTCCATGGGGTCGCAAAGTCGGACACAACTGAGTGACTTACCTGACTAATTGAAGAATATGTCAGGGGGTCTGTTACGCTGGTGCTACTAGGTGGGTGTGAACGCTAGTCCCCCGTAGCTTTGTTTGATGAGAAATGAGAGTCCCCCTGGGGGAGATGATCCCATAGTCTACCCCTGCTTAAGAAGAGCAAATACATGTACCACATCTTCCCTATCCATTCATCTGTTGATGGACATCTAGGTTGCTTCCATGACCTGACTATTAGAAATAGTGAACATTGGGGTACATGTGCCTGTTTGAATTATGGTCTTCTCAGGGTGTTGTACTCAGAATGTGAGAACTGAAAGGCACCACAGAGCCCACCTCAGTCAGTCCCTCATCTGAAAAATGAAGGACATCAAGACCCAGCATGACCAAAGTGTCTGGTCCAGCCCCTTAGCTAAGGAATCAAAGAGCCAGGTATAGAAAGCTGGTATTGGGAAGTCAGAAAGGCGCCCTTTCCAAACTCGGCTGGATCTCTCCCTAGTGATACTTCCCTCATTAACGTCAATCCCCAATCTCCCCCCAGCTTCAGGTGCTTCATATTCAAAACAGGAGTGGTCCCCCTGCTTCTAAGAGCTCCTACTCAGAGTGCATTTGAGTACATCCTTGCTCGGTCCCTTCTATGTTGAGAAGGCACTTGCTCTTTTCTCGCCCTCCGCTTCTCTTATCTTTTGTATTTAATCGAAGCGCCAAGACGTCAGTGGTTTCCTTTTCTCACACGTGCTCTGGTTGCAGTCCGGTGTTGCATAACCTACTAGCTGAGGATACAGGTCCCCTGGGAGCCGCGGCGACGCGACGAGACGCGCGGGCGGGCGTCCGGCCAGCAGAGGGCAGCAGAGCTCGGGCCGGGCTCCCCCGCAGCCTGGTCGGCGCCCCGCGAGCCGCGCCGTTTCCCTTCGGGGGAGGTCTACCGAGCGCTCCTTGCAGCGTGTTCTTTCCAGTGGAGCATTTCTTCCTGTCGTATTCCAGCAAGGACACAGTGTTTTGGCAGTTCTTGTTTAAGTCTCTGCTTTCTTATGTTCGGTTTTGTTTGCGGGGTGATCACTGAGATTTATTAGACATCTTCCTTGTACACCAGGCACCTAATAGTCATTTTTACAGTTATTCCCGATTTAGAAAGGATAACTGTTAATCGGATGAGTTGAGTAACGAGTAAGAAGCGAAGGCTTTTTCTAAACCAAGGATGGGGCTGGGATGAAGAAGGGGGAGGTATTTTATGTCACTGAGTCTGCCTCCCTTCTGTCCAAACACATTGGACATTTATGAAGTGCCCTATGTGAGCTGGGAGCTTTTATAAATGCAGGGGAACAGGAAACAGGAATATGAAAAGTCTTTTTCTTAATTTTATATGGTTTCCCCACCCCCACCCCCCTGCTCTGAGCAACTGATCTGGGAGGAGGTAGGGCTTGTTAGGAACCAGAATCTCAGGCCACACCCCAAAACTACCAGATCAGAACCGACAGGTTTGCAAACTCCCTAGGGTGAATTTCGTGCACTTTCCAATGTGAGAAACGAGGCCCTGGAGGGCAGCCAGTCGCTGCCTTCAAATATTTGGAGGGCCAATATTTGAAAGAGAGAGCATATTTGTTTTGCTTTGCTCTAAAAGGCAGGTTTAGGTTTAATTAACGTAAGCCACAGGAGGAGTTTTCCAAATCCTTAAGGAGCAGGGAATTGGGAGTTGGACTTTGTCCCAACCTTACT
Source organism: Oryx dammah (assembly GCF_014754425.2). Lineage (NCBI taxonomy): Eukaryota > Metazoa > Chordata > Mammalia > Artiodactyla > Bovidae > Oryx > Oryx dammah. Next base: position 72,579,226 of record NW_024070208.1, read on the forward strand.
AGCTTTCTAGTAGTCTTGCAGCTGAATTGACATTGGAGGAGACCTGCTAAATCACTTCTCTCTGATTCTCATTATCTATAAACTGGGGATGTTGGTATGTAAACAACTATAGCTGTTTTTTCTATAAATGAGGTAATGGCATTTGAAAATGATTTGTATATCCGAAAATTGTATTTTGTATATTGAAAATGCTATAAAATGTCCATTGTAACTTGTCATCATTTGCAGTGCCCAGGATGGGAAGTGTATTTCCCTGTGGGGGACAGAAGACTCGGCAAGAATTGATGGACAGTAGGAAAGGATTCAGGGAAGTCTGTTTGGGGCTCTTAAGAAATTCCACTGGGGGACAGGGGTGATGAAGAGCTGGAAGGTGCAGCCAATGGCAAAATTAGAACTAAGCCAGAAGTTGACTCTTGCATTTTTACTGTGTCGTGAGGAAGACAGCCCCACCCATCCAGTCCCACATCCTTCAAACTCCTGGCTCTAGAAACCCAACGTTGGTGGCATCGGGTTGGTTAGGAGCCTTCTGAGTCACCTAGACCCTTGGGGTTACCGAGAGGACAGGGGAAAGAAGTCTGTTTACTGTTTCTTAACGCCTCTGCAATTCAATTCAATTAAGAGCAAGTGGAAGCAATGCCAAGAAGAGCCATCATGGAGCTGGGTTGTGACCGCTGGAGCCCAAAACAGCACTTGTCTTGTCAGCACCATGTTATTAAGCAGAAGGGAAACGGTGGCCTCTTCTGGGAGGCCTGAGGCCCTCGGAGCTGTGGGTCCTCTCCTCGCAGGGTGAGAGTGAGGAGAACCAGCGTGGGAAGCTCACTGGGACCCGGCACATGGCATTCCTCCAGAAATGCTCATGTCCAGGACATACTGACACTGATGATACTATGTATGAAATAGATAACCGGAGAGAACAAATAGATAACTAGGGAGAACTTGCTGTAAAGCACAGGGAACTCCACTCAATGCTCTTGACCTAAATGTGAAGGAAAACTAAGAGAGGATATATGTATTAGTGTGACTGACTGACTTTGCTGTACCGTAGAAACTAATACAACATTGTAAAGCAACTGTAGTTCAATATTTAAAAAAGAAAAAAAAGAAATGCTCATGGACGAATGGCTGATAAGCAGGAAAATCAGCCAGCAGCTCTTTTCAACCTTCACCCCCACCCCCCATCTACATATTCCACAGAACACCCCAAACAGGGCAAAGCTCCCACCAGCGTGGTTCTGATTCAGCCCTTTGGTCTTGAGTGGCACCTCTAAGTTCAGTTCAGTTCAGTCACTCAGTCGTGTCCGACTCTTTGTGACCCCGTGAATCGCAGCGCGCCAGGCCTCCCTGTCCATCACCATCTCCCAGAGTTCACTCAGACTCACGTCTATCAAGTCAGTGATGCCATCCAGCCATCTCATCCTCTGTCGTCCCCTTCTCCTCCTGCCCCCAATCCCTCCCAGCATCAGAGTCTTTTCCAATGAGTCAACTCTTCGAATGAGGTGGCCAAAGTACTGGAGTTTCAGCTTTAGCATCATTCCTTCCAAAGAAATCCCAGGGCTGATTTCCTTCAGAATGGACTGGTTGGATCTCCTTGCAGTCCAAGGGACTCTCGAGAGTCTTCTCCAGCACCACAGTTCAAAAGCATCAATTCTTCGGCGCTCAGCCTTCTTCACAGTCCAACTCTCACATCCATACGTGACCACTGGAAAAACCATAGCCTTGACTAGATGGACCTTAGTCGGCAAAGTAATGTCTCTGCTTTTGAATATACTAACTAGGTTGGTCATAGCTTTTCTTCCAAGGAGTAAGCATCTTTTAATTTCATGGCTGCAGTCACCATCTGCAGTGATTTTGGAGCCCCAAAAAATAAAGTCTGACCCTGTTTCCACTGTTTCTCCATCTATTTCCCATGAAGTAATGGGACCGGATGCCATGATCTTCGTTTTCTGAATGTTGAGCTTTAAGCCAACTTTTTCGCTCTCCTCTTTCACTTTCATCAAGAGGCTTTTTAGTTCCTCTTCACTTTCTGCCATAAGGTTGGTGTCATCTGCATATCTGAGGTTATTGATATTTCTCCCGGCAATCTTGATCCCAGCTTGTACTTCTTCCAGTCCAGCGTTTCTCATGATGTACTCTGCATATAAGTTAAATAAGCAGGGTGACAATATATAGCCTTGACATACTCCTTTTCCTGTTTGGAACCAGTCTGTTGTTCCATGTCCAGTTCTAACTGTTGCTTCCTGACCTGCATACAGATTTCTCAAGAGGCAGGTCAGGTGATCTAGTATTCCCATCTCTTTCAGAATTTTCCACAGTTTATCAGTGGCTGGGAGGAGCAACCCAAGGAGCGGTGGCTGCGCGGGCGCAGGAGGGCCTAGAGGAGCCATCCCACGTTGAAGGTCAGGAAGGGCGCGGTAAGGAGATACCCCTCGTCCAAGGTAAGGAGCAGCAGCTGTGCTTTGCTGGAGCAGCCGTGAAGAGATACTCCACGCCCAAGGTAAGAGAAACCCAGGTAAGATGGTAGGTGTTGCAAGAGGGCATCAGAGCGCAGACACACTGAAACCATACTCACAGAAAACTAGTTAATCTAATCACACTAGGACCACAGCCTTGTCTAACTCAATGAAACCAAGCCATGCCCACAGGGCAACCCAAGACGGGTGGTCATGGTGGAGAGAACTGACAGAATGTGGTCCACTGGAGAAGGGAATGGCAAACCACTTCAGTATTCTTGGCTTGAGAACCCCATGAACAGTATGAAAAACAGTATGAAAAGGTACCTCTAAACCCTGGGATATTAAGGAAAGGACACACTGTACAGAAATTCATCCCGCCATACTGAAGCAGGCTCTGCCTCAGAGATTGCTTGTGAGCCGGACAGGTTGTTTTCTCATTGTTGTTCTGGTCACCTGTTACTGGGTGCTGTGATCAAGCTGAACACCGCCATCATGCCATGCTGGAGGCCTGTTTGGTTTTTAAACCATCTAGTGTTTCCCAGGGTGGAGGGCTGGAGTGGCAGAGGAGCTGTGAACTGTTAACGGTGGTCAGTGAGGATGGAGTAGGTGCTTGAACCCTCTCTGGTTTGTGGTCCTGGGCCACCCTGCATGGCCATCTATTTCCAGGCCTGTTTTCCCCCTTGGACAATCTGTTCCAAAGTCAGAGCAACTCTTCCCTCCTCCCTTCCCTTCCTCTCCACCCTCGCTAACTTGAATCCTTGCAATGTCCATGAATCTCTCCAGATGCTCTGGTTTCCAGAAGCAAGCAACCTCCGGTTCATTCAGCTCAACACCGTCTGCTGGTCGCCACTTTGTGCCCTAAATAGGCAAGTAAACGAGCAAATGGCACCTCAGTGTGCACCAAATTCTGTCAATATATTTCAGTGTATTTTTGTCCTTTTTGTGGCATTCTACCTGAGAAACAGATGCCTGTCTCTTTTCACGTTGTTGACAGTTTCATGGAGTTTTATTTTTTATTCCTCTTCTCAGATTGTCTGAATCTTTTTTTTTTTAAACCTGATGTGATAAACAATGTGCGATTTGAAATCAGTCTTGTCTGGATCTTAGTTCCAGGCTAGCCCCTAATGAACCAGCTGAGCCCCGGGACATCCCTCACCCTGGGAGCCTCAGTTTCCCCATCAGTGAACAGAGACTCTGCTAAGCCCGGAGAATTTCCATAAGGATGTACATGAAAGAGCTCTAAGAAGTGTCATGGAAATGTCTCTCTCTCTCTTTTCATATTTTTTTTTTTTGTTTAACTCCTCTCCTGTTTTATTCCCATTTGCTTTCTCTAATGTTCTTCTCTTTCCTCGCCTCGAAACTGGCATTTTAAAAACTGTTGCTGTTAAAATGAGTACTTGCCTTTTAAAAATCTTCAAGTTGCTAAGCAGCCTCTACCTCCTCCCCCCCTCCCCCCCTTTATGCAGCCTGGTTGCCATAGTATCATCTGAGCATGGTAACAAGAAGCAAAGAGCAATCATTTTTCACTAAATAGGGCTGGGCAGACAGACAAACACGCTGCAGTGTTTCCTTACAACCTGTCTCAGAGAAGGGTGGAGGGATGCACTTCCCAGCACACAGCTCGGTTTCTGTAATCAGTTCCCCCCTGCCTTTGCCTATAGCTGTTCTGCACACCTGTAGCTCCGGGGATGTCAGACCATCCCTGGCACAACACCTCTTACAAAAGCTTTCGAAGGGCTCTTGCTGCTACTCCCTTATTTGTAGCTATTTAGGGCTAAATGCAGACTCAGATCTTTCTGAGACAGTTGCTAAATATAGAGCACTGAGCAGGGATGGATATTGTGACTAAAGGTACCAGTGCCGTAGCAGGGTTGGAGAAGATAATGAATAAATGTCATCCACGTGACATCATAGGGCGGTCTTCAAAAATGGAAAAGTTTAAGAGGGAGAGGAAAATAAAAAACCGACGTGACATCTGACAAGCATGTGAGAAATATAAATCCCAGACTCCAGCCCTTCAACTCAAAGCTCACAAGGTCAGGCACTTGCACACGTGTGTGCTAAGTCACCTCAGTCATGTCTCTTTGTGATCCTGTGGACTGCAGCCCCCCAGGCTCCTCTGTCCATGGGATTCTCTAGGCAAGAATACTGGAGTGGGTTGCTGGGCCCTCCTCCAGGGATCTTCCTGACCCAGGGATCGAACCCACGTCTCTTACGTCTCCTGCATTGAGGGGTGAGTTCTTTACCACTAGCGCCACCTGGGAAGCCCAGGCATTTGCTTACCAATAATATAAACTGAAACACCTCCAGAAGCGACTGTTCCCCTTTGATCCTGGATGGCTATATTTTCATAGCCAGATGTAGAGGAACAGCCCGATGGGTTTTTAGGACATTGCGGATGCCTCTAGTGCCTGGCTTCCCCTTCCTTCAAGGTGTCCTTCTGCTACTAAATGACCCATCCTCCAGCTCCAGGACCCACACAGTCCAGCACCTGGTCCACAGGTCTCCAGGACCCAGCACTAAGGTGAGCGTCTGGGCTGATGTGTCCTTGTCCCTGTCCTACTTGTTATCTGTGGTGTAAATCAGCTCTTAAAGCTGCCCTTGGGTATGCTAGTCCTTTCCGTTAATATCATTAAGCCAGTGTTTTCTCCAGGAAGCAAAGTTTACTTCTCCAGATTAAGCCGTCAGGAAAGTGTGCCGCCCTCTAGGAAAGACAAGCCTGCTCGCCCAGCTTTTTGGGGGAAGACATTGCCTTTGAACATGGGGCCCTGGGCTGAGATGAGCGAGCACTGCTGCCTGCAGTCTCGTGCTTGGCTGCCTGATGACAATGCCACACCTCCGCCGCCATGGCCCAGCCATGCCGTGTGTGTTCATCGCCTGAACTGATCCCTGCATTGTAAACACTCAGCACGAAAGAGGGCTTTTCAGCAGAGGCCGGCTTGTCCCAGATTCATTCAAACATATCAACTACCCCCTCAAAGTGGAAGGAAACTTCACTGGTCTTCCAGAGCCTTCTTATTCTGCCTTTGATAGTTTCCTCTCTTTAAGAATTTCTCATTTGGCAATGGCACCCCACTCCAGTAAAACTGCCTGGAAATCCCATGGACGGAGGAGCCTGGTAGGCTGCAGTCCATGGGGTCGCTAAGAGTCGACACGACTGAGCGACTTCACTTTCACTTTTCACTTTCCTGCATTGGAGAAGGAAATGGCAACCCACTCCAGTGTTCTTGCCTGGAGAATCCCAGGGACAGGGGAGCCTGCTGGGCTGCCGTCTAAGGGGTCACACAGAGTCCAACATGACTGAAGTGACTTAGCAGCAGCAGCATCTCTTTAAGAATTTCCCACAATTTGTCATGATCCACACAGTCAAAGCCTTTGCCGAGAATGGATAAAAAGAATACCTCAAAGTTGAAAGAATTCCATCAGACCCTTTCCCAAGGCATACATCCTGAGATAACTTCAGTACAAGATTAGCCAGGAAGAACAAGTTCCCGACAACATCTCTGGGTGAGATATAACTCTTGCTGTATAATCAGGGGGACGGGTCTTGAGAAACAGGTTCCCAGGCAAGATTTGTTACAATTATAATTATTACCATAGAGCTTAAGAAAAGCATTTCCATGCTTAAGACCTTCTGCTGTGTGATCATTAGTTCAGGACCTAAACAAAGATAAGATACATCTCGGGTAAGATACATTGTTGCACAAGGCTCAAGGAAAGAATGATCTAGAATGTTCACCCCCTCCTTAAAGGGCCTTGGACTGCCTGCCTAAGCTTTAACTCTTCCCATTTTCCCAGAAGAGCTCCTTCCTTCTCTCTGCAAACTTCTACATAGTCCCTAACAAGGTACCCAGAAGGCCTTTGCTCAGAGGTTCACAGGGTTGTGGCTGTTTTGCCAGCCAGGTCATCTTTGATTAAGTTCCAATGGTATGCTGAGAAATAGTTTAAAACTGGCTCTCTGGGAAGAAAAAGAAAAGGCCCTGATGGGTGACTTTTGCCAACTTCGATGGTATAAATACTCCGCTGGTCAGGTTCAAGCTGCTAACGGGAAGTCGCTGAATGCTGAGCCGGGAGGAGACATCTGTGCGTGATTGTTCCTTGTGAGCTAGTACACACGAGCTGGCTCCAGCATGTCCTTGACGTATTCCCTCTCCAGGGGAATATGACCATTGATCTTTCTCATGTCACTTTCTGCATCTTGTTTCCATATAACATCTAATTCTGTCAGACAGACCAATCCTTTAAGCCAGTGATTTCTAAATCATCTTTTGGCCAAAGGTCTTCCTGTTTTTATAAATAAATGAAGAACATAAAAGCAATGCTAGGCTGACTGAGGGACTAGGGAAGGTTCTAGGCCCCACACCATCCTATAGCTATGATTGTTGTTGTTATTCAGTTGCTAAGTCATGATGAAAGTGAAAGAGAGTGAAAAGTTGGCTTAAAGCTCAACATTCAGAAAAATAAGATCATGGCATCTGGTCCCATCACCTCATGGGAAATAGATGGGGAAACAATGGAAAGAGTGACAGACTTTTTTGAGGGGGGCTCCAAAATCACTGCAGTTGGTGACTGCAGCCATGAAATTAAAAGACGCTTACTCCTTGGAAGGAAAGTTATGACCAACCTAGACAGCATATTAAAAAGCAGAGACATTACTTTGCCAACAAAGGTCCATCTGTCAAGGCTAAGGTTTTTCCAGTGGTCATGTATGGATGTGAGAGTTGGACTGTGAAGAAGGCTGAGCACCAAAGAATTGATGCCTTTGAACTGTGGTGCTGGAGAAGAGTCTTGAGAGTCCCTTGGACTGCAAGGAGATCCAACCAGTTCATCCTAAAGGAGATCAGTCCTGAGTGTTCATTGGAAGGAATGAAGCTGAAACTCCAAAACTTTGGCCACCTGATTTGAAGAGCTGACTCATTGGCAAAGACCCTAATGGTGGGAAAGATTGAAGGCAAAAGGAGAAGAGGACAGCAGAGGTTGAGATGGTTAGATAGTATCACCAACTCAATGGACATAAGTTGGAGCAAACTGGGAGACAGTGAAGGACAGGGAGGCCTGGTATGCTGCAGTTCACGGAGTCGCAAAGAGTCGGACACGACTTCAGTTCAGTTCAGTTGCTCAGTTGTGTTTCACTCTTTGCAACCCCATGGACTGCAGTATGCCAGGCCTCCCTGTCCATCACCAACTCCGGGAGTTTACCCAAACTCATGTCCATTGAGTTGGTGATGCCATCCAACCATCTCATCCTCTGTCATCCCCTTCTCCTCCTGCCCTCAATCTTTCCCAGCATCAGGGTCTTTTCAAATGAGTCAGCCTTTTTTATGGTCCACCTCTCCTATCCGTACATGACTACTGGAAGAACCATAGCTTGGACTATATGGATTTTTGTCAGCAAAGTGGTGTTGCTGCTTTTTAAATCACTACTTACCATTTCTTCCCACTTTTTAGTGATTTTAAACAACCAGAGTTCTATGGAACATGTGACATAGGTCTTGATATGTTTTCTTGAACTCCTTGGAATAGACTTAAATGAGCAATACTTTTGGTTTACCTGAAACCATTTGTAAAACCCATTACTTTTGGCTAGGAGGGGCTCTTGGGAGCTGTATCAGTGAACACACAAATAATAACCTCGTGTGAGCTACAGGACAGACCTTCATGTGGGAGCCCTTGCTCTACCAGGACACCTCATATAAATGTTTGTCTGCAGTTTCGAATGTTCTCTGGCTTAAGCCATCCACCAAAACTAGGACCTATGAGTCATACCACTTAACGGGCTTGCAGGTTTTCAGCTCTGCTTTTTTCTCAGTCAATACCTCTCTGTCTCTAATTCTCTCTCTCTCTCTGGGTTTTCTCATGATATTATTTCATGTAATTTAGATAGCCTTCAAAGATTCTTTTACACGTTTTCCTTCCAGCAGAGCGCTTCCAGTTTTATTCATCTGTTTTACAATGTAAATCATGGTGTAATGGAGATGCTCCGTTCAATGTTAATGGAGTCATGATTCCGTCTGATGAGCTCCTCTCATTCTGATGGAAGAAATAGGCTTGGAATTTCCTGAGATGTCAGCGTTCAAGTTCTTAATAAAGAAATAAAAATTTGAAAGCAGGAAAGGAGCCTATGAAGACAGAAGAGAAATCACAGGGACGTTCTATCGACAAAACCTCCTTGTCTCTCTGAATATCCCTGCATTTTGTAGGATGGAAAGGTCCTGCTATTTCTAGCTCTGCCTGGTGATACTTTTAGATCTGAGAGCAATAGTAACTCTCAGACACATATATGCTCAGGACCATATTCAGGCTCAGGGCTGATGGAGGTGGCCATTGCCCAGACCCCACGCTACATGGGACACACGAGTGCAGAAGCTTAAGGGGCTTTAAATTTAAGCTAATGGTGTGAAGTGCTAATAGTTAGATTTCAGACATCAACCTGGGTTAGCAAATAGGACTGGGGAATTTCTAAAATGAGACATGTAGGTCATTGCTCCTTGGCATCTGCATGCAAGACCTACCTCATAGGTCCACTAGGACAACGTTCCCATCTTCAGCGAATTGCTAGACCTCTCCATTTAGACATTGTAACACGCTTCACACCGAGCAGGCCCCAAACAATATTACTCAAATCCAGTGTTCAGTCTCTGCTCTGTATCTCAACTAGTAAAGCCACTCCCGGGGTTATGAACGTGTTAGTCACTCTGTCGTGAGATGCCATGGATGGTCTCCTCTGTCTGTGGAATTCTCTAGGCAAGAATACTGGAGTGGGTAGCCATTCCCCACTCCAAGGGATCTTCCTGACCCAGGGATCAAACTCAGGTCTCCTGCACTGCAGGCGGACTCTTCACCATCTGAGCCACCAGGGAAGCCCGACCCACAGGGTTACCTGATCACAAGCCAGGGCATTCTCTCTCTCCACTGAGCCGTCAGGTCCTGTCGACTTCTTTTACAAAGTCTCCCATTTCTGCCTTTTTCTTTCCAGTTGCAACCATTGCCCTAATTCAGGCCACTGCAGCTTTGTTTCATCTAGAATAATATTTTATTCACACAACATTTTCAGTAACTATCAGTTGAATGCCTGGGTTACTCTAGAATCTCCCTCCTAACTTGGCTGCCCCCAGTCAGTTGTGCTGTCTGCTTCCCACTTACACTGCATCCTCCAGGGTAAGTTCTTAGACAGAACGTGGTTGGTATTGCTTCTGGAGATCATCACGTTGGACCTGCCATTCTACAACTCCCTTCGTGTTCCCACACTTCAGGCCATGCTTCCAAGCCCTTCCATGGTAGTCAGCTACTTCTACAGAAGCGCTGGTCCTCACTGCCCAGCATCAATTCCACCCAGGCTCTGCTCTACGAAGTTCACTGACCCATTTCAGGGACTATTTCCTCACTTAGGCCTTCGTGGTTGGTGGTTAGTAGTTTAGTTGCTAAATCCTATCTGACCCTTACAGCCTCTTGGACTGTAAGCCAGACAGTCTCCTCTGTCCATGGAATTCTCCAGAGAAGAATACTGGAGTGGGTTGCCATACCCTCCTTCAGGAGATCTTCCTGATGCAAGGATCAAACCCACATCTCCTACACTGCAGGCAGATTCTTTACCACTGAGCCACCGACCTAGACTTTATGTCAGATCATCTCTTTCTCCTTTCGCTGTTCTCCAAATCACATGGGCCATAATACCTGGAAACTTTATTTCCCAGATGCCTTTCTGGAGGTTTCCCACATAGATTGTTCCAGAAAGAAAACCTTAGGCAAGATTCAAAGGTAGGAGAGAATTTGATCTCACGCCTTCTTACAGCAGCAATGGGCACATTTCAAAGCTTTCCTGGAAGACCAAGGTGAGACTTCCAGGACTGCTTCTGCTCATGTCACCTGTCGCCTGAATGCAGGCACCTGGGGTCATTGATGAGTGTTTCCTGAAATTCTTGCTCTTCCTCCCTCCCTGAATTCCAAAAGCACTTTTCATTATCTTTCATTCCTCTCCCAAAGGTTTTGTAAGCCTTTGCCACCCTGCATTTGACCTTTTCTGGAAGTATCCAGGGTAGGTTTCTGTTTTCCTGATCAAAGTTTGACTCACACAAGTCAGATGACCAGGGTATTAAAATGAGCTCAAACCAAGCCTCAGTTGCAAGCTCGCTGATACACAAGCTTCTGTCCCAGGTATGGTTGCAGAGATCCACAGATTCCACTTCCACTGCCATTCCTGAGTTGTATTCTGAATCCTCCGTAGGAAGTAAATCCTTGCAGGGGATCTCAGCCCACTAGGCTGGCATGCCCTAAGTTTTGCTGGAAATAAATCAAGTTCGGAGAACTTAACCCTGGGCTTTTATCTATTCTTCCGCTTGAGCTGGTGCTCCAAACTAGACAACCTGCCTGGCACTGAGGGACTGACGTCATCCGACTCTGATATTCATTTCTGCCTGGAAATGTCCGCTCTTGTGCTTTACCCACGTTTGGGCTCCAATGCATGTTGGTTAATGGTTGAATGTTTGCCTCATCTCTCCAGGTGACAAATCATGCCATCAAGTTTCCTTGCACGGCCTGGGTCTGTTTTGTCCTAATTTCTTTCCTTCTACTGCTAGTCTGTTCTTGAAGTTCCAGCATGTCCTTCAGGGAAGACAGTCATGGGCGTAGTCATAACATGTCAATTGCTTAAAAGTATAACACTTGTCTCTCCCTCTAATTGTGCTTCAAGTCTTGTTTTACCCAACCTCAAGTTAGGGTAGAACTCACAAATGCAAACGGAAGTCACTTGGGTCATTAAAAAAAAAGACATCATATTATTTAACATAGAAGCAGGGACCAGTTAGAACTACTCACGACAGCTCTTCATTATGCTGAAGTCACCTACCCTCTTTTCCCTACAGATGACATTATGACAGCTTGTTTTACCTTTTCTCTTCATATATATGATTTGCTGTCCTGAAGGATCTCTTATTCCATTTTCAGGCACGAAAACATACACATATACTCCGCTTTTGAATCAGCCTTCTGTAGTTGCTATGTGTTCCTGAAAGAGTTCTTTCTTTGCTCTGGCTCCGTCTCTGCTTTTCCTCTTCTGGAAAATTTTTGTAACCACATGTGTGCACTTAATACTACAGACTCTTCTTTAAGAGGGAATTTATGGCAAACCAATCCATGTGCACTACGAGTGCCAACGTTACAAGTCCATGTAATCATATAATTTCAGATTTTGTTTCAGCCAGAAAACAGAGGCATCAATCTTTGCGAGGCCTGCACAATCCTCCTATCCACAGGCGAAAGGGAGTGTTTAGCCCAGGAAACCATAGCAGTGGTTGTTTCACCTGCCTCCACTCTGAACGTCTGAGTGAGTGGAGAAATCATTTTTGCTAAAAGCTAGCTAGATTTGGACACGCCACCTATTCTTCTTGGAAATCTTGTAAAAGAGATTCCACCCACCCATCACTTTGTTCTGCAGGATGAGTCATGAGCACTGTAATGCCACAAAGGGAAGATTCTGACACGTTTACTCTTAGGCTTCCTGGCTGGGTAGATCAGCCTTTGAGATCCGTCACGCTCCGGTCTCCTAATGGTGTTGTAGGCTTTTACCTCTGGACACAGAGGTGGAGAAGGGGCCGTGTTCCTCTTCGATGTCTGACTTCATTCTGGGGCTTTGGTGCTGCTCTCGTGGCATCAAGTCTTGCTATATCCGGTTCCCAAAATCCAACTGCCTGCCTTCCAACGGGGTTTCCATGACAACTTCTGTTTGTGGTGCCGTTGACTCCAGCGCTCTCTTTCATCTCTCCTTTGTGGCACTGAGCTCTTCTTTCCCAAACATCCCCGGTTCCTCTCTCTCTTCTTATACTGTGCTTGACTTTGACCCCAGCCTCTCTGACTTCAGTTTACATATTGATGAGTTTGGCTTGATTCTCTCTGGTTTAGCCTAGAACAAAACTCCCATCATAGAGAACTGAGTCAGACCAAGAGTCTTCTGACTTGTAGAGGGTCGTTAATTTCCTGCCCTGGAAAACAAGGATTAGATGAGAAAGGATTTAGGGAACATCAGTGCCCCCCGATGCAAAAGATATACACTTACAAGGTTACCTTTTGAAATAATTCCACATGATTAACCAAGTGAAAACTCATTTAAAATCATGTGTCTTTCTTTTTTTTTTTCCTCAGATGCATTCTGCAGTATAGAATGTCTATCAGTCATCCACTCTGTTGTATAAAGTGACTTTATCACTCAAAGGCAAATTGGTAATCCTGGGTAAAAGTGGGAGATTGAGAAGGGTCATTTTTATTTTTGTTAACTTATTTTTAATTGGAGGATCATTGTTTTACAGTGTTGTGTTGGTTTCTCTTATGGAACAATGGAAATCTGCCATAGGTCTACATAGATCCCCTCCTTCTTAAAGGACCCATCCCACCCTTCTAAGTTGTCACAGAGCACTAGGTTGAGCTCCCTGTGTTATACAGTAACTCCCCACTATCTGTTTTTCATAAGGTAACGTATATGTTTCAATGCTACTCTCTCCATTTGTCCCACAGAAGTGTCATTGTTAAACGTGGAATGCCGAGGGTCAAGAAGGAAGATGATTCTGTAAGGAGATGTTTCAAAAACAAAAGTATCCCAGAGCCTGAGCAAATGAGACAGCCCTTTGGATGAGCTGATGGCGCTGTTGATAAAGGGAGCTGGGGGCGAAATTATCATGTATTTTGCAGATTTCTTGAGCACATCAGTGGCAGCACCTGCAGCAGACCAGTGTGAAGCCTGTGCTCTTGGCCCTGGGCATATGCCCATAGGTTGCTGATGCATGTGTGTGTGAGTTATTTCACCAGAAGCAATTGACATCCTCTTTGTACAGTGCTCTGGGAAGAATAGCAGACGCACAAATGCAGATCCATCACGCTCTGCCTAGAACTTGGGCTCTGTTCCTCATTCTCATCCCCCTTATTCCTCTCCACTTCAATCTCTTCTTTAAAAAGGGCTCATTAAGAATCAGGCTTCCCTGGTGGCTCAGATGGTTGTAAAGAATCTGTCTGCAATGCAAGAGACCCCGGTCAATCCCTGGGTTGGGAAGATTCCCTGGAGAAGGGAATGGCTACCCACTTCAAGAGAATTCCATGAACAGAGGAGCCTGGAAGGTTACAGTCCGTGGAGTTGCAAAGAGCTGGACATGACTGAGGGACTAATACTGTCACTTCATTAAGACTCATTCCATGAAGTTCTATTGGTTGTCTTCCTGTCCATTGGTTGTCTTCCCGTCCAAATATATATAGTCAATGACAGATGTAGAAGGAGATGTAGACACATAGTCTACAAAGTCACAGTAGGATGAGTATGTCTTCTGAGACCTGTTTTATTTATTTGTCTAATTATTGGCCGCACAGCTTGTGGGATCTTAGTTCCCAGACCAGGGAGTTTCTGAGATCTTTGAAATACCAAGCATTTCTATACCCTGGAGAGACTAAAGGTTCTGGACTTGGAAAGTCTGAGTGTGGGCCTTTATCCTGCTTCCTATCTCACCAGAGGCCCTTGAAAAAGTTATTTACCCTCCTGAGTTTACCCAGAGAAGGATGAATAAAAATATCTCCCTCTTAGGATTATGAAAATTACGAGATAAAGTTTGTGATGTGTCTGACAAAGGGTTAAACCAAATTAAATTTCAACAAAAAGTATCATATGTGTCTGTGTGTGTGTATATATATATATATATATATATATATATATGTTAGAAATATACTATGTATTAGAAATGAAGGGGCTTCCCAGATAGCGCTGGTTGTAAAAAATCTGCCAGCCAACACAGGAGGTAGATGAAGGAGACACAGATTCCATCCCTGGGTCGAAAAGGTCCCCAGGGGGAGGGAATGGCAACCCACTCCAGTATTCTTACCTGGAGAATGCCATGGACAGAGGAGCCTGGTGGGCTACAGTCCATGGGGGTCACAGAGTTGAACACAACTGAGCACACATACACACACGTGCACACACACACACATTAGAAATGAAAACATTTTGCTTTTCTAGAACTTTATTCTAGAATGTTTTCTACCAGTATTCATCCATCAAAATAATTATTCAATGACTAACCTGTGTCAGCTAGTGTAAAATTTGACATAACTTTTTATGGATTGCAGCTGAGAATGTGACTTAGACTTATTTTGAAACCAAATCTTTGCAACAAAGTCAACTTTATTAGACTCAGGATAGCTATCCTCTTGTTGGGGGGTGGGAGGGAGTTGGAATTCTATGCTTGTGTACCATATTTGAAAAGCCAGTCATGATTCATCTTACATCCACATTCTTCTGAGAGCCCTCAACCCCATTCATTTCAATGCAATCAGTATTTATGTGCTACTTCCTGGATGCGGAGGGCAGTGCTAGAAGCTGGGGGTAGTTAAGGAAGAATAAAGCACTGTTCTGTTTCAAGGAACAGTAAACATGGCCGAGAGCCAAGGCATAGGGCAAGTGTCTAATACAAAACAATAAAGTAAATGCAATCAGCCCTGATGGAGGAAATGTGGGGAGAGGGGTTCATTCTGGCTGGAGAACCAATTAATGGATGAGATATCATTTGTACACAGCCTCGAAAAGTGAACAGCAGCTGACTGGGAAGGATGGGAAGAAAGAGAGACCAATGTAAGCAAAGAAGGTTGAGCATTTAAGGTGCATATTTAGGAAGACAATGAATTTGGCTGAAGTAATACCTCTGGAAGCATAGAATCATGAAGTTTTATTGCTAGAAGGGACCTTGGGTCCCAAACCACTCATTTTAGTAACAGGTGTTAAAGGGAATTACGGCAGAGATGTTTAGTAAGTCACGTTGCATTAATTCATGGAGAATCTGGAGTGTTACTTAAAAAGTCATGCCTTCTACCACAGAGAATGGATATTTCTGTAAGTTTCTGAGTAGTAGAGTTGCATATATTGTTTTTCCTGTTTTGGAGCCTTCTATGGCAGTGAAAGTGAAAGTGGAGTTGCTCAGTCGTGTCCGACTCTTTGCTACCCCATGAACTGTAGCCTACCAGGCTCCTCCAACCATGGAATTTTCCAGGCAAGAGTATTGGAGTGGGTTGCCATTTCCTTCTCCAAGCCCAGGGATCAAACCCAGGTCTTCTGCATTGCAGGCAGATATTTTACCATCTGAGCCACCTGGGAAGCCCCCTATGGCAGTGGTTCTGCATAAATATTTGGAGAGTTTGTAGACACATTGATTACTGGCTTACTTACACTCCCAAAGTTTCTGATTCAGCAGGTCTGAGTAGGGCCCAATAATATGCATTTATAACAGGTTCCCAGGTGATGCTGCTGCTGGTCTTGAGACATCAGTTTGAGAATCATTGTTCTAGTGTGTAACTTGTTCAGTTGCCAGATCGTGTCTGACTCTTTGCCACCCCATAAACTGCAGTACACCAGGCTTCCCTGTCTTTCACCATCTCCCTGAGTTTTATCAAACTCATGTCCACTGAGTCTTCTCAAACTCATGTCCACTGAGTCGGTGATGCTATTCAACCATTTCATCCTCTGTTACCCTCTGCTCCTCTTGTCCTCAATTTTTCCCAACATCAGGGTCTTTTCCAATGAATTGGCTCTTCACATCAAGTTTCCAAAGTATTGGAGCTTCAGCTTCAACATCAGTCCTTTCAGTGAATATTCAGGGTTGATTTCCTTTAGGATAGACTGGTTTGAGCTCCTCGCTCTCCTCTCCACGTGACTCAAGAGTCTTCTCCAGCACCACAATCCAAAAGCATCAATACTTCTGAGCTCAGTCTTCTCTATGGTCCAACTCTCACATCTGTACATGACTACTGGAAGAACCACAGCTTTGATTATATTGTCGGTAAAGTGATAACTGTGTTAGTTGCTCAGTCGTGTCCTACCGTTTGCAACCCATGGACTGTAGCCCACCAGGCTCCTCTGTCCATGGAATTCTCCAGGCAAGAATACTTGAGTGGGTTGCCGTTTCCTCCTCTCAACTCTGGATGCCCATTCAAATCATTCAAGGAGCATTTAAAAATGACTGAGGCCTGTGTCCTATAGGAGACCCACTGACCCAGAAGAGAGGGCTACAGAAGAGCCGGAGGAGAATTTTTAAGGCTCAGGTCAGCCCTTTCCACATTTTCTCCTGTGTATGAATCAGCAGGAATGTGCAGATTTTAGATGCAGATTCCAGATGCAGATTCCTTTTGAGTAGATCAGAGTTGAGGTTTGAGATGATGTATTCCTAATAAGCTCCCAGCAGATGTTCATGCCGCTGGTCAAGGTACCACACTTTGAATAGCAAGCTCTAGAAATAGTCAACATTCTTTCTTTATTTTTTTCCTTTCCATCTCTGCATTCAGTGGTTAATTCAGTTCCTCTTTTTCTGCTCCCAAAGCAACTTAATAACCTACCATTGCTTCCCTAGTGGCTCAGATGGTAAAGAATGTGCCTATAATGCAAGAGACTTGGGTTCAATCCCTGGGTCGGGAAGATTCCCTTCAGAAGGGAATGGCAACCCATTCCAGCATTCTTGCCTGGAGAATCCCATGGGTAGAGAAGCCTGGCGGGCTACAGTCCATGTTACAAAGAGTCAGACCTGACTGAGCTACTGACACTTTCCCAAAGCCCTATTTGAATTGTGCCTAAGGAAAAAAACCATTGGACTTTCCTGGCAATCTAGTGGTTAAGACTCCAACTTGCCAATGCAGGGGGCATGGGTTTGATCCTCGGCTGGGGAACTAAGATTCCACATGCCCCGCAGAGTGGCCACAAAATAAACCAATGAAAAGAACCATAGCGTGCCAGAGTGAAGAACTCATTTGGGTTTGGACGGCAGCTGAGTTGACCAGGAGCTGGGACTCCGGGCTAACTCCTGCTTGGCAGCATGGAGCCTGACGCAGTGCAGGTGAGTGTGTGTATCTGTAGCCCAGACCTGGAGGTGTCCATCTGAAGCCTTCTGTTCCTACCAACTGCCAGGCTTGGCAGGACACCCGCCTGCCGGGGCTGGGCTGCCTCCAGCTCCCCCTTCCCTTCTCCCAGCATCCCTGGCCCACCCCACCCTCCTGCAGCCACTTGCCTTTTTTTTTTTTTTTGCACAAATTACTCTTTGTTATAAGCATAATTCCCAAAGAGAGCATAAGAAGCTTTCTGGCATATCTATTAATCATGAAGGAGATTGAAAGCTGGGAATAAGGAACAGGAGAAAGAAATGTATAAAGTAAATGGAAAATGCCCATTAGAAATGAAGACCCTCTGACAGCCACCCCACCCTCCCCAACAACAGCACCTGCAAGCCTGTCCATTACCTGAAATGCCTCCTTCTTTTCCTTTGTGTGTATGGAGGATGGAGGAAGAGGCGGAGTGGTGGTGGGGGAGACGGGCAGGGGGATTGTTCCCTTATATTTTCTTCAGTAAATTATGTTGACAACTTGAGGCGCTCTTGGCTAGAAAACTATCCTTGGAGGAGTAAAAATGAAAACATTCCGAGGCTGTAACGTGAATCTCCTACCACTACAATTTTGGGTACATCCACGCTAGGACATCCAAATTATTTCAGTAGGAGGAAGACATCAGAGCAGGAACTGCACTGGAGGTTATTGCACAAAGAAAGAAAACAGTCATTGTTTTGCTAAGCTGTGTTTACATTAGCAATAGCCCCTGGCCGAGTTCAGCCCTTGAGATTCTTCTTGGGACCTTGGGACATGACCACGGAGGACCGACAGTTTATGTACTGACGATGTCTATGGGGGTGAAGGAATGTCTGCAGTAGTTCCAAGGGCGACATCCAAATGGACATGACTATAGATCGGCGCAAAGGGTGAGGGAATTCAGGCCAAGCGTGAGACGCTGTGACACTCACAAATTTGGGTCACTCTCTCAATTAGTTTAGCTCCTCATCTGTGTGAGCACAGAAACAAAAGCCACTTGGAGCCCTCGAGGGTTGGCAGAGCATCTTAAAATACCCTCCTAAAGAGGCAGTGCTGTAAATTCAAAACAGACTTCCAAAATAAACTCAGCAGGGCGCACTCTGTTGCCTCGCCAAGCCAGGCCTCCGTTCCCAGTTCTAGATGTTTGAAACCTCAACCCTGTGGACTGTTACAATCCTCCTCTATGAGCCACCTCTCCTGGGAGGAATCAATCATTCCTAAACATAGTCAAGATTTCTGCCATTCCAGATGCAAGCTCTTAGGAACCCTGCCTACTCCTACCTCTGCCCACCCCCCCTAGTTATGATCCATCCTTCCTGGGGTGCACAGAATTAGGTATACTCAGCTTGTGTACTTGGAACCCCTGCATGCATGAAGACCAGCATTTAAAGTAGGAAGCTGATCAGGACTTCATCCCCGATGACGTACAATAAAAACACAATTCTCTTAGAACCGAATCCAAACCCTGTCCTGTTTGTCTCCATCGTTTCTGCCACCAGAGCAAACTTTTCTGTTTTGGAGCATAAGTAGAGATCATCTGTTGTGCTTTAAAGTGGGTGTTTTTTTTTTTTTTTAAAGGAGCTAATTCAGTTGTGCAATACCATGAAGAGGAGCCACTTGTAAATTCTATTTAGGTGTCTGTATGTTCTTCCCCCTGTGGCGGTGATGAATCATAGCCATCTCCCTGTTGTTATGTAACTCTGCACTTCCAGAAGGGTTCCCAGCCCCTGCCATCTACGCTCAGCCAGCACAAGGATCTCCACTCTTTACTGCCCCTCTGACCTGGCCTTTCCCGCATGGAAGAGAGTAGAGTAACCAACTCATCCAGGTTTGCCTGGGAGCTTCCTGGTTTTAACCCAAAGTCCTGTGTTGCTTTAACTACCCAGACCCTCTTAGCTCCAGGCAAACTGGGCCAGATGGTCTCCCCAACAGGTGGGGCTCCATGCCCATTTCTGTCCTCAGGAGATGAGTGCGTGCTTAGCCCTGGGTACCAATGGCTCTGGGTCCATCTAAGCTTTCCTGCTCTAGCAAGAAGCCAAGAAGATCCATGCCCTGGGGGCAGGAGGCAGGTTTGTGGCGGGCGGGGGCGGGGCACAGCACGGTCTGCTCTGGTCTTGTAGAGGAGGACAGCTGGCCCCCTCCACGTGGAGCCACGGACAGGTGTGAAGAAGTCCCCTCTACCCAGGGAAGCCATGGCCTAGTAGGTGAAAGACTTGTAATTCTAGTGCATTGCAGTAGGACTTGGAGAAGGCAATGGCACCCCACTCCAGTACTCTTGCCTGGAAAATCCCATGGACGGAGGAGCCTGGTAGGCTGCAGTCCATGGGGTCGCTACAAAGCGACTTCACTTTCACTTTTCACTTTCATGCATTGGAGAAGGAAATGGCAACCCACTCCAGTGTTCTTGCCTGGAGAATCCCAGGGACGGGGCAGCCTGGTGGGCTGCCATCTATGGGGTCACACAGAGTCGGACACGACTGAAGTGACTTAGCAGCAGCAGCAGGACTGAAGCCAGGAATCACTCTCTGTGTAGGTGAGGAGGTAGAGGGGATAGCAGAGGCGGGTCTGGAGACCAACTGGGCTCAAATATTACTCACACCACTTATTCATCCTTTTCCTGGGTGAAATATGGAGTCTCCCTCAGCCTCAGGCTCCTGGTCATTAAAACACTTAAAAATAAAGAACTGAAGCACAGACTGTGACTCTCAACCGTCAAATTTCCGGGTGGTATTTCCCCATGTAAAGGCCACAAATTCCCATTTCCTTTTCCCAGACTTCAGAATAAGGCAGTAACCTTGGCTTTTTGACCAAGCCTGTGTTATCTCTAGAACAATATGGCATGCATTTAATGGACATAACCTGTATGCAGTGTAATTAGGATGTGGAGATTTATTTTTCAATAACTGAATTAAATTTCCTCATGAGGCTTCATTTCCACTGCTGGAGGGGAAAACTCTTGAGGATTGTTCAGCTTAAAACTACACATTTCTTAGCTTAAATTCAGTCTATGGAAGCCTCTGTGCTTTCTTCTCTGGGAGATCGGGGTGGGTGTGGACCACCAGCCTCGGCACAGGAGGTCAGGTCAGAGTCCTCTGTGGGAGCTCACCTGGGGTGCCCTGTCCAGCTGGGCTTTGAGTGAAGGCCCCTGCACCTCTTGGGGCTCGTGGGTCCCTGGTGCCCTGCCCTTCAATCTGCTGCTGAGTCCACGGTCCTGCTGCAAGCTCAATCATGGGGCCCAAGTACTCCTTCTTAGCCTGACCCCAGACTTCTGTGGACCACTGACCCTCTTGACATCTTGTCTACCCTTCCCCACACTTAACGGAGAAGATACAGCGAGAATGAACCAGACTCTCTTTTACTAAATGTTTGAGGCCACCATGTTTGCTCAGAGCATAATGCAAGGTCCCCCAGTTGTTCCAGGGTTCCAGTAGCTGGTGGGCATAGGCCCTGAGGGTGATGGGGTTCCTCTTAGCCTACTGATGTTTCTAACCTCTCATCCGGTGAGGAGATACCCCTCGTCCAAGGTAAGGAGCAGCGGCTGCACTTTGCTGGAGCAGCCGTGAAGAGATACCCCACATCCAAGGTAAGAGAAACTCAAGTAAGACGGTAGCTGTTGCAAGAGGGCAGACACACTGAAACCATAATCACAGAAAACTAGTCAATCTAATCACACTAGGACCACAGCCTTGTCTAACTCAGTGAAACCAAGCCATGCCCTGTGGGGCCACCCAAGATGGGTGGGCATAGTGGAGAGGTCTGACAGAATGTGATCCACTGGAGAAGGGAATGGCAAACCACTTCAGTATTCTTGCCTTGAGAACCCCATGAACAGTATGAAGAGGCAAAATGATAGGATACTGAAAGAGGAACTCCCCAGGTCAGTAGGTGCCCAATATGCTACTGGAGATCAGTGGAGAAATAACTCCAGAAAGAATGAAAGGATGGAGGCAAAGCAAAAACAATACCCAGCTGTGGATGTGACTGGTGATAGAAGCAAGGTCCGATGCTGTAAAGAGCAATATTGCATAGAAACCTGGAATGTCAGGACCATGAATCAAGGCAAATTAGAAGTGGTTAAACAGGGGATGGCAAGGGTGAACATCAATATTCTAGGAATCAGCGAACTAAAATGGACTGCAATGGGTGAATTTAACTCAGATGACCATTATGTCTACTATTGTGGGCAGGAATCCCGTAGAACAAATAGAGTAGCCATCATGGTCAACAAAAGAGTTCGAAATGCAGTACTTGGATGCAATCTCAAAAACGACAGAATGATCTCTGTTCATTTCCAAGGCAAACCATTCAATATCACAGTAATCCAAGTCTATGCCCCAACCAGTAAGGCTGAAGAAGCTGAAGTTGAACGGTTTTATGAAGACCTACAAGACCTTTTAGAACTAACACCCAAAAAAGATGTCCTTTTCATTATAGGGGACTGGAATGCAAAAGTAGGAAGTCAAGAAACACCTGGAGTAATAGGCAAATTTGGCCTTGGAATGCAAAATGAAGCAGGGCAAAGACTAATAGAGTTTTGCCAAGAAAATGCACTGGACATGGCAAACACTTTCTTCCAACAACACAAGAGAAGACTCTACTCATGGACATCATCAGATGGTCAACACCAAAATCAGATAGATTATATTCTTTGCAGCCAAAGATGGAAAAGCTCTATACAGTCAACAAAAACAAGACCAGGAGCTGACTGTGGCTCAGACCATGAACTCCTTATTACCAAATTCGAACTTAAATTGAAGAAAGTAGGGAAAACTGCTAGACCTTTTAGGTATGACCTAAATCAAATCCCTTATGATTATACAGTGGAAGTGAGAAATAGATTTAAGGGCTTAGATCTGATAGATAGAGTGCCTGATGAACTAAGGACAGAGGTTCATGACATTGTACAGGAGACAGGGATCAAGACCATCCCCATGGAAAAGAAATGCAAAAAAGCAAAATGGCTGTCTGGGGAGGCCTTACAAATAGCTGTGAAAAGAAGAGAGGCGAAAAGCAAAGGAGAAAAGGAAAGATATAAGCATCTGAATGCAGAGTTCCAAAGAACAGCAAGGAGAGATAAGAAAGCCTCCCTCAGCAATCAATGCAAAGAAATAGAGGGAAAGAACAGAATGGGAAAGACTAGAGATCTCTTCAAGACAATTAGAGATACCAAGGGAACATTTCATGCGAAGATGGGCTCGATAAAGGACAGAAATAGTACGGACCTGACAGAAATGGTATGGACCTAACAGAAGCAGAAGATAATAAGAAGAGGTGGCAAGAATGCACAGAAGAACTGTACAAAAAAGATCTTCATGACCAAGATAATCACGATGGTATGATCACTCACCTAGGGCCAGACATCCTGGAATGTGAAGTCAACTGGGCCTTAGAAAGCATCACTATGAACAAAGCTAGTGGAGATGATGGAATTCCAGTTGAGCTATTTCAAATCCTGAAAGATGATGCTGTGAAAGTGCTGCACTCAATATGCCAGCAAATTTGGAAAACTCAGCAGTGGCCACAGGACTGGAAAAGGTCCGTTTTCATTCCAATCCCAAAGAAAGGCAATGCCAAAGAATGCTCAAACTACCACACAATTGCACTCATCTCACATGCTAGTAAAGTAATGCTCAAAATTCTCAAGCCAGGCTTCAGCAATACATGAACAGTGAACTTCCAGATGTTCAAGCTGGTTTTAGAAAAGGCAGAGGAACTAGAGATCAAATTGCCAACATCCGCTGGATCATGGAAAAAGGAAGAGAGTTCCAGAAAAACATCTATTTCTGCTTTATTGACTATGCCAAGCCTTTGACTGTGTGGATCACAAGAAACTGTGGAAAGTTCTGAGAGAGATGGGAATACCAGACCACCTGACCTGCCTCTTGAGAAACCTATATGCAGGTCAGGAAGCAACAGTTAGAACTGGACATGGAACCACAGACTAGTTCCAAATAGCAAAAGGAGTACGTCAAGGCTGTATAGTGTCACCCTGCTTATTTAACTCCTATGCAGAGTACATCATGAGAAACACTGGACTGGAAGAAGCACAAGCTGGAATCAAGATTGCCAGGAGAAATATCAATAACCTCAGATATGCAGATGACACCACCCTTATGGCAGAAAGTGAAGAGGAACTAAAAAGCCTCTTGATGAAAGTGAAAGAGGAGAGTGAAAAAGTTGGCTTAAAGCTCAACATTCAGAAAATGAAGATCATGGCATCCGGTCCCATCACTTCATGGGAAATAGATGGGGAAACAGTGGAAACAGTGTCAGACTTTATTTTTCAGGGCTCCAAAATCACTGCAGATGGTGACTGCAGCCATGAAATTAAAAGATGCTTACTCCTTGGAAGAAAACTTGTGACCAACCTAGATAGCATATTCAAAAGCAGAGACATTGCTTTGCCAACTAAGGTCCATCTAGTCAAGGCTATGGTTTTTCCTGTGGTCATGTATGGATGTGAGAGTTGGACTGTGAAGAAGGCTGAGCGCCGAAGAATTGATGCATTTGAACTGTGGTGTTGGAGAAGACTCTTGAGAGTCCCTTGGACTGCAAAGAGATCCAACCAGTCCATTCTAAGGGAGATCAGCCCTGGGTGTTCTTTGGAAGGAATGATGCTAAAGCTGAAACTCCAGTACTTTGGCCACCTCATGCGAAGAGTTGACTCATTGGAAAAGACCCTGATGCTGGGAGGGATTGGGAACAGGAGGAGAAGGGGACGACCGAGGATGAGATGGCTGGATGGCATCACTGACTCGATGGACATGAGTCTGAGTGAACTCTGGGAGTTGGTGATGGATAGGGAGGCCTGGCGTGCTGTGATTCATGGGGTCACAAGGAGTCGTACACGACTGAGCAAATGAACTGAACTGAACTGAACTGAACCTCTCATCCATCCCCTTCCTCCAAAACAATTTTGGTTAATGGCACTGGACCAAAGACTTTCAGGGACACCGATCCAATTCCAAGGCTAGTGCATGGCACACTTCCCTTGGTTCAAACCCCAGCCCTTTCAGTGGAGAGGAAACTGCTTCTATCATGTTTATAGACAGTCCTCAGTACTTCCCTGTTCTAGACTTACTGTAAAAATTCTATGGTCTGAGTCCTCCAACTTAGACCTTTGAATCTTCCAAACGAAACCCTTTTCAACACAAAGCAAGCTCTTTCTTTTTCCTTTCCCACCCCTTCCCTCCCCCCTCTCTTTCTCTCTTCCTCCTTCCCTCAGCCTATCTCTTACAAATCTACTGTGCTTTGGCATTCAAGCAATTGCTATTCTCTGTGTACTCATTAAAATAAAAACAGTCGGAGCAAATCAACCCCTAAACTTCTGTATATATTCTGGGCAGTTAGGAAGTTCTGTCCAGACAGGAGGTCTACTTTGAACTAGGGCACATGGTGGTGGGATTCCTAGACCAGAACAGTTCTGAGGCCTCAGAACACATACACACACACACACACACACACCAAAGCGGCCCATAAATAACTGGGAAAGGCCAGAGACCATATCACCAATTTCCCAATGTGTTGTTGTTTGTGCTGCTGTTTATGTGGCTGAGTTAAAATCCCTGTAGAGGCTCAGACTCTACTGCAGGCTAAAAACCACGTGCTCCACTGTTCAGCTGAAAGAAACAGAGTGGGCAGAGAACCTTCATTCCTCAATGTGTAAATAAAATGAAGTTTTCCTACAGCCCTTGGATATTTTCACTGCAACTAAATATTTACCTACATTTCTCCAGAAAGCTACAAAGACACCAATTTACCTTCCAAAGACACGTTTTAAATTGTGCTGAAATAGCCAATTTTCTCCCAAGTTGAAAAAAAAAAAAAGAAATCCATTCCATGTGGCTGGAATCAGGCCCACTGAAACTTTTCACCAAGAGCAAAATTAGCTTGCGTGCATATCAAAAACAGTTGGAAAGGACTGGCTATATTTTTCTACACCAATGTTGTCAGACTAATGGCATTCTAGGCAATCAGTCGGCATTGGTTCTTTGTTTTTGGCATTCTTTGGTGGGGCAAAGCCAGAAGGGCCCAACTTAAGATGGCCCGAGAAACTTGACCATCCTTTCGAATTCTACATTTGAATGTATAGTTTAAGTTCTTCTCCTTCTATAGGCTGACATTGGAAGACTTTATGCAAGTGTTCACTGAACCACTCAGCAAAGATTTATAGAAAACTTTCCGCATTGAGTTGGGCACTAGGAATTCCAAGATGACTTAGACCTGGCCTTCACACTTTAAGAGCTTACCCTAACGTCTGGTGCATGCATGAACATGGTACTCAGTTGTGTCTGACTCTTTGGGACCCCGTGGACTGTAGCCCACAAGGCTCTTCTGTCCGTGGAAGTTTCCAGGCCAGAATACTGGAGTGGATTGCCATTTCCTACTGCAGAGGATCTTCCCAACCCAGGGATCAAACCCACATCTCTTGTGTCTCCTGCACTGGCAGGTAGGTTCTTTACCAGTAGTGCCACTGGGAAATTAACATCTGGTAGAGGAAACAAATGAGGTACCAGACATGTTCACACCGGGAGGATGATCAAGTTCACTTAGGATAGCTTGTAGCACTGTTTTGTTGCACATTTCCAGGAGGATCACATGTATGGTTTTTCTCTGCCAATAGCACCTTTGGGTCCAATATATCACCTACGGGTGATAGAGAAGTGTCACATGGCTGCTCTGGGAGGAGTCACAGAAAGGCTTCATCGAGGATGAGACCCTTGAGTTGATAGAGGCAAAGAGTAGGTAGACAAGACACTGTAAGGAATGACCCAGGTAGAGGGTAAACTATAGACATGGCAAGTCCAGAGTTAAGGACAGGAAGGAGTTGTGGCAGGAGATGAGGTGGAAGTGAAGGCAGAAGTCAGAAAGCGGTGTCCTTGTGTGCCATATCAAGGAGCTGAAATGCATCCAGTTAAGCTAGAGAGCCTTAAAAGACTCTAAATATGGCAGTGACTTGCAGTTTTGAAAGTTCACCTTGAAAGTAATATGGAAGATGGACTGACATAAGGAAAAGGTAGCGGGGTGATCAGGGAACTAAGTTAGGAGGCTACTGAAGTAGCCCAGCAGAGCAGTGATGGAAATTTGAGTTAGGGTGATGAGGTGAACAACAATTCAAGACTCTTAGGAGCTGAAATTTATAGATGTAGGTGACCTCCAAGAAGTAAAGGACAAGCAAAGGGAGTTGCTGGGGAAGAAGCTATATGGGTGGATCATAAATCACTTCATCTCAGCCGGGAACCCAGAATGAAGGTAACACTGGGCACAATAATGACTGTGGTTTTGAGGTGTATTGAGTCCAAAACTGAGGCCACTAGACGGGTTGTAGACATAGGTCTGGAGTGGAAGAGACATGTCTGGGCCACAAAAAGCAATTTAGAGCCATCAATGTTGAGAATATGTTGGAAGATATCCCCCAAATTCCTGATTTCTCCCTTCTCTCCACTCTGAAGTGACCTCTGATGAACCTGCCTGATGATTAAGCTTTTTCAAGGCCATCACTTGGAATCTGTTCAGTCTTAGCTGTCAGATTGAATTACCACTTACATGGCCCTCTACCTAATTATCACAACTCCAGGTCCCTTCCTAAGGTTTCTCTGCACTTCTCTTTCCCTGATTGCTTCTAGTTAAATAGTTGAATAGACTTCCTCGTGGGCTCTGGTCCAGCATAATGCAGTGAAAAGATCAGAAGTCTGATTCCCTGCTCTACCACATTCAATCCATGTGGTTTTGTCCAAATGATTAAACTTCTCTGAGGCTCAGTTTACTTACCTTTGCCAGCAATTGTAATGATAACCTGAACATGATTCTTTTTTAAAATTTATATGAGATGAATTGTAACAATATTTAGCACACCACATTAACAGATGCTCAACAAACAGGAGACAGGTTCATTCATCAGTCTTGTAAGTCAGAATCTATTAAAGCTAGGAGAAAACTCCAAGACTCTCTCACCTGATCCCACAAATTAAAGAGGAGAGAGCTGGGCCCTGGAGAATGAAAATGACTTGACCAGATTACATAGCCAGTTGTTGCCACGTGCTCATGTTTAGCTCTATACCATGTTTCTTTCTTCAGTTTGTTTTAGAAGAGTCTGTGGCTCTTCGTATAGCACCTTGGACTTCTTGGGAAGATAGGAAAACAAGATTGGATTAGCTACCCTTTACTGAGTAATAAATTACCACCACCTTAATGATAGGGGGTTTCCCTGGTGACTCAGATGGTAAAGAGTCTACCTGCAATGCAGGAACTGCGGGTTCGATCCCTGGGTTGGGAAGATCCCCTGGAGGAGGGAATGGCAACGCACTCCAGTATTCTTGCCTGGAGAATCCCATGGACAGAGGAGCCTGGCAGGCTATAGTCCATGGGGTCAAAAAGAGTCAGCGACAGCACACACACACATAATGGCCCAATACAATGTGTGTCTATCAGTCCACAATTTCTGTAAGTCAGACGTCCAGGCACAGTTTGGCTGAGTACTCTGCTCAGGGTCTCTGAAGGATACAGTCCAGGTGCTGGCCAGACGGTGTTCTTGTATAGAGTCTCGCATAGGGAAGAATGTGCCTGGCAGTGTCCCTGAGGTTGCTGGCAGAATTTATCTCCTCATTGTTATAGGATTAAAGTGCCCGTTTTCTCACTGGCCATCATCTGGGGGCCACTCAAGGTTAATAACCATCTGGCCCCCTCCCAGGGCCTTCACAGCTTAGTGTCTCACTCTACGAGCAAGTCGTGTACAGTTACGGGACATAATGACAGGTGGTGGTTGGTGGTTTAGTCACTAAGTCATGTCCGACTTCACAGACTTGTCAAGACCTCATGGACTGTAGCCCGCCAGGCTCCTCTGTCCATGTGATTCTCCAGGCAAGAATACAGAAGTGGGTTGCCATTTCCTTCTCCAGATAATGTCAGGAGAGATGTCCCATTGCTTTGCCTTGTTCCATTGGCTACCAGCAAGTCTGGGTCACACTCACACCTTGAGAGGAAGGGATGATGCAGGGTGTGACACCAGGGGTCAGAGTTCACGGGGTCATCTTGGAATTCTGCTCTCTGTGGGGGTCACAGGGGTCACAGTAGTCACAGTAAGGGTGTGGTAGAGCACAGTCCGGTTGGTCATCAGTCTCTAATCAGAGCCCAAGGCATGGCGCGGATTTCAGGGGAACTGGACCCGCAAGGGCTCTGGCGTGACTGTGGGAGCCAGACCCCAGGTGTCCTCCAGAGACTCTGTGGGATCCATTGTTGCACCAAAAATCAGGGGGACGCTCTTGCAGAAGACAGTATGTGTGTACACATGAGTGTGGGGTTTGCTGGTGGCTCAGTGGTAAAGAACCCACCTGCCAATGCAGGAGACACGGGTTCAATCCCTGAGTCAGGAGGACCTCCTGGAGAAGGAAATGGCAACCCACTCCAGTATCCTTGCCTGGAGAATCCCATGGACAGAGGAGCCTGGCAGGCTACAGCCCATGGGGTCATAAAGAGTCAGACATGACTGAGCAACTGTATGTGCGTGTGTGTGTATGTGCTATACATGTATGTGTGTGTGTGTGAGAGAGAGAGAGAGACAGAAGGGGCCCCATTCCTGAGAGCGCACCCAGAGGCACCGCCTGCCATTCCTGCAACTGTCTGAAGTGGCTTTTTCCTGAATTGTTGGTACACTCTGTGACATGAATCACGCTGCCTCTTTATTAAAAATCCATCTTCTCCAGCTGAGACAAAGCAAATATTTACCCATCTCTAGCTCTGGTCCCAGCCCCACCAAATGCCTGTGCCTTCTCCGCAGAGCCGTCCACCCCTACGGGGTACAGCTGAAAGAAGGAAGACGGTGTGTCTTCCCTCAACGCTTCTGGGGACAGAAACCCTGGAAGGTGCTTTCTCAATCTCCAGACCCCGGCCTGCAGTGACATCTGCCCACCCCTGCCAGACCGATCTTCCTAAAGTACAGCTCACACCAGGCTACTCACTTGCTCTGCCTGCCTGAGGAATGCCTCATCTTTCCCTTTAAGATCTATCAAGGTTTGTAACCCCTCCACTCACCATCCCTTCCCCTGCCCACTGGAATTTCCTACTCAGCACCCAGGGCATGTCATAGCAGGGTATGAACCAGGGCAGTTGCCGTCTCTCTTCTACCATGCGGTTCTGCTCTCGTCCCACACAAGTCGCCTCCTTATCCCACCAACTGTCAAAAGGGTGGCGTCTTCCAAACCCCACCTCCAGTCCCACCGCCTCCCCTGCCACCCCGTAGGCACTAATCTGTACCAACTCTGACCTCTCCTGGCATTTGCTGCCTGAACCTAAGGACCTGTTTTAGGCAACTTATTTCATTATTCCATTGAAATGTAGCTCACCCCTCTAGTGAGAGTATAAGTATCTTGAGGGTGAAAATGGACACTTTCCCAATTTTTCTTTCTTTCTCCCTTCTACTTTCCTTTCCTTTCCAATGTGTTTAAACTGTGAGCGATGGGGCTGGATGGGCCTGTATTTAAATCTTAACCCCATCACTTTCCACCTGGGTGGAACTTCTGCAATACTCATTTTCTTACGTTTAAGTAAGGATGATAACTGCCTCACGTGGTTACTGAGAGAAGCCAGTAACATACCATGTGAGAAGAAATGAGTGTACAAATATGTGCTGATGCACAGTAAGTGTACAAGGAACACAAAGGACTATGGAATATTTGTTGCTGTTGTTTAGTCGCTAAGTTGAGTCTGACTCTTTGAGACCCCATGGACTGTAGCCCGCCAGGCTCCTCTGTCCATGGGATTTCCCAGGCAAGAATACTGGAGTGCATTTCTATTTCCATCTCCAAGGGATCTTCCCAACCCAGGGATCAAACCAATGTCTCCTGCAATTGGCAGGTGGCTTATTTACCGCTGAGCCATATGAAATCATTAACTGCATATTAATGACCATTTCTGTTTAGTCCAACAAGAAATATTTGAGCACCTGCCATGAGCCCTGTACTATGCTTAGGTGATGGAGAGATGACAGAAAGCCAAATGAGCATGCTCGTCTATCTGCCCTATAAAGGCTCTTAAGGCTTCCAGGAGTCTCCAGACCATGACTTGAAAACTTTCACTTTCACTCACTTTGTCTCTTTTAGGTCTTTGGGTCATGTTCTAGAGAAAAGAGGCAAAGTGAGTGAAAGGGAAAGTCACTCAGTCATTCTTTGTGACCCCATGGACCGTAGCCCGCCAGGCACCTCTGTCCATGGAATTCTCCAGACCAGAATACTGGAGTGGGTAGCCATTCCTTTCTCCAGGGGATCTTCCCAAGCCACGGACTGAACCCAGGTCTCCCGCATTGCAGGCAGATTCTTTACCCACTGAGTCACCAGAAAGTAGATAGCAATTGTTTTTTTTAAAATTGACTGGAGTTCCTGGACAACGACTTCACTGGGAACAACCCTTTCAGTGCATGGAGCATGCCCACTTGCATTCCGAAGCAGAGCAGCACAGGGGTCTCAACTGTGGGACATTGTCCATCGCTCCTCAAGACCCCTGATGCTGCTGGTTTGATGAACTGTTACTGAGATAACAGGTGAGTCCGTCCCCTTCTGCCACAGGTGCAGAAAGGAAGGTGAGGACGGGTTCATCACCTCCGGCTGCTTCCTCTCTCTCCTCCGAGACTGTCCTTCTCCCCGTATGTGTTCTCCTTGCCAGCTGGGGAGATCTGGAAGAATGTCTTAAGATGCAGCTGTTTGCGGAGCTCCTGGAGATGTTCGTGCAGGATGGTCACTAATGTTGCGGAGGAGTCAATACCCAGTAAGTATAGGCTGGCTTCCCTTGTGGTTCAGTGGTAAAGGATCCTCCTGCCATTGCAGGAGACGCGGGTTCGATCCCTGGGTCGGGAGGATCCCCTAGAGAAGGAAATGGCAACCAACTCCAGTCTCCTTGCCTAGAAAATCCCATGGTCCATGGGGTCACAAAAGGGTAAGACATGGCTTAGCAATAAACAATAACAAAAAGCTGTGAGCTGAGTGAGCAAGTCCTTCCTCTGGGGGTTGATGCCTAAACTGAAGAGCACATGCCCCAACCCAAGGGGATCAGCATCCTGGCAAGATGCCCCTGCACTTGTTAAAATCCCCAAGTTAAAAAAGGGACTTAGGGAAACGATCTTCAAGCTGAACCATAAATGTTTACCTGGGTTGTTTGGCTCGCACCTGAGCTTGTAGAGGTATTCAGGCTTTCTCTGCTGCCTTTGGTGGGTGGCTCTATAAAATGGGAGACCTTGCATATCAACTCCCATCAGGGTAAATTTGCCACTGGGAGAATTCTTCGCTTTCCCCTTTGACGGAATGCAGAGTGCCTTGAGTATTGAAATGCAACACTGCATGATGAAAGTCCCAAAGGCAGACAAGCTTTCTTTCCTGAGATGTGCCCACCAAGCCAGTTGTTGCCGGCGAGAAAGCACTCGTTTCAGAGAGTGGGAAAGCCCTCTGCCTTGTGCCTGGTCTACTGAGCACCCCCATGCTGATGCGCGCCTCAGGCATTTGGTGACGTTCTGTTTTCCTGCCCCTGTCTTGGCTGATTCCTAGGTCAGTTCATGTCATAAAGGACCCATTAAACTACATCGCCCTCAAATCTGCTGGATTCAGGTCATGTCTGCTAAGGGGCCTGGAGGTGGAGTAGGAGCCTCTGACCCCTTGAAATCCCTTCAACTCTGTGGTCACATGGTGGGGACGAGTAGGAGGAAATTCTGCACCCCAGCCCCGTGGCATTGAAGGAAAGACAGTTTCCATTTTAGCTACTCTCTACTCCCATCCCTATCCCATCCTTGGGTCAGGTTGGGTTTGAGAGTTCCTGTTGTTGTTGTTGGGCTTCCCTCACAGCTCAGTTGGTACAGAATCTGCCTGCAACGCAGAAGACCCCAGTTCAATCCCAGGGTCAGGAAGATCCCTGGAGAAGGGATAGGCTACCCACTCCAGTACTATTGGGCTTCCCTGGCGGCTCAGCTGGTAAAGAATCTGTGTCCAACTCTTTTGCAACCTCATGGACCATAGCCCACCAGGCTCCTCTGTCCATGGGATTTCCCAGGCAAGAATCCTGGAGTGGGTTGCCATTTCCTTCTCCTGGGTTTTTTCCCAGCCCAGGGATCAAACCCATGTCTCCTGCATATTGGCAGGTGGATTGAATTCTTTCCCACCAAGCCACCAGGGAAATCCCCATAAAACTGTAGCTTCCAGTGGCTTTCCCTCACCTTCTCTCATGAGAGTTTAATGGAAAAACAAAGGACAGGACGTCCCCAGTCATCCAGTGGTTAAGAATCTGCCTTGCAGGAGACGTAAGTTCCGTCCCTGGTTGGGGAACTAAGATCCCCAATGCTGTGCAGCAACTAAGCCTGAGAGCCACAACTACTGAGCCTGCACATCACGACTGCAGAGTCCTTGTGTGGCAACTTAAGATCCCGCATGATGCAACAAAGATCCTGTGTACCACAAGCAGGACCCGAGGCAGCCAAATAAATAAAGAAACTCAATTATAAAACAATGCAATTAAAAAAATAATAAAGGACAAGCAAATGGTTCCTTACCTCAATGCAGGATTTAGTAACAGTGGCAACCTCTAAACACACACTGATCTCCTCTTACTATGTGGCTGATTCTCTGCTAAGCACTTGTTATGTGTTAAGTGGCCCAGAAACCCTACCAGCGAAGTACTCTTATCACTGATAGTTCTTGATGAGGAAACAGAGCCCAGGGATGTTAAATTAGGTATCCAGAAGCACGGAGCCAGGCAGTAAGAGAGCCAGAGTGTGAATGCCAGTCTCCTGATATACATCCGTATGCTTAGGTACCAGGTTGTGTCACTCTGTGAGTTTAAAGAAAAAGTCTCCCAAAATTCCTCTTTTTATTTGGTTTCCTCATCATTTAGCATACAGTTTTCATTTATTTGTGTTCTCTGGTCTGCTTCCTGTCCTCTCTCCTCCCATCCAACCAAAGATTAGATGTTATTCATTAGGTTACTCAACTATAGCTGTCGGAGAAGGCAATGGCATCCCACTCCGGTACTCTTACCTGGGAAGTCCCATGGACGGAGGAGCCTGGTAGGCTGCAGTCCATGGGGTCACGGAGAGATGGACATGACTGAGTGACTTCCCCTTCTCTTTTCCCTTTCATGCACTGGAGAAGGAGATGGCAACCCACTCCAGTGTTCTTGCCTGGAGAATCCCAGGGACAGGGGAGCCTGGTGGGCTGCCGTCTATGGGGTCACACAGAGTCAGACACGACTGAAGTGACTTAGCAGCAATTATAGTTGTCATATAAGCAGTCAATTCTAAAGGAAATCAACCCTGAATATTCATTGGAAGGACTGATGCTGAAGCTCCAATTACCTTGGCCACCTAATGCAAAGAACTGACTCATTGGAAAAGACCCTGATGCTGGGAAAGATTGAAAGCAGGAGGAGAAGGAGACGACAGAGGATGAGACGGTTGGATGGCATCACCAACTCGATGGACGTGAGTTTGAGCAAGCTCCAGGTATTGGTGATGGACAGGAAAGCCTGGCATGCTGCAGTTCATGGTCCATGGGGTCGAAAAGAGTTGGACACAACTGAGTGACTGAACTGAACTGATAGCTGTCATGGTGGGTGGAGGCATTGGAAATCTATGAATGCTTGTATCTATCACTTATTCTTACCAATCACATGGTGAGCACAGGAAACAGAGTAATAGTCCGAGGGTCTAGCCCAGTGTGTCAGATTCAAGGAAGCGAAGGACAGTGAGGCCTGGGAAGGACTTGCTGAGGGAGATTTCAGCCTGGACTTAGGTCTGGTACAAGCACAGAAAAGCTCGCCGATGGGCAGTTCCTCCGGCTGGTTTCGGTGTTGAGGAGTGGACTTTTTAAATACCTTAACCTACTCATCCATCTTCACAGCACGGAAAGTGGGACATGTGGATGCCACAATTTGCTCTGAAGCAAGCAGCAGCATCAGTGAAGTCATTTTGCTCAAAATGTTTGAACTGGGTTTATCTAACTCCCAGCTTACAGGAAACATAGGGGCTAGAAACCAAGGTAAATGACTCAGGGAGCAAGTAATGAGACAAATCCAGAAGGCGGGACATTCCACAGGACCCCTGCCAGTCACCTACGCTGGTTGATAACACAGAAATAAAAATGTACAGGGAGGAGGTGTGGTGGTGCTCTGCAAGATTCAAAAAGAACAAAGAAGTGGAACAACCAAACACAATTTGTGGACCTTGATTGAAGGCTGCTTTGAATACATGAGTCATAAAAACCCATTTGGGAGACAATAGGGGAGATTTGAATAAGGAACAAGAACAGCAAAAGATGCAGGAATTATTGGTAATTCTGGTAGGTATAGCAAAGGGATGGTGATTATATAGAAGAATGTCTTTAGTTTCTAGAGATGGATGCTGCTGAAGTCCTCAGAAGGAAAATGTTATGATGTCTGAAATTTACTTGAAATACGACATCAAAACATGAAGTACAGAATGTTAATAATCGTTCATTGTTGGTGATGGGTGCACGGCTTCACTGTACTATCGTGACTATGATGCATCTAATGAAATGGAAAATTACCACCCTGGCTTGGCAGTGTAAAAGCAACGTAGTGATTTATAAGACCTATTTATGGGATAATTGCCACATGTACAATGGCTATTAGGCATATTGTGAATATGTCAGATTCATTTCAGTGAGCCTTTTTAAGTTCAAAAGCATCATGGACAGAGAAGCCTGGCGGGTTACGGCCCATAGGGTCACAAGTAGGACATGACTGAAGCTACGTGCGCGCATGCACTCAGATGCCCTTAGGTGCTGTCGGAAGGGAGCAGGAAGAGCCTTCTTGTGTGTTGTGGTCCAGCTTATGGACCACACAGAGGGAACCTTGTCTAAGTCTCTGTGGGCTGCACGGCCCTCCACTGGGCAGATCTGAGATGATGCCAGTGGTCAGCTCCTTCAGGACAAGGAGTAGCAGCCCCTGAATCTCGGAGGGAAGATGCCATTTCCCATTCTACCAGCTGTCATCTCCTCCTCCACCCCTCTTACCTCTCCTTGCTGTTTTCTCACGAGGTCCTAACATCCACCAGCTTTCTTACAGAGAGGCTGGGCACGCTTTCCTGCTCCTCTTGCAGTTACGTGGAGTCTGTTGCTTAGCCCTTTTCTAAGTCAGCACCACTTCCTAGTGCCTTCCACAATTTCTCCTGTCCTTTTTGAAGCTTTTCTCATTGACTTTGTACAACTCATCCTGTTTTTTACTCGGCTTACGGATTTTATCATGATTTATACTGCGGTTTTCTGTTTGACAACATTTTTTTTTTCTTTTACTGGTACCATCTGCCTCTTTGAAGAGAGTTGGTGATATACCTACAGATTCACACAAACACGTACCCATACACCTTCGGCGAATGTCAAATTTGAGATTATTCATGTACTAAGTGACACTTAGGAAAAGGCTTGCAAAAGGTGAATTGCTTGTCAAAACCACACTGTCTATTTAGCATTTGGATCAGCTGGTGAGTTTCATTTCTGTCTGCCCTCATGGTAATTTTCGTCCCAGTGGTAAGAGCCGCTCACCTTCCCTGACTGCTGAATTCTTCATCCACTGCCTTTATGTCCAAACGGTTTGTTTGGGGTAATTTAGGTTTCAAGCATTCTTCTCTTGTTAGAATCTGTAATGCCTTTCCTAAATTGAAATTCTTCCTTCAGGGAGCCAAGAGCTCTGATGCTTCTAAATTTACATCTGGGTAACAGATTTGCTACAGAGTTGGAATACAGGGGAACAAATTCATTGTTTCAGAAATTTTACAAAGAGTTACATTCCTCAAGGTCTCATCCAGTGAGTTCTGTCATTGGGGACAGATGGTCGACTTTAAGGATGATCAGGAAGTTTCAGAAACATGACATAATGTTTATCTCTCTTAAGATTTTTCTTTTTGGTTTGGCTTCTGAGAAACACTCCCTGTGCTCATCTCATCCTCTGTCTTTGGTAGATTCTTATAAAAAAGAATGTCTGGAAAGGTTTTTGCATTATCTTTTATAAAGAAAATGTGTTTACTTCTGATATATTGACTATCCTTTACTGTTTTTAGATCACAAAACCTCAGGGTTTTTTCCTTTTATGAAAAATAACGTGCTTTATTTAGCATGAACCAATAAACCATAAGCTCTCTGAAAAGCACTGTTATAGAAAAACCACCCAAATGTAATCATTTTGACCCAAGTTATGATCAAAATTGTCCTTTATACCTGTCCTACACCTGACATTTAAATTCCAGTTCTAGCTGCAGTCTCATGACTGCTTACTCTCCTGAGTTTTCTGCTACGATGACATTTAATAGAATGGGTCTGGTAACATGATGTATGTTTCTGAAATGCAAATCAATCTTCAACCATCTTCATACATGTAGAAAATGCCCCCAAACTCAACTATGTCAACCTTTGAGGAATTAGTGTTTATTTAGAGACATGGGCTCCCCGATGGCTCAGATGGTTAAGAGTGAAGTGAAAGTTGCTCAGTTGTGTCCTATTATTCGCGACCCCATGGACTATACAGACCGTGGAATTCTCCAGGCTGGAATACTGGAGAGGGTAGCTGTTCCCTTCTCCAGTGTATCTTCCCAACCCAGGAATTGAACTGGCATCTCCTATATTGCAGGTGAATTCTTTACCAGCTGAGCTATCAGGGAAGCCACCCAATCTGCCTGCAATGCAGGAGACCTAGATTTGATCCTGGGGTCAGGAAGAGCCCCTGGAGAAGGAAATGGCAAGGCAGTCCAGTAATCTTGCCTGGAGAATCCCATGGACAAAGGAGCCTAGAGGCTACAGTCCATGGAGTCGCAAAAGAGTTGGACCCAGCTGAGCAACTAAAACATACATAAGTAAGCATGTAAGTATTAATCACTCAGTCGTGTCTGACTCTTTGTGAACCCATGGACTGTAGCTCACTGGGCTACTCTATCCATGGAACTCTCCAGGCAAAAATACTGGAGTGGGTAGCCTTTCCCTTCTTCAGGGGATCTTCCCAACCTAGGGATCAAACTCAGATCTCCTGCATTACAGGCAGATTCTTTACCGTCTGAGCAACCAGGGAAGCCCTACATATTAGAATTCTTTCAATTGCTTTCTATGTTGAATATCCTTCATTTAAATGTAACACACATATTTTTGTATTTTTTTTCTCCTGTCTTAAAATGTAAATATATTATGCCTACCATTCGTTTGAAGCTCCTGTACCTACTGCAATTGATATACACTGTACCACTCCTCACTTATAGTCTATATCATTTAATTTAGCTCAAAGTCCTCAAAGCTTTGGTGGGGGTAGTAACAGGGCCCTCGGAAAGCGATGATTCTGCGAAGCTGAGAGGGTAAACTCCCAGGCAGTACACAATGACTCGCGTTTGTCCGTGACATGAGTCACTCCTGTGCCAAACTGCAGTCCTTAGCTACTACATCGCCCGGGGCTGTTTCTTTGTTCTGAAAGCAGATGGAAGGTAGACTTGTGCAGAGGCTGGGGAGCTGCGGCCAAGTAGCCACCTCTCCAACAGAAAGAGTAGGGCTTGGTCAACCTCTTCTCTGGGGCTCTTCTATCTCAGAATATCCAGTTCCCTAAAATAAAGCACGGCCAATATTTTCCACCTAAGGATTGGAGCCAGAGAAGTTAACTTACAGAACAAAAGCAGAAGAAAATTAATAAATTTATATGGAGCACGGGGGCGGGGGGCGGGGAGGAACAGAACCAGAGATTTAAAAGCCCAAGGGATGCTATCCTTCTCATTTAAGGAGAACTAGTGCAGGTTATCGGAGAAGGCAATGCCAACTCATTCCAGTATTCTTGCCTGGGAAACCCCATGGACAAGGAGCCTGGCGGGCTACAATCCATGCGGTCACAAAGAATCGGACACAACGTAGTGACTAAACCACTATCACTGCCAATGGATATTATTACTGTGCGTGCTGTTGTTGTTCATCACTAACTCTGCACATAGGTTAAATAAGCAGGGTGACAATATACAGTCTTGACGTACTTTTTTCCCAGTTTGGAACCAGTCCATTGTTCCATGTCTGGTTCTAACTGTTGCTTCTTGACCTGCATACAGGTTTCTCAGGAGACCTGTTAGGTAGTCTGGTATTCCCAACTCTTTAAGAATTTTCCACAGTTTGTTGTGATGAATCATAGTCAAAATCTTTAACGTAGTCAGTGAAGCAGAAGTAGATGTTTCTCTGGAATTCCCTTGCTTTTTCTATGATCCAACAGATGTTGGCAAGTTGATTACCGTACTATTTATTAGTAATTGTATACCGAACAGTAGAAAGTGGTTGATTTGATAGAAAAGTTTAGTAAAGATAAGATATTAATAATTGTGCATTTTTTTCATTCATTCATTAATAGTACTAGAATTCCCAGAAAGAATGAAACTTGGCTTGTCTTATTGAAATAATATATTCACCTCTGATTTCTCAATTGTATATAGAATCTTCACATGCTGAATGCAAGGGCTTTGTCTCTAGCCCCTTGAAAACAATTCCCACCAGTGATATCTTTGAAGGTGTTTGGAACTGCTATGAGAAAAGGTATGATACACATTTCATGTCGAGGTAGAAGCTTCTGGAGACAATGTCTGCTTCCCCACGATGAGCAGCACCCCCTGCCAAACCGTGATGAACGTGTGGAATGCTAAGACGTGAACTTTGTTGCTTCGAGCATCAGAGCTTTGGGGGGTGCTTGTTACTGCACTATAACTTGGTCTAGCCTGACTGATGTTGAAGGAACAGGTGAGAAAATGCCAAACACAAACCTAGGAAGAAGAAAAGTGAAAGATTTAGAGATGGAGAAAAAAGGAGGGGCAAGGAGAGATAAAGGAAGACATGGAGAAAAGGTCACGGAAGCAAGTTTAAGAGAGAGAAGAACGATCTGAGGATTTTAAGAATAAAGAGAAGGAGAAAAGTGTCAAAGGGAAAAGAACCAGGTAATAGAAGGCGTGGTGGTCCAGAAAACTTGGAATGATGATTACCATACGAAAGTAAGTATATGGACCTTGATACTAACTATGCATTTTGCTTTATTTGAAAAATTGTTGTTAGCTAATATCCCCTGGGTTATGCCTCAGCCTGTATATTTGAGGCCAGTGTTATTTTTGCATAGAAACAAGCTAAAATATATGGATATTGGATGGTGTTTGAAACTGGACAGTCCAGCTTTATTAGGAAATAGTAGTTTGTTGCAAAAAAAAAAAAAAAAAAAAAAAA